>NW_022436968.1:22179985-22331495 GCF_009761245.1 Sapajus apella | reverse complement strand
CATCGCAACCTCCACCTCCTGGGTTCAGGCAATTCTCCTGCCTCAGCCTCCTGAGTAGCTGGGATTACAGGCACACACCACCATGCCCGGCTAATTTTTTGTATTTTTAGTAGAGATGGGGTTTCACCATGTTGACCAGGATGGTCTCAATCTCTTGACCTCGTGATCCATCCGCCTCGGCCTCCCAAAGTGCTGGGATTACAGGCTTGAGCCACCGCGCCCGGCCCCAATCTGGGTTTCTGACTTACTTTTGTAAAATGCAATAAAATTAATTACCTGGGAAAATAAAGTTGGGTAAACAGGTATATAAAGTACATCCCCAATTTTTAAATTATTAGATTCAATAAACATATAATTATTTGTTATATGTATTTGTTATATATGTATAATGTTATCAAGGTTTCTAAACTGCCACTTTCTGTACTTATCTTAGAGTAGACTGGTAACAAATATGTAAGCACCTGACAGATTTTACTTGCCTGCTGCACAGAAAAGCCAATTCACTGAGACGGAAGTATTGCAGTAGAGAAAAAGTATAATAAACTCAAAGCCAGCCAAGTGGAAGGTTGGGAACTTACTACTCAAATCAGCTTCCCTGAGAACTCAGAGGCTAGGATTTTTATGAATAATTTGGTAGAGGGCTAGGGAATGGGTTCTGCTGACTGATTGTAGATGAAATTATGAGTATGGAAAATGGTCCTTGTGTGCCGAGTCAGCTTCTGGGTGGGAGCCACAGGACCATGGGAAGAATTTAGTTATGAGTCTCAGGTCCAGGTAAAGTCAGTTGGTAACAAAAGAGCAAAAGTCTGAAAAACATCTCAAAAGGCCAATCTTAGGTTCCACAATAGTGATGATGTTATCTATAGAGGCAATGGGAGAAGTCACAAATCTTGTGACTTCTGGTCACATGACTCCTGAGCAGTAAGGGATTACAGAAAAGCAAGCTAGGAAACAATGGTTGGTTATTATTTAACTATGCCTGTATTTTAGCAGAATTCAGGCATCTCTCATTATCCTAATCTTGTGGGCTTTCATTACTCCTACAAATGTGGTTTCAGTCCCTAAACAAAGAGGAGGTCAGTTTTAAGGAGGGACTATTATCATCCTTGCTTCAAAGTTAAACTATAAACTAAATTATTCCCATGGCTAGGTTGGCCTATGCTCAGGAATGAATAAGGAGAGCCAGCCTTTGAGGCCAGAAGCAAGATTGAGTCAGTCATGTTAGATTTCTTTCACTGTCATAATCATTGCAAAGGTGGTTTCAAATACATTTCAAAGGCACCTTGAGTAGTATTGTTCTAGATAATATCAACCCTTTCTTTCAGTGCCAGTTAAGATATCACTTCCTCCCAGAGGTCTTCCTGACAACCCTTCCCTACCCACATCTGAGCTGGGTGGTCTCATAGAATCTTGTGTGTCCCACTATCAGAACATGAATCGAGCTGTGCTTGAAATGGGTCTGCCTTACTGATTTGGGGGTGCTGCTGTTGCTGCTAAGTGTGTCAACCTTTTGCAAACATTCAGGGCTCCAAAGTCAGTAGGCATCAAATCCCTTCTGTAAGCCAGTTAAGTAAAGGAGGTAAGTCTGTGTATGTGAAGAAAGAAATGCTGTATGTCATTAAATTTAAGATGCCATAATACAAAAATTTACCAGTCATGGTGGCGGATGCCGGTAATCTCAGCTACTCGGGAGGCTGAGGCAAGAGAATTGCTTGGACCCAGGAGGCAGTGGTTGCAGTGAGCCAAGATCGCTCCATGGCACTCCAGCCTGGGCAACAAGAACAAAACTCTGTCTTTAAAAAAGAAAAAGATGTCATAAATTATAAGATGCATCCCTAATTTAGTAATGTGAAAATAAGAATTTTAAGATGTGGGGCTTGGCGTGGTGTTTCAAGTTTGTAATCTCAGCACTTTGGGAAGCCAAGGTGGGAGGATCTGTTGAGCACAGGAGTTTGAGACCAACTTGGGCAACTTAGGGAGATCCTACTGCAACAAAAAAATAACGAAAATATCAACCAAACATAGTGGTGTGCACCTATGGTCTTACCTACTTGGGAGGCTCAGGTGGGAGGATCACTTGAACCTGGGAGGTCAAGGCTTCAGTGAGCTGTGATTGTGCCACTGCACTCCAGCCTGGGCAACAGTATTCCAGAGATGGCAAAGTATGGGAATGTGTGTCGTTGAATTGATAACATGTGGTTGTTAAAATCTCAGTCATCTGTCTTTTGAGTAAAGTCTCAATTGTTTGTTGAGAGAAGATTTTGTAGAAAAGAATAAAACATAAAGTATATTGACATTTATGATTATAAATACTTCTGCCAAAAGAGGGTATTTGTGGCTTCTTGTAATCCTTTACAGATAATCTTGCCTTCATTCCTCCAAATTATGCATGTACTTGGTATTCTTATTTCTTCATCCTCATCTTATGCCTCAGGTAAGTAAAGCCCTGGATACCTGATTTGGTTATCCAAGACTTTGCAGTGAGTGAGTCAGGGAGGAATGGAATTTCTGTTCTCCTTATCCCGAGGTAGCATTGCTTAGAGCTATGCTGGGAAGATCACTCTGTAAGACAAACCAGGAAACCTAATTAACAGGACGTGTCTGGTCCTGACTGTACATCATTTTCATCTTCATATGGATGACTGATAAGGGGTGGCTATGACAGAGCTATCTGTCTTGTCTGATCTGGGAAATGTTTCTTTGAAAAGTTCATAAATTGATCTATTAAGACTATTATCTATGTTCCAAGACTAAATAAAAGCCACAGCTGGAGACTTCAGGAATATGTAAACATGAATCTATATTAATTTGAATGTAAAATTGCCCAGAAATCTCTTGGCGGACAAATTTTTATGTATGATTTGCTTATCTGTAACTCATCTCATAGCTTCCCTTGCTTACTGGGTATCATTGTAAAATAATTAATGTGTTTATATATGTTGAAGTATCTGCTAACTAGAATGATTTGGGATTTATCCAACTTGATCCAAAAATGAATTTGGCCAGGGCATGGATAATCCCTGCCTTCTAGGGATATCAATATATAAATAGTTCATATTAATACTTAGGAAGACAACAGACAAATGGCTGTAAGAATGCCAAGACTTCCAGGTAGACTAGTGATGCCAGAAATAACGAGTGGAATCTCAGGAGTGCAGAACATTTAGAAAATTATAGGTCTAGAAAATGTGTTATTCCCCTGATAGTAGAAAAACATGTTGCCATAGAAACAATATTAAAGTGACCATTACAGTCCTGAGCCTTCCCACAAACACTTGTGTAGCCTGCAGTGATGCCATCCTCTTACCCTGATGGTCCTAACCTGATTTCTGGCTGGTAGGATTCAGGGACTGGGAGGAGGAAGAAAGAGAAAGAAGGCATTTGCCTTACACCTTCTTTGCTTCATGTCTTTCTCTTCCTGGATCCCCCTCCAGGCAGTAGTGTTCACAAGCTGTTTTATCTAGACCCTATCCAGGCTTGCTCTTTTTCCCCAAGGGCCCCAAGCATCTCAGTGACTTCCCTCCTTTCTGCCCAGATGACATTCTCATTCCCTCTTGGCAACTGGGAAGCAATCAAGTTTAATTGATTGTCACCAATTTGTGTTTAGCTGATTATCCCCTCTATTCATCTATTCTCTAGGTCTACATTTAAAAAAATATTTTCCAAACTTGGTCCAATGGGTGGACTATAGTCAGGGCAATAGACAGAAGTGAAAAATATGTAGTGTGTGGAAGGAGGGTGATATTTAAACACATACTCATAAACACAATATATAAGTTAATGTAACATAGATGAATATATATATTTGCAAAGTATATTTAATATTAATATGGTTCATTAATATGGTTTATTAATATGTTAAAATATTAATACAGTTTATTAATTATTAATGTGGTTTATTACTTAACCATATTATGGTTTTCAGATGTAAGCAACAGAAACAAATTCTCACTAATTTAAACAGAAAAGGCATGAACTTGATGGCTGTGGAGTGACTCAGAATCAAAAGGAAAATTGAACAATTAGACTTAGGACAGACAGGAGTCGTGATGTTTGAGTGGCAGAGGAAGATGTGTTCTAAGCAGAACTCATGAATGGTGTCTTACCAAATCAACTCCAACACTCATTTTATCACTTGGTTAAACATTCAGATTCCTGTATAGTCTTGCTTGGGTCAGAGTTCCTCTCCTTAGCTGGAGCTGGGCAAGGCACCTTGATTGACAGTCCCAACCAAGGGGAGAAGACAGTTCACTAGGTTAAAACTAGGGTTCCATTCCTAGAAGAGTGGATGGACACTTGTTAAATGGCTCACTCTCTGCTAAGTGCTGTAGGTGTTAATCTTGACCAGCCATGCCTGGGATTGTGTCCTTGAGTTCAGTCTCCTACTCTCTACTTTTCACAGCTTCTACTCTTTTAGAACCCACAGCTGATCCAAATCAGTTCATACAACAGCTCTTACAAAACAGCAAGGCTGATAAAGTACTTGGTTGGCTCGTCCTGTCCCCAGTGCCCACTGTACAGGGCACTGGAAAGTCTGACTGCTTTCTGGGAGCTCAGGGCAATGGACTGGGTTGGTATCCAGGTTGCACTTTTTATTTTGGTCCTCTGGGCAGTATTCCAGATAAAATGAAAAAAAACAGGATTAATTCTAGTGACATTCCCATCCCCTCATAAAACTATTGAGTCCTTCCTTCATGGATCTGGCCTCTTAAAATGTGGAAAAACCCTTGCTTTGCTCAAGGTAGCCTTTCTGGCAGGTGGCTCTCAGAATTACTTTATTAAACAAAGTCTAATTAATGCCCAACGGAAGGAACAGCCAGAAAGCGTTCATCGAATATCTGGAGCAAAAGGAGATTTTCAGTCCAGGAGGCAGTTTAGTATAAACGTAAGAGCTGAAGTCAGATGTCCTGGGTCAAATCCTGGTGCCACCACTGTTTTCTGTGTGACCTTTGAATGTGACTAAGCCTTAGTTTCCTCATGGGGAAATTGCAGTAATAGTGTCTACCTCATTGGGCTCTGGAGAGAATTAAAATAATCTCTGTAAAGTGTTTAGTACATAACAAGTGCTTAAAGAACATCTGCATAAATTATTTGACCATTCATTCAAAAAATATGACTTGTGCCTAAAATGTACCAAATAATGTGCAAGATAATGGTACATATATAGATATAATGATATGTATAAAACTCCTTTTTCTGAAGAAGCTCATGATTTAATGGGGAAGCTAACATAGAGGTTATTCTATGTTGTAATAATTGCAACAATAAAGGTATTATTGGAAAGTACTATTAATGTGCTTATTAATGGAGAGGGAGTTCTATCTATGAAGAATTTCAGGACGGTTTCATGGTGACATTTAAGCTGTATCTTTAAGGAATTTTTGGAATTGCTCATGCCCAGAAAAGAGGACCAAGTGGGCGTGGTGGCTCACGCCTGTAATCCAAGCACTTTGGAGGCCAAGGTGGGTGGATCACCTGAGGTTGGGAGTTCAAGACCAGCCTGACCAACGTGGTGAAACCCCGTCTTAAAAAAAAAAAAAAAAAAAAAGAGGACCAAATATTGCGGAAAGAAGGAATATCCTAAACAGAAGCCCAGCAATGAGAAAAATCTCAGTGTGTTTGGGAAGCAACAGAATATCTGGCTGGGGGACCAGGGTACAAGGTGGGTTTGGTAGGCCATGGGGCTGGAAAGTCAAGGTCAAGGGTGTCATGGGCCTTGTTAAGATGTTTAGGCTTTATTTTGCATGATCAGTGTTCCATTAAGGAAGATAATTTTACTGTGGCCATGATAGGAGGATTTACATCATGGGTGTTGACAAGCACTACAAACCTGGCCTTTTTATTCCACAGAGTTGGTTGTTAAACATTTACTCGCGTACCACTGCACGTGCACGCATGTGTGTGAATGTGCACGGACACACATGCGCACACACATGCGCACGCACAACACACTGCCCCAGGATAGATTTTTTTCCATTTTTAAAAATACAGGTGGCATCACCTTTACTGTATATCTCAGCACAACATATCAAGGAAAACGCTGTCATGCATTGAAATATTGTAGTATATGCATTATTCACAATTACAGTTTCTTACCAAGATATTTATCTGTCTCCCTATTGCAGTAAGTAAAATAACATTACTAGACATGTAGAACTTAGATTTCTCCCTGTCTGCCTTTAAGGAATTCCTTATTGTGAGGGGCCTCACTCAAATAAGAAACCTGTACCTACTTTCTTAGGTGTAGTATTTTTCCCTATTTTAAGACCACATTTAAGAGCACTTCTGGCATAGAACCAGAAGTCTTGCCAATTTCCAAAGTCCTTGAAAGAGTAACCACTCAGTAGCCAAGGATAAATTTACATTGGATGACTCTTTTGGCCTTTATCGCCAACAGAAATATCTTTATAATTCAGTGGCTCCACTGTAATAGTATTTCCTTGCTTAGTACAATTAAGCCAAGTGTAAGCTCAAAATAGAATCAAATCTTGAAAAAATACTGTTTTAAGGCTGATGTAATATCTTTTTTTTTTTTTTGCAAGCTGCAATTGAGCATACATAGCTAACACACCAGCCATACTGGCGGGCCAGCCAATGCTTTAGACTTTTAATCTACTTAATGGGAGAAAGGTTAGACATAATTAAATATCTTTGAGCTTGAATCTTTCAGTGCAATAAGTAAATGAATTAAATCTATCCAGGGGATAAAATAGAAACATTTATCAAGGTAGCAATTTGGAAGGCATAAGTCTTCTTCTAGTCAAACTTAAAATGTCTTGGCATTTTGGCCAAATGCCTGAAAAATATGTATCAGTCTTAACATATTCTTAATAAAGGCACTTATAAAAAGAGAGAATGAAGAGATGAATTCCCTCTTTTCTGAGCCCCAGGATTTTCCTTTTTATTTTTTTTGGTCTCCGTATTATCCTATGAACTTGCTGGAAGCATGCTGGAGATCCCAAAAGCAGCCACACCTTGAGTGGCAAAGGTCAGGCATTCAAACTCGGGCACCCTGAAGAATTTTCTGCACCTGATAGCTAAAATGCAGCATGGAGGATAGGCAAAGATTGCTTTGAGAAGATTATATTTTGCTATAAGAAGAAAGTGCTTGGTTCCTGAAATGATTAGGTTTCCTCTTGACCAATAGAGCAGAATTCCAGGAAGGTGCTCACAAGCATGACATCCTACTGCCTCAGATCCTATCTGGAGCCACTGTCCCAAGATCCTGGTTCCAGCTCGCTGTGGAATTGTCAGTGCTGGTGGGAGCTGACATCAGTCACTCCTCTCTGCTACTTTGCCTGAGAAGTCTGTGATCTGAACAGCTGCCCTTGCTAATGTAGCCTTGAATCCAGGCCCTACGCTGTTCTGCCCTGCCTGTTGACTAGGAAATAATGCATCTACTTGCTAGCCAATAAAACAAACCAGGTACACAGGATTCCTTGCAGATAATTCGTTAAGATGGTACTATGTCTACAGAGAGATCTGCACTGCTATGTGCGGTGATCAGAAGGCTAGAGGAAGGGAGTGAGCGGTAGGGAAGAAGGGAGGGGGCTCAGTAACCAGGGCCCCACATAAAGACAAATCACATAGTGTCATGTGAAAGTGGCAAAAATTTCCATTAGCTGCTCTAATGCCTTGCCTCTGATATCCCAGAGGTCCCCTCTAACCTAAAATTTTAATCTTAGCCATTTATTTGCTTCTTAGAATTAAGAGATGGAGGACAAAATGGTGACCAGGAGAGCTTTTCCCATCTCCACTGCTTGCTCAAGCTCTTGTTCTCGCTCTCCCTTTCCATATACATGTGTGTACACACCCACTCACACATATTCAAATGCACATACACATGACAGACCTACACATCACACACACACACACATATATGCATGTGTTTATATGTGTATATATATATATATTTGAGACAGAGTCTTGCTCTGTCGCCCAGGCTGGAATGTTCAGTGGCACGATCTCATCTTTCCACAACCTCTGCCTCCCCAGTTCAAGTGAATCTCCTGTCTCAGCCTCCCAAGTAGCTGGGACTACAGGCACATGCCACCATGCCCAACTAATCTTTGTATTTTTAGTCAAGACAGGGTTTAACTATGCTGGCGAGGCTGGTCTCCAGCTCCTGACCTCGTGATCCATCCACCTCAGCCTCCCAAAGTGCCGGGACTACAGGCATGAGTCATCACACCTGGCTTGTGTATATGTGTGTGTGTATATATATATATATGTGTGTGTAAGAATCTTGATATTAGAGTTTGTTTCTGATCATATTTTGCATTTTAACAGATATTTTTCTGAATCTCTGCTTTAAGAACACTGTATTGTCCTGTCTAATGATGACCGGTCTGTGATCTTTCATCTCCATGGTTATTTTGAGCCACTGATTCTTGATACTAAGTTTTTAACATTCTACATTTTCAACTTCTATCAGTGTGCTCCATATAACAGAACTTGTTTGGGCCAAATACCCATAAAGAGAGTGTTTGCTTAACAATAGAGTAGATTCTCTGTTTCCCTATTGACTTACTTCAAACCTTGGTGAATGGAATGTCTTGGCCTCATGAGCTACCTGGTAACTATCAGAATCTCCTTATTTGACTGGCGGATGAGGACTGGAAAAAGAAGAATATGGTATTTAAGCTGAGATGACCAAGCCAAGGCCTTCCCTGGGCTCAAACTATATGAGAGACAATTCTCCCAGAGGAAATGCAGAGGTATGCATTTTCCACGCGATCCAGAGGTTAGAGAGGCAAGTTGATGAGTGACAGATGCAGTGGAAGGGCAGAGAGAACTGTAGTTTGAAGGTGGTTACCCAAGACCAGGGGTCTCCAGATGGCTCCCTAGGTGGGAGCCGAAGGATGGCTGTTCCTTTCACCAGTTAGGGAACCGAATGGCTCTACTTTCTGCCCACTCCTGGATCAAGTGCTCCCTATGGCCAGTTCCTATGATGGCATTATCTTTGAATCCTTGGACATCCTATTTCTGGAATGTCTGCCCAGTTGCCTATGGCCTTGAGCATTTTCTTCCCTGTATTGTAGAGGTAACTCATTGTTTGTGAAGTAACAGAGATGAAACTAGGAAATGTGTGTGGCCAACATGGTGCCAGAGGGTCTCCACAGCCATGGGTGCCTTTGTCCAGACTAGTGGACATTGCTAGGCCTGAGATACTCATGAAGGTCCTTGTTTTAGTCTATTCTCATGCTGCTATAAGGACATACCCAAGACTGGGTAATTTATAAAGGAAAGAGATTTAATTGACTCACAGTTCCACAGGGCTGAGGAGGCCTCAGGAAACTTACAATCATGGTGGAAGAGGAAACAAACATGTCCTTCTTCACAAGACGGCAGGAGAGAGAAGAATGTGAGCCAAGCGAAGGGGGAAACCTCTTATAAAACCATCAGATCTCATGAGAACTTACTCATTATCACAAGAATAGCATGGGCAAGCTGCCCCCATGATTCAATTACCTCCCACCCAGTCCCTCCCAACACATGTGGGGATTACAAGTCCCCACATGTGGGGAACTACAGTTCAAGATGAGATTTGAGTGGAGACACAGACAAACCATATCGGCCCTCATGGATGGGATCCCCAAGAAACAAGCCAGGGATCTGAGCTGCTGAGAATACAAACACAGAGATGAGCCACAAACCCTGAATTTGTTAAAAGCTTATGAGAAGCTGCTCATTTCCAGCTGCAATTTTCACATATCTACTCATTCTTTAAAAAAAAAGAGTAGATGAAACTCAAACAACTGGGCTCTTTCGTGCCAAGGTTCCCCAAACCTGTGAAACCCTTCCATGCAGCATTCTCTACTGTCAGGACTTTGCACTTGGAGGTGATGCCCCTGAACTTGCATCATTTGCAATTTCTATTTAAAGGCAAGCCCCAGACAAAGAAATATTTGCCATAAATTGTTACAGCAATGTGACATATGGCTTTTCTGCCACTAAGGTCACACTGCCATTGGCCTCTCACTTCCTCCTTAATTGGTTGTTCATTCCACAAGGTTTCCTCAATTTCAGCAATTCTTGTGGTGCAGATCTGCCTGCCCAGCCATATATCGCCAGTAATAACAAGGAGAGTTGTGATCTTTTACATCTCTACACAATGATCTGAGTCTTGGAAGGTTTCCCAAACTCCCTTGTCCCTCTGCCTGGCCAGGCAGGGCCTCTTTTCCTTTCTTAGTATGACATATCAGCAGTTCAGATGCAGGGCTCTCCCGCTGGGTGGGAGCTTGTAGGTCACAGCGACATCCAACAGATTCATTAACATAGCAATCACAGGAGAGAAAAGAAGGCCAGGCGATTCTGGTGAATGCTGAGCTTGTTCTAAATTCTCATACAGAATCTCGATAGAATCAGGAAGGAGCCAGAGATTTGAGGCTCTGTTTTGCAAAAGAATTTCAGAGAGCCACCAGCTTGGAAATGAAGCCTATCAGGATGGAAAGAAAGCTATGCATTGCAAAGCCCTCCTGCTAACAAGCTCAGCTCTGGGGAGAGGGGTATTAACAGCACGTGGTAGTCAACAAGCTCCCTAGCTGTGACTTTGCTGAAGCAGGTGAAAGTATTTTAAAATGTTGACTGAAGTAGGGGGAGGGGAACCCACATAAAGCCAAGAATTCCTTTACTCTCTGCCAATGGTTCTGTGAATTATCCCCTTGGAATACTGTGCCTTCTCTCCAGCCCTGTGTTTCAGAATCAAGGGACCTTGCTCCAAGGAACATCTTCCTACAGACATTTCAACAGATTTTGATGAAACTACCCTGTTGTCAGGGGTGGGAAGAAGGATATGTTAATTAAAAACAAACTGAGAAAATGCATCGAAGCAGGACTGTGTGCCTTCATCCATCTGCAACCTGCCTATGAGTGGCCTTCTAGACAGGCACCCATAGCTGGCTTACACAGTGGCCTATGAGTGTTAGCCTGTCAGGGGTAACTCTGGGGTAGTCCACAGCCAACAGAAAGCCTCCGCACTTAAGGAAGGTCTGAGCAGCAGGCCATCTTGAACTCATAACCACATTTAGGGAACAAAAGCTATGCATAGAGATTTAAGGAATTAAAAACTCAGAAAAAAGAACAACACTGCAACTGAAATGAGAGGAGACTGCTTTTTGCTACTGTCAAAGGTGTGTGAACCAGAGCAACCCCGTCTTGAATAGAAGCTAGATGAAATGAGGCTGAGACCTAGTGGGCTGCATTCTCAGATGGTTAAGGCATTTTAAGTCACAGAATGGGATAGGAGGTTGGCACAAGATACAGGTCATAAAGACCTTGCTGATAAAACAGGTTGCAGTAAAGAAGCCTGCTAAAATCCAAAACCAAGATGGCGACGAGAGTGACCTCTGGTTGTCCTCATTGCTACACTCCCATCCACGCCATGACAGTTTACAAATGCCATGGCAACATCAGGAAGTTACCCTAGATGGTCTAAAAAGGGAAGGTGTGAATAATCCACCCCATGTTTAGCATATCATCAAGAAATAACCGTAAAGATAGGCAACCAGGCTCACACCTGTAACCCCAGCACTTTGGGAGGCCAAAGCAGATGGATTGCCTGAGATCAGGAGTTCAAGACCAGCCTGGCTAACATGGTGAAACCTTGTCTCTACCAAAAATACAAAAATTAGCCAAGCATAGTGGCACATGCCTGTAGTCCCAGCTACTCAGGAGGCTGAGGCAGGAGAATTGCTTCAACCTGGGAGGCAGAGGCTGTAGTGAGCCGAGATTGCACCACTGCACTCAGCCTGCTCAACAGAGTGAGGCTCCATCTAAAAAAAAGCCTCGGGGCTGCTTTGTCTGTGAAGTAGTCATTCTTATATTACTTTCCTAATATGATAGACTTGCTTTCACTTTGCTCTGCAGACTTGCCCTGAAGTCTTTCTTGCGTGAGATCCAAGAACCGTCTCTTGGGTCTGGAACAGGACCCCTTTCCTGTAACACTACGACTACTTTTTTGACCACAAATACTAGAAAACATGTAGAAATTTTTGGTGTTGTTTTTTGTTTTTTTTACTTTTATTTTAGGTTCAAGTGTACATGTGCAGGTTTGTTGCATAGGTAAACTCATGTCGTGGGAGACTGTTGTATAGATCATTTTGCCGCCCAGGCACTAAACCTAGTACTCAATATTTTTCTGCTCCTCTCCCTCCTCCCACCCTCTACCTTCAAGTATGCCCCAGTGTGTGTTGTTCCCCACTTATAAGTGAGAACATGCGCTATTTGGTTTTCTGTTCCTGTATTAGTTTGCTAAGGATGATAGCCTCCAGCTCCATCAATTTTCATTTTTATGGCTACACAGTATTCCATGGTATATGTGTAACACATTTTCATTATCCAGTACACCATTGATGGGCATTTAGGTTGATTCAATGTCTTTGCTATTGTGAATAGTGCTGCAGTGAACCCTACGTGTGCATGTTTCTTTATGGTAGAACAATGTATATTCCTTTGAGTATATACCCAGTAATGGGATTGGGTGGCCACTTCCTACCAAAAGAGTGTACTTTACAATAATTGGAACTTAAAAAAAAAAAAAACAAAAACAAAAAACCAATGTCCTTTCCCTACTTTGTGACTACGTATAATCAAATATGCTAGTAAGTTGCATTTTTGCTTTTGAAGTCATCTTATTTCCTCCACTTTACAGTTTATTTTGGTCATGAGTTCTTATAAGGAAACTGGAATGATAGATGTGACTTGCTCTCTACTGGCTTTCCTTCCTTAGTACCAGCTGCTTCTTTTGATCAAAGAGCAAACCAGGGAGGAGTGGAGGAGGGAGGAGTGGGAGGAGGGAGGAGCGGGAGGACAGAGAAGAGGAGGAGGGAGAAGCAGGAGGAGGGAGGAGCAGGAGGAGGGAGGAGTAGGAGGAGGGAGGAGCGGAGAAGGGAGGACCGAAGAGCCGCCCCTAGTCCCTCCCTTGGAAGCTCTGCCTTACATCAGTCACATCACCTTACTCAGAAGGAGGAAGATTTAGCATTTGAGAAAATAAAAGCAGTTTTATTTGAGTAATGTGAGTCCTTTTAAATTATCAGGCCCAGAAAGACATTAAAATGAGACAGCAATTACGTCTCACTCCCCACTCTGAGCTATGTATTTATCTCCTGAAACTGCGTGTTATTGCTGCAAGTAACTATACATTAACCTAATAGTGCCACACTAGACACTAAACCCACACCCTGTAGCTTAACAATGTGTAGCCAATCACTAGTCAATGTCATTTCTACAAACCAATGAGAATTCCTGACAATAGCTTTGTATCAGCCCACTCCAGGTCCCCTCCTTTTGCCTTTAAAAATCCACTTGTAATCATGTGTATATTAAGGGCAATTGAATCTATGCCCCCAGGTCACAATCTGTAAGTTTGGCCCAAATAAACTACTTATATTAATTTTGCCTCAGCTCCTTCCTTTTAGGTCAACATCTTTGTTAGTGGCTGAGAGTCGTGGTCTGCTCATGTTACTGATCTAGGTCCCTTTTGTGTCACAGCAAAAAGGGCAGTCATGGGAGTAGGGAGTCGGGGGCTGAGCAGGATGATTCGGTGTTTAAAAATGAGCAAGTTGGGCCTTCTCTTGGAAGCACAGCAAGAATGGTACAGATTGGAGGTACAGAGGGGCGGGGACAGGGGAAGGCTCAGGGTTTGCAGCTGCTGAGGGCACATGCCTTTCCACCACTGGGACTCCCAAAGGGCCACCAAGCAGGGCTATTGTCTTTACAACTCCAGGGGCCTTGTTCACTCTGGAGATTGTCATGGTGGCATACTAGGTCTGTGGGTTTCCATCTGGCAGCCTGAGGGGGAAAGGTGACAAGGACAGCAAAAGCTCACGACCTCAACCCCACCCCACCTGCCCCCCCAGCTGGCTTCGACTCATGCAGCAGACTGAGTGGCAAGGGCGAAATCTCAGAAGGCCAAGATGTGCCCGTGTGGGAGGGAGCCTCTTCATGGCTTTGCTGCATATTAAACATCTGCCATGTTATTCTATTTCCTGAATAGAGGCCGATGACCAAAAGAAGGCTCATGAATGACATTTGGAACTTGGCCTTCTAAACTGTACTTCATGCCTTATGCATCGCCCACTAGACCTTTCTTTTCTACTCTTCGTGCTTCCTTATTTGACCCAAGTCCATGTCTTATGTTCAAACTCCACAATGACTGGCTTGGTTTTGATACCAACAGTCTTCTGGATTTCATGCAAAAACACTCACCAGGGCCAGGCATGGTGGCTCACGCCTGTAATCCCAGCACTTTGGGAGGCAGAAGTGGGTGGATCACAAGGTCAGGAGTTTGAGACCAGCCTGGCCAACATGGTGAAACCCCGTCTCTACTAAAAATACAAAATTTAGCTAGGCCTGGTGTCACATGCCTGTAATCCCAGCTCCTTGGGAGGCTGAGGCAGAAAAATTGCTTGAACTTGGAAGGTGGAGGTTACAATGAGCCAAGATCGTGCCACTGCCCTCCAGCCTGGGTGACAGAGCAAGACTCCGTCTCAAAAAAAAAAAAAATTAAATAAATAAAGACACTCACCAGTCTGCACATTGCCTGCCTAGATCTGTCCCTCAGTGGGGCAGGGGGTCTTTTCCCTGCAAGAGGACTATGGGCTTGCAGCACTTGATGCTTCCCTCTAGTATATAAGAAAAAGTGTGAAAAGGGAGAAAATGAAATTTTCACTATTCCACAAAAACCTGGATGTACCCCTGATGCCAAGGCGTCTTAGGAGCCCACTCTTACAGAGGCCCCTATTACTCATGTGGCATTTCTACCAACAGAAGATTCTGTAGGTTGTTGGCCTGAAAGCAATAGGCAGCCATTATCTCCCTGCCATTTTGTAAAAAAAAATAATAATAAGACCAAACCTTTGCTCAAGGCTGTGAATACTAAAATTTGCTAGAGAAAGTGGGAGGAGCTGCATTACTTAAATCTTTTCAAAATTGCTTGAATAAAGCACTTCACTCAGATACACAAAGAATAGACTGGCGCTGACCCTGCAGGCCATCCATAAGATGATCTCAGAGGGTTTTCTTCCTGCGTCTGATTTCTGTAAAGGAGAAGGGCTGGAGCTGAACCAATGAAACAAAGAAGTAAGTTCATACCCCTCTTACTCCAAGCCCTTTAATCTCTTGCTGGGCTCTGATTCCAGATAGTTTCTACCAAAGAAGTTGTAAAAGCATCTACGCATAATGGCATCCTAACATATTGTAAAATCATCCTCTCCAATTTAAAGAGAGAACCATTTCAAATAGCCTTTCGTACTTCCATTTCTTCTTCCATAATTACTACAAACATCATCATGAATGGACTCTGAATGAGTCTCCCAGTTCCCTCTGGTGCTTCAAAATGCCCTCCACCTTACAGCAGTCAAAGAGACTAAGATGTTCCCTTGCACGGCTTTTGCAGCATCTGTTGTTAAATAAGAGTTGTTTGCTCTTTGAGATCCAAATAATCACATGGCAGCTTCTCAAGCAACAGCTGGAATCCCCAAAAGTAACAGCAGCAAGACATGGGCATCTTTTGCAGGAGGTGTAGCTTTGCTTTCTTTTCTTCTGCTTTCATTAGTTCTTTCTTTAGAAAGCAGATAAGGAGGTATTATTTATCAAGAAGGAAGTGTGTGCATTAGCTACCATGGTAACTTACGTTACTGTCAGCATTGTCCAGGCCACTTAAAGCCCTTTCATAATCATTTTCTTTCTCTGGCCTGAGAAAGCCACTCAAGTCAGAGGCAGATAAGTATCTTACAAGCATGAAACATCAGGCTTCATATGTCCCTCTCTTGACTTTCCTGGAAATCTGACTGTGCACAATGGAGTTGCGTTTTCTCTGTCTCTGGGAGGACCCTGGGCCCTGGACTGTGTCCAGCTCTAGCTCTGGGCAGGGAGAGACCTTCTTGTGTAGGGTTCAGTCTTGCCACTGTGCCCTTCTGGTGTTGCCTCCCAGTCGCTCTGCAGTTCGATTCTATGGATTTCTTCTTTCCCAGGGCTCTTTGCTTAGGCTTAGGAACCTACTGTTATAATCTCTTTGGTGTTAAAACTGCTTGTCTGCTGAGATCTATCCATTTATCCATCTACCTTTCCATCTAGTCATCCATCCATCCATTTATTACCTACTACATACCAGGTGATGTATTTGGGTCAGAGATACTGAGATGGATAGGCCATTGTTTCTGTCTTCAAGAAACTTACAGTTTAATAAGTGAGGCAGACACAAAAGCTGGTGATTTTATATATGAGCACATAAAATTAACATCATATGAAAGATTTACAGTAAAACTTTTTTTTTTTTTTTTTTTTGGGGGGACGGAGTTTCGCTCTTGTTACCCAGGCTGGAGTGCAATGGCGCGATCTTGGCTCATTGCAACCTCCGCCTCCTGGGTTCAGGTAATTCTCCTGCCTCAGCCTTCTGAGTAGCTGGGATTACAGGCATGCGCCCCCATGCCCAGCTAATTTTTTGTATTTTTAGTGGAGACGGGGTTTCACCGTGCTGACCAGGATGGTCTCGATCTCTTGACCTCGTGATCCACCAGCCTCGGCCTCCCAAAGTGCTGGGATTACAGGCTTGAGCCACCGCGCTCGGCCAGTAAAACATTTTATTCTCCCTTCTGTGGTGCACACCCCCGGTTCTTCTCCCCAGGAAACTTAACAGATTAATTGACATTCTTCCAGGGACATGTATATATGCATACTCCAGGTATCTGAGTTGGGGTGGACATACGATGGATGTCTTCTGGACATGGGACTCTAATTGAAGTGGTGAAGGTACAGAGTCACTCTAGCAGGGACTTTATGGAGCTGTGTCCCAGTTTGGGTGCTCTAGCAAACATGTTTTCATTCTTCCCAACTCCCATTTGCGCACCTGTGGGTTGGCCCTCCTAGGTTACGATGATATCCATGCTGTCTACCAGTCCCTAGTTACCTGCTCATCATGAGACTTAACTGTTTTCTTAACCACTTCTTTGGAGATGATAGAAGGCACCCTAATATTTGCAATTCCAAATTCTATGTGGGTCACTTTCATTGCTTCTTCGGGAAGGTTTGACTCCATCCTTCACACTTTATCCACTATAATGGGTGTTCATCACAATGAATAAGCAGGAAGAAAGGCCACATTGGATTAAAAACGTGATTGTCCAACTTGGAGTAATGTAGCTGATGTACCAGCCGGATAGAATACACAGTAATAGTGGCTTTGTAGTGACTAAACATTTGCATATGTTCAACGCTTATGTTCATCCAGTAGGCACTGGACAGCTGCACTTGTTAATAGTTGGTGGATTTCTGATTACTCAGTGTCCACGCCATACAAATTCTAAACTATATTAGGTAAAAGTGTGGATATAAATAAGTACTTTAATATAAATAAGTACTTAATGGGACAACTTTGAATAAAACATGCCTGTATTGTATGTATTTTAATATAAGCAAACATACATATTAGGCCTGGGATTTTAAAAGCATTTTCTGAGCCCCTTTAATCTTTTCTTAAAGTTTCTCAGGGGTGACTTCCTTGGGTAAGCAATGGGGCCAACTAGGCAGGGCCTTGGTCACCCTCCTCCACTTTGTCAAAGTGCCTGCTCTTTTGCGTTAGGTTCTAAGTAAGATTTCTTTAGAAGAAAGTGCTCTATTAATAAGAAAAGAGGTTGAAACCCTATGAGGATTTTATATTAAGTGGTACTCTGGTGGTATGTCTATGGAGACCATGGGAATGTAAGGGGAGGAGCACCTAATTTAGTCTTGGGGTGTGGCATAGATTAGGAAAGGCTTTCCGTAAAAAGTGATTCCTGAGTGTGTGTAGAGTAGGGTGGGACGATTGTGTAACTTCCTTGTAGAGGTAGCAGCATGTGGAAAGCCCCGGAAACAAGGCGCAAGGCGAAGAAAATTTAGCTCATTGAGAAAAGTGGCAAGTGGTTCAATATGGCTGACGGATTTGGTTGAAGAGAAGCCTGAAGAAGCAAGCTGAGGTCAAGCCTGCATTCCTGCCCACTCTACTGCATCAGTTTCACATCCTTCAACCAATGCTCTGGATCTGGGTGGTGCGTCCCAAACTCTGAACTTGAACTACATGGTTCTCCCTGTCCTTTCTGCGCTGCTGAACTTTGAGCCCACCCACATGACCTAGCCTCAAAGACCGGACATTGGATCCTGACAACTCACCTGCTCATTTGCTTTCCTGCAATCTGCATAGACTCATCAACTTTCCAGGCTCCTGAGCCCTAGCAAGCCTGAGGCCTGATTTGTCTAAACCAAGTGCTGAACTTCCACCAGAATTGAAACTATCAGAAGTTTCCTCTCCTTGTGTGCCATTGAGCACCACGATGGCTGCCAGCAAGGGAACTTTGGGATCATCACAAAGAGCTCAGTTCAAAGTCTTTAGAAAGCCGGTCATTCTGGAGGAGAAACCGTAAGTCCTATACTGCTTATTATGGTCTCCAAAGTGTTGATTGTGACAAAGCAAGTTTTGTGTACAGGAAACAACGGCTTCCCCTTCTCCTTTGGAGGATCTAAAAAAAATTAATCTTAGATAACAAGCCATAAATAATTACATAAACACTTAGCCTTCGCCTTTCTTCTTTGAATCTCATAATAGTACTTTAGTAATAACATCAACACTACTATTTCCCTTCAGTTTTCACAAGGAATAAAAATAGCAAGAAAATGTAAACATTCTAAATACTTGGTCCTTAAGACTTTCGTTAGTTGTGAGAAGACATTGTTATTGATTCATCCTTGGCTCTTAATTTGCTAATTATGCATCACTTAATGCAAATTTTCCCCCCAAGTGGAGAAAAAGACCATTTTATAGGATGTCACAGGGAACAGAAATGTCCTGGATATATGAAGTCGTTGGGTTAAAACTGTGCTTTTCGATGCAAACTATAGATTCAATATTTAGTTTTAAATATCTAAACTTTAACTTCTCTCAAGCCATAAAGAAGTAAAAAGCCAAGCCTCTCTCTAAACAGAGTTAGTACTTTCTAATCTACTGTTATTTTCTTATGGGACAAAAGGGATAGCTATGCTGCATAAATGTTAAGCTGGCTCCTATGTAGTTTTCTGTGGGAAGTTAGGAATAAAAATATGACCCATCAATGTGAGCAATAAATATTTTCCATGTAGCCAGTGATATATTAGACATTTACTATGTGAAAATGTTATGGGGAAAAAAGGAGGAGTCACTTTACTGTGGGGAATAAGACTACCATTAACATGAGAAAAGAATTTCCTGGATTTGAAGTGAAAAGCGGTTGATTATATAATCTTGGTGTTATATAGATTTTTAATATTACTTTATAACCATGGTAATACATGATTATAACTTGGATATTATAATGCTGTATAATACGCTGTGACTAATAAAGCTCATTTTATAAAAATTATCACGGTGGAAGCTTCATTTAATGCTCTAAAGCAGTTGTGTAATTGTACCTTTTATTTCATTAAGCTTATTTGCCTCATCGTAGTAGATCTGATAGCATAAATGCCATCTCTCTGCCTCCCTATGATGCTTCTGTCACTCATTCATGGCATTTGTTGAGTACCTACAAAGGGCTAAGCCACTCTGTAAGGCAGGAGAAATCTACGATAAGTAGGATGTTGTCTTTGCCCTCCAGAAGTAAAAGACAAGTGGAATGGAATGTTTGATGGGCTCTGACGTAAGTGTGAACAGGGTGCAGAGAAACCAGGGAGGGAGGGGTTGGGCCTAGATGGACAGGGGCCTGGCATACAGTCCTACAATGCAAGATTGACACGTAAAAGGTGAGGAGGTGTCATGAAGAAGCCCTGCATTGACTGGAAATCAGATGGTGTGAGTCTGGCTCCTTGTCCAGCTACTTACTAGGTTTAGATTAGGACTCTGGGCAATTCGCTTCAACCCCATGAGTTTTCTCAGCTACAAAATAGAAGTAATAATGGCTCCTTGGCCATCTCACAGAATGCTGGTTTTAAGGCTTAAATGAGCTGGTGCATATAAACATCTTTTTTAAAAGATTTAAAAGGCTAAGTTATGATATTTGGTAGGTTAGGTGTATTAAATACTTTTTTAACTTAACAGTATTTTCAACTTATAATGAGTTTATCAATTGAAAATGCATTTAATACACCTAACCTACTGCACATTATAGTTGAGGCTAGCCTACCTTAAACATGTTCAGAACACTGATATTAGCTGATAATTGGGTGAAAGAATCTAACACAAAGCCTATTTTAGAATAAAGTATTGAATTCTCATGTAATTTATTGAACACTGTAGATTTTGTTGAAATTGCAATGGTTTTGCACTATCATAAAGTTGAAATATTAAAAGTTAAGCCATCACAAGTCAGGGACAGTCTGTGTATATATATATATGCATTTGTGTGTATATAAATGCATAATTAATATATAATGTACATATATATTTATATTGTGGGCACTGGCATCCTATCCCAAGCATTATGGCTCCTTTAGGACTTCATAATGAGAGAGGAAGATGAAGAATTTCGAGAGGACTCAGAAGAAATGGATAAGGAAGTAAAAAAAGAATAAAATGAGAAACCCAAGACACCATGTACAATAAACACAGGAAGGGCTCCAGGTGTTTCCTATCTCTACTAAGAACAAAACAAGAAGAAATGGATTTAAATCCCAGGACAAGAGATTTGGGTCAGGAATAAGGATGATTTTGTTTTCTTTAAAGAGCTGTTAAAACATTAAGATGGCCAGCAAAAAAAGGTTTTCCCCTCTGGAAGCCTTTAAAAATAGGGACAATGGGCTGGGCATGGTGGCTCACGCCTGTAATCCCAGCACTTTGGGAGGCCAAGGTGGGCAGATCAATTGACGCCAGGAGTTTCAGACCAGCCTGGCCAACATGACAAAACCCCATCTCTACTAAAAATACAAAAATTAGTCGGGTGTGATGGTGTGTGCCTGTAATCCCAGGTATTATTTAGACTGATACACAAAAATCACTTGAACCCCAGAGGTGGAGGTTTCAGTGAGCCAAGATCATGCCACTGCACTCCAGCCTGGGCAACAGAGTGAGACCCTGTCTCAAAAGAGAAAAAAAAATAGGAAGAATGGGGCACCGTTCATTGCTGAGTATATAAAACGGAGTTTAAGTACAAGAAATGCACAGATGATATTTGGTACAACCTTAAATTATTCCTTTTGGGGAGAACTGGAATCCTGAGAATCACATGAGGGCCCAACTCACCCTTCTGGATGCAGTAGATAGGAAAGATATGCCTTCTCTTCTCTGGACCTCTGTTATTCTTAATTCCTTTGCGTAACCTTGGATGTTTCATGGCATCTCTATACAGACTGAGGCCATGAAAGTCATTTGCTTCAGAATGAACCAAACATGCAACTGCTTTCTTTCTCTCTCTCTCTCTTTTTTTTTTTTTTGAGACAGAGTCTCGCTCTGTTCCCCAGGCTGGAGTGCAGTGGTGCAATCTCGGCTCACTGCAACCTCCGCCTCCCAGGTTCAAGTGATTATGCCTCAGCCTCCTGAGTAGCTGGGACTACAGGTGCGTGCCACCTCGCTGGGCTAAGTTTTGTATTTTTAGTAGAGATGGGTTTCACCATGTTGGTCAGGCTGGTCTTGAACTCCTGACCTCATGATCTGCCCACCTTAGCCTCCCAAAGTGCTGGGATTACAGGTATGAGCCACCGCATCCCGCTGCAACCTCTTTCTCTTAAGCATGTGGGCTGATTTCCATGCTTGGTAGGATTCTATTATTCCATCCCATTGCCATGTAGAGCTCTGTACATGCTTAGTAGATACTGGACTGACACAGTCCTGTAAGTTGCAGCCTTTACTTCCATGCAGTCTAGTTCAGGGATTGCAGTCTAGCCACTGGATGTGGCTAGCTGGAAACCAGGAACATTGGGACCTAATGAAAATTCTTAATTTGGCTGTTTTCTGGACTCTATAAAGTCAATAAAGTGAACCAGAATCTTCAATGCAGCCAGGTACAGATGCAGTCCAAAGAGAAGGCAAGAAATAGACTGCATAACCAGCCCAAACATATCTTAAAGACACCATTTGCCCTGTTGGAATTGTTCTGGAATGTTTTAGAACTGACACCATGATTAAACGTGGCTTCCATTCCAAACACAGAGGAGAGGCTACAAATGGGCAGAGGCCTGCGATGCATTTGCCTGTTGGCTCTAGTCCTGCCATTGCTCCTGCCTCTGCCCTTTGGCTGTGAGAGAAAGAATTCAGGGCCAGAGGATGCACCAATGGGTCCTCTCCTTTCCAGTTGTAATATTTGGTTCAGACTCATTCCTGAAATGACAATGTTCTTCCTTAAACGTATTTCCCATCTGATCACACTATAGCTTGGAGCATGGGATGCTTTTTTCCACCCTCCATGATTGGGGAGTCTGCCTCTGTGTTTGTGTAGCCAGCAGGGAAAATGGCAGAAGTAAGAGGAAGTTTCTGTTGTAACTGTCTATTTTTAGTGGCTCATAAACTTCTCAATATTCCTTAGCCTGCAGCTACACATGCTTGGTCTCAGCCCAAAGGGAAGTTATTTTGGAAAGTTGGAGCAAAATCCTCTCCATCGCTGTTTGGGCTGGGTAAAGGAGACAGAAACAAATGGACTTTTGGAAAAACAGGTCTGTGACTCTGGGGCTGGTGTGGAACTGGCCGCTGGAATCCTACCTGACACGCCCTCCTCCAGGCTCCCGTTAGAAGGGGGCGCTGACTGTGGTCCTTTAATCAGCCGTCCTTCCACCCACAGGAAAGTGGCAGCACCACTGCTGCTGGGGTGAGTTCTGATAGCGAGGTGGTCGATGGGCTACACTGTGGCATGAAAGGAGAATGAGCTGGATCTGAACTCAGGAAACCTGTGATCTACACAGACAACGGCCTCTTCCTGGTTATGTGGCCTCAGACAGATCTATTCCCTTACTCCGGGTTCAGTTGCCTCCTCTATAAAATGAAGCGGTTAGGCCAGTTCTCCAGCAGACACGTTCTAAAGTTCTAATTCTGATCTGGAACAAGAAGATAGAAGTAGATTTCATCTTGGGATGAAAATACCCAAATAACTGGGGGGATATTCTCTTTATCCTCTGGAGGCAATGCTGATAAGAAGCCACTGAGACCAAAAGGCAGGCTTTTCCTGAAGCCCACGTGAGGGATAATTTAAAAATTGAGGCTCTGGTGTACAAGCACATAGGATTTCCTGTCTGTGGTAATTCTGTGTCATTTCGCAGAAGTAAAGCTATTTATCCATCAAGGCAGGTGAAAATAAAGCTCAATTCTCTTTCTTCCAAAAATACAAAGCCATTTGTTTATTTATTCATCTATTTCTTCAACTAATATTTATTGAGTGCCCACTAATTTTCACCTTTTCCTGTTTGAGTGGGAATGCAAATGGGTAGGGAAAGGGAAGGGAAGAAAATGGGTTGACACAGAAGACGGAGCTTGGGGCCTAGGGAGTACAGTGAACTTGAAAATGGTATCCTCCAGGAAGGACCTAGAGCATCGCTGAACTGACTGAGTGGCCAGATCTCCAGATTATATGTTTGTGCTTCCCATGTGCTTCCAAGTTTCAAAGGCAAATCCCCCAACCTGGCTGACTAGAAAGATGCAGGGCAGGATGCCATCTCACCTACATCAGCCTTCTCACTTCCTTGCTCTGTCATTCATTCTCAGGGAAAGCTCTGAGTTCCCACACATCCTCGGCCAGGAAGGTAGGCGTGGACACATCTCTGTGTATCACAGAGCATGGCTGATAAGCACCAGCTGTTGGATCCTGTTTGGCCCAGAGCACCACATCCTCTTCCCTATCAGCTACTGCAGCAAAATTACGGACCTCATCTCTGTCCTTTTGAGACAGAGAAGAAGGAATAGTGTGGAGAGCTTGATTGGGTTTCTTACCAACCAGGCTAGACAGACCTGGTGTTGGTACTGCTGCTGTCAGAAGCTGTAGAGGAGTGGCGGCATCCTTCTTATGAGGCTTTAGCATGAAACCAAGAGAAAGGAATACCTCTACTTTAATCAACCTGAGAAAGTGATACCAGAGCTTTAGAGTGGTCCTCCTCAAGCCTCCATGTGCACACAAATCACCTAGGGATCTTGTTAGAAGGCAAGTGCTCAATCAGCAGGTCTGTGATGGTACCTGGAAATTTCCATTTTTACCAAGCTTCTAGGTGTTGCCTGAAGAGTTGGTCAAAATAGACCACATTTTGACTAGCAAGGCTCTATGTTAGTCTCCCCAGCACCCCTCCCCAGGGGTAGGAACACAATCATGAATCAAGCTAGGCCAATAAAAACCTCTAAACATGGGCCAAGGGGTGGGCACCTGACCCCCGGCAGGCCAATCAGAGTTGTTTTTAGAAAAAACAAATGGGGTAGGGGCTGGTCCATACAGAACTGAGAAAAGGAATGCTCTATCCTCTAGTTGCTAAAGGTAAGCCAGAGCCATTACTAGTAGTGATTCCCATCTCAAGGAGAGAAGATGCAACAGCTATGCAAGAAAAGGGGAACAGAGGAACGGGAGGATCTTGACTAGTTCAATGCTCTGGTTCTAGTCGTCCCTAAGGACAGCTCCACCTTCTTGTGGTTTTTCTTGGTGAGCTTGCAAATTGCCTTTTATTGCTTAAACCAGTGGTTCTCAACTTGGCCACCATTAGGATCTGATGCCAGGGTCTCTCACCTGGGGAATTGGATTCAATTGATCTGGGACAGGACTTGGGCAATGGTAGGTTTTAAAGTTTCCCTGGTGATTTAAATGCATTGCCAAGATGGAGACCTGCTGAATTAAGCTCATTCAGTTGGATATCCATCACAGCGACTGAGAGAGTCTAAAGTGAGGAACCACTGATCAGGAACCACTGATCCAGGAGAGGAGTCAGACTCAACAGGAAGGCTGGGACAGACTTCCAAGAGGACAGCATCTACAGAGGGCCTGAAGAGAGGGAGGCTGTGGGCAGTACTCCAGCTTTTAGTGACCTCTCTGCTTCCTAAATTCTGTACTGTAAGATTCCATGTCTGAACCATGTGTAGTGCTCAATCTTATTTTGATCTTTGTTTCCAAGGGGTTAGCTCTTGCTCCAGATCCTATGCTCCTTAATGCAGGGATGGTATTTGTTGCCTCTTTGCTTTCTTGCAAAGCATCAGCCTCTGTACGTACGTTTACCGGCATTCCCACACGGGATAAATGGGCATCCCAGCATGTGCCATCATTGGCTGGCCTCAGCTTTCAAACCTGTCTTCCTAACTTCCTCCTTGACTGTGAAGAATTCCGAAGGCTGCTGACTGTGTTCTCAGCATGGGTTTTGGAGGAGGGGAGCGGAGGCAGAGGTGAAGGCAGAGGCTCACCAAGTGATCACTTTATAGTTCAGACCCACATCTTAGTTCAGAGTGGATGGAACATGCCAGAAGTGGGAGATCAAGGGGTTTGTGAATTCTTTTGCCACTTAGGTTCAACAACTTGTTCCCTTGAAATAGAAATAGCTGCTAGCATTTTTTTTAGTCCAAGTTCAGGCCCTTTTCTCTGAAATGCAGTTGCCTGTGGAAAACTGACACTCCCTAACGAGTCCTTAACAACTGCCAGCCCCAGAGTAATCGTCATGATTCTGCAGGCTTCTTGCTGAATTCCAGCGATGGTTTCTGCTGGGACCTGGGAACAGATGTGCACTGGAGCTCTTTGGGTGGTATCCTCTCCCTTTCCCTTGGGAGGACTTGCCCTGGGAGGCTTCCAGGCAGATCTTCCACAGCGGTGTGTGAGGAGTCCCAGGGAGTGGGTGTAGCATTCTCTGGAGCCTCAGGGCAGTTCTCCCTGAACTCAAAGAATCTTAAGCACAATAGGGGACTGAGCTGACAGTTAAACAGACATGTGCCTTGCCAAGAAAGCGCGCACACACACACCTGCACACTCATTAACATGTAGAAAATCTTCCACAAATGTAAACACTGTCATTCTTCTTGGGTCTTATTGCATGGATGAAGGCAAGAACATATATAAGACAGCTCCCATCAAAGGTCCTCCAATTAAGAGTCCAGGGCTTAGCTGTGGTATTCTAGACTATTATGCTACTACCTTGCTGTGTGACTTGGGGGTAATTCAGTTAACTTGTCTGGGCCTCAGCTTTCTCATGACTGGGTATCTGTGGTCCTTTCTAGCAACACTTTTACAATTTGGCAAATTATTCTTTAACGAAGGTCAATAGTTTTCAAATAATAGATGTGAGAAACTAACTACAATTATTGGCAAGAGTATTAGGGAGCTATTTCCAAGCGACTTGATTCTTCATAGATGTCAGTTCTTTTAGTTTGTGGAGACTTGGCAGAAATAAAAGGCTAATGGGGAAGAAATTGTAGCCTCCTAGTTGTAGCCTTGGTGTATTAAATGGATCCCCTTTGGCTTAGTGAGATAGAGAATTCATTTTTTCTAGGTCATTTGAGAATTTTTATTGTGCTCTGTTTCTCTCTCTCTCCTTCTTCCCCCAGGCTCAATGACAGCCGGAGGTGACCTGTCCCAGCACACCTAGGAAGGACATGGGAGTGGGGTGGGGGGAGTCTAGTCAAATCAGCAGCTGTTGCCTGCGCACTCTAAAAGGGCACTAGATAAATAGCAAGAGATACCTTCCCGGAGAACTGCTCCTCCTGGGCCATTCCACAGGGGTGGAATCCAGCCAGGACTTCCCAGCTGGCTCTGAAATTGGATGCCTTAATGATTGATTTCCTCATCTGGCTCCAAGACTTGCCTGCTGGAGTAAAACGGACACCTCTCAAGGGTGTGATAATCCACACTTCCTAATAGGTTTCCAAATACCCCTCTTCTCAGTGTCTCTCTTGGTTGATTGCAAATCTTTCTGTTGATAGCCTAAAAACACCCTTGATGTTATAATGAAGTGGGTTTCTAGTTTTTTCATTTCCAGAATATGAAGGATTCAGAATCCGTGTTTTACCTCCCCATACTCCCAAAGTATTTTGTGTCCGCTTCTCTGTTGCCACGTAGCATGGTTGCATTTTGATTATTTGTATACTTCTCCCTCATTTAATAACCATGTCCTCAAGGGTAAGAACTATGCCTTATTCATTCCTGCAGACAAAGCAACTAATGGCATAAAGTTTACAGCACATTGTAGGTGTTAACTAAATGTTATTTCAATGACTGCTTTGCATGAACTACATCACAGAATTTGGGTGATCTTTCAGAGAAAGTGAGACTCTCAAGAGTCAAAATACAAAGAATTGCATGGTTTTAAGTTCTTAGTAGGGGGAGTACATTTAATTCCATGTTCAGAGCCCAAGTTAACTTTTATCAATATAATCAAATTATTAATTAAGTCAATTTTCTTTGCTTTTTCTTTCTTCTCTTTTTTTTCCCTCGTTTCAAGTTTTAATCAAAGCTTGTATATAAGATTACTTTATTCCTGCATCTTCTCAATTGTTTCTTCCTGTATTTGCTCTTTTCCTTTCCTACTTGGCGAGATTTGGCTTTCCGTTTAAGAATCTTTTTGCGGTCTTTGTCCAGTTTTAGCCTAGTGATAACCACCTTGCTGGGGTGAATGCCTACGTGGACAGCTGCGCCATTAGCCTTTTCCTGCTGCACCTGTTTGATGTAGATTACATATTTCTTCCTGTAAACCTGGACTACTTTGCCAATCTCCTGACCTTTGTAGTGTCCTCGTACAACCTGAACTTCATCATCCTTTCGGTTGGGCATGGATCGCACTTTGTACTTCTGTCTCAGATCTTTGGAAACAGAGGAGGACATCGTCTTCCTGCGAATGTGGGAAGGTCCATTGAAATGCCTTTTGCGATTCTTGCTTCAGTCAGAAGTCACAAAGGGATTGAACTTCATTTTGGCAGCTCCCGCTTAGGTGATGGCTGCAAAAGATTTTTTTTTTTTAGGAGAAATTTTGCTCTTGTTGCCCAGGCTGGAGAGCAGTGGTGCTCCCAACCCCAGGTGATCCACTGGGCTCCCAAAGTGCTGGGATTACAGACGGGAGCCCGGCCTCTTTAACTATTTTAATGAATGGTATGTGTCCCCATTCAATACAAATCTGAACCCATCCTTCTATAAGGAAGCCCCTCCCAAGATAAGAGTTTTAATCCATTCAAGAGGGAAGAGCCCTCATGACCTAATCACCTCTTCAAGGTCCCACCTCTGTATACTGACTGTCACAATGGCAGTTAAAGTTCAACATGAATTTGGGAGGAATCAGACATTCAAGCCATAGCAGAAGGGAAAGAGGAGAGGTGCTGTGCATGTCATTATTAGTATCTTCAGAAGCACTGAGAGTATCTGGTTAATTCTATCAGGGATTGAGAGGGTTTGGTTGTTGTTTTTTGTTTTTTTGAGATGGAGTCTTACTCTGTCGCCTAGGCTGGAGTACAATATTGTGGTCTTGGCTCACTGCAACCTCTGCCTCCCAGGTTCAAGTGATTCTCCTGCCTCAGCCTCCTGAATAGCTGGGACTACAGGTGCCTGCCACCATGCTCGGCCTGGTGTTGTTTTTAAGAACCCTGATGAAGCCAGGCATGGTGGCTCATGTCTGTAATTCCAGCAGCACTTTGGGAGGCCGAGGCGGGTGGATCACAAGGTCAGGAGTTCGAGACCAGCCTGGCCAATATAGTGAAACCCCGTCTCTACTAAAAAAAAAACCCACAAAAATTAGCCAGGCGTGGTGGCGTGTGCTTGTAGTCCCATCCACTCAGGAGGCTGAGGCAGGAGAATTGCTTGAACCTAGGAGGTTGCAGTGAGCTGAGATCGTGCCACTGCACTCCAGCCTGGGTGACAGAGTGAGACTCTGTCTCAAAAAAAGAACCCTGATGAACAAATCTCTTTATAGGCTAGGCACTCCCCTCACCATCTACCCAACCCCTCTCCCTACCTCAACAGTGAGGACAGGGTTCCATCACCCACACTAGCTCTCCTCCTTTCCCCAAGCGGGCGGTTCTCCATCTACAGGGATTAGGCAAACTTTCTGGCTTTACGTTATCCTGGTGTCTTCAAACATGGGTACCAGAGCCACGTTCATTTTAAGGATTGTTTTTCTGTTTATGAACAGGAAGACAGGTGACAACCCTTATAAGGTGCATAGAGCCAGGTAATGTGGCTGGGGATCAGCGTCCAATTAGGGTGAGGCAAGTGAGGACAAGGCATGCAAGTGCAGGGCTGGATCTGATCATGTCTTTATTTACATTTCGATATTTTGTTCATGCTGGGTGTTTGCATTAAAATATTCTCTTGCTTTCTGATGTTTTTAGTACCCCCTTACATTTTTATGAAATCCAGTGTTGCAGTCACCAGCACTGTCAGATTAGATTCAGTTGTTGAATTGGGTTTTTTTTTTTCCACAAATACTGACTGCCAGTGAATGAATTGGTTTTTTTTTTTTTAAATGGTTTCAGAACAGATCAAGGCCTTGGCATTTGCATAATACACTGATGCCTCATTACTTCTGAGTTAACACAGATAAATTAACAGTGCCTGGCGCAGGTGAGAAACTCAACCACTGTAAGTTTCCTTTCTTCCCCTGTCAAGGGTGGCAATGTCTCAAAGCTTCAGGGAATCTTCTCCAGCTTAATTAACATGTATAAATGAAATATGATAGGTGAGTAGGTCTCTGTGGATCTTTTCTCCACTGTGATGGAAGGATTGATTTTACTTCTGATGTAAGAAAACTGTTTGCCTGCCTGTGGCCTCCCGTGGCACTTCATCTCTCCTGGATTATGGCCCTTCCACTGCTGGTGTATCTACACCCGTGTTTGCCTCCCACAGGACTGTGAGTTTCTCTATGCAGGGATGTTGTCTTATCCTGTTTCTCCTTGGCAGTGCCCAGCCTGGACCTGCTTGATAAACATGTATAGAGTGAAGGAATCAATTGGGTAGTGTTTCCGACATATGCAAAATGTTTTTGGAAGACTCCTTATTATGCTGCTTTTTGTTGGCCTAAACTTTTTGTACCAGAAATTCTTTAACAAATCAGAACCAAATGCATTCTGTGAATGCTGTCTAGCTCTCTCTTACTGTATTTTCATTTGTGAATGTTCAATATATGCAGGGTCTGGCCATTTAGGAAAGTCAGTTTTTGGCCAGACTGCCTGTCACTTGAAATCATTATTTTGGTGACTGAAAGTTTTCGTCAATTAATCAGGACCTTTTGGGTTTCAAGTGACAGAATCTAACTCAAATTAGCTACGTAAAAGTAAGAATTAGCTCAAATACCAGAAAAGTCCAGGAGTGGGTAGCTGCTCCAGGAGTTGAAATGATATCATCAAGCCCCATTTCCCACCACTGGTGAAGATGGTTTCAAACATTCTGGGGCTCACATGCAGCCTGTTTAGCAACTCCCAGTGAGGAAGAGCTTCTCCACATTAAGTCCACCAGGAAAGTCCTGGGAGAGGACTAAATCATATGGTCACGTGTGAACCCATCACTGGAGCCGGAGGCAATGGGCCACCACTATTCCCACACCTGTGGCAGAGGAGGGGTAAGGGTCAGCTCCAGCTGAACTGTATGAACTGTAGGGCCTGAGCCCCTCAAGGGAAAGGGGATCTCCCTTACAGAAGAATAGGGTAGGCTCTGGGCAGGCAGAAACAACAAATGCCTATTACTTGTTTTGTTTTGTTTTGTTTTTTTGAGACAGGTTTTGCTCTGTTGCCCAGGCTGAAGTGCAGTGGCATGATCTCAGCTCACTGCCACGTTTGCCTCCTGGGTTCCGGTGATTCTTGTGCCTCAGCTGGGACTACAGGCACATGCCACCATGCCTGCCTAATTTTTTGTATTTTTGGTAGATATGGTGTTTTACCATGTTGGCCAGGCTGGTCTCACACTCCTGACCCCAAGTAATCTGCCCACCTCGGCCTCCCAAAGTGCTGGGATTGCAGGCATGAGCCACCACGCACGGCTGCCTCCTACTTTCTTAAATCAGACATGACACTATATTTGTTACATTTGCTTATTTTCCATTTAATTTTCATTTTTGCATTTAGTCTTATTAACATATCTTCACTTAAGCCACTAAGTAGACTTAGAGCAGTTTTATGGTTTTGACCTTAATCTTTTTTTTTCCTCTGGGGGAAATTTTTTCAGGCCTTTTTTCAGGCCTGTTCTTTTAGTTTTCCCTCCGTCTTAATCTGCGTTTCTTGATTTGCCAGTTTCTCCCTTTTCATCCTTGGCTCAGTGGTTGCTCTTCATTATCCCTGGTGGATTCTGGGCTCCTGGTTATTAACAATAGTATCACATGTGTGTTGTGTGCATGCATGGGTGCGTGTGTGTGTGTGTGTGTGTGTGTTGTTTTGAGTGTTGACCATTTTCAAATGTCATTTCTAATGACTTGAGCAAGCTGTCTCGTTCCACAAGGCCTGCTTCTGAGAACCCCCAGGTGCACATGGTCTGGGTGTTTGGGGAAGGAATGCTGATTCTCTGTTCTCACACCACCAAGCATTTGCATGTGTTCTGTTCCCTCTCTCTGAAATGCCCTTGCCTGGTTTATTTCTACTTGTCCTTCAAGTGTCTAATCAGGCCTCATTTCCTCTAGGAAGCTCCCAGGCCATCCAGTCTGGGCTGGAACAGGGTTCTTTCCTAATCAGCCAGTGCAGCCATTTATAGAGTCAATTGTTTACTGCTCAGTCATTTCCGATTGGTGAGTTAAAGATCCTGAGTATTACCTATGGGGAGAGCCCCTCCTCTGAGTTCCACTGCATCCCATGTATATATCTCTATTTGCTCATTATCATGCTGTTTGATATGCACCTGTTTGTTTATTGTACTCTCCTAGTAACAGGTGAACCTCTTGAAAATTGGGATTTTAACTCTATTCCTAGTATCAGAGCTTAGGAAGCCTAGGATAACTGTTTGGAAAATAACCCACCCCCTCTACTCAGAGCCTCTCGCGCTCTGCTGGAGGTCCCTGCTGTTCCCAGCACACATCCATTACAGCATCATTGCCATTTGTTTATGTGTCTCATTTTCTCCATTGCATTGTAAAGTTCCTTGTGTTAACCAAGTGGTCTTTATTTGTGTCTGTTATCCGGCCCATAGTGCAATGCCTGGCATATATAATGGTGCTAAATAAGTGTAGAAAAAATATTTTAAAACTTACGTCTCTTTAAAAAGTTCAGAGTGGCAGATTATTATATACCTTTTGGTTTGTATCTTCTGGAGTGCTTGGCTTGTTGAATATGACTTTTATCAACACTTGGTTTAGATATTCCTTAAACATCCTTAGGTACCAGACTGTTAAGTTGCACAACTATACTTCTGTTATTCTTCATATTAGGAGGAGAATAAACTCAGACAATGGGCACAATCTGGGCATTTTGTTGGTCCCACAGTCCTATTAAATCCTGGGATATGTCTTCATTGGGCACCTCTTTCAGTGAGCTGGGATTCTCAGACCTCAGACTGGTAATGCAAGGGAATGGGGCTGGATTTGGAGTCCATCAGTGAGGGCAGCGGTAGGTCTGCATCAAGTCCATGCTTGTAGGTGGAGAATTCAGAAGGGAGAAGAAGGCAGAGGGAACCCTGAAAGGGGGTACTGGAAAGACTTGCTGAGGCAATGGGATGCAGCAAAGGCCTTGTCACTGCACACTCAAGACTGAGTCTATGGGTGGAAAGGGATTGTCTGGGGTTACGAGTGAGCACTAAAATAGACAGAAGGAGACTGACTCCTGGCTACATGCAGTGACAAGCTTGAGGGCCACCACAAACACGCCATGTGTGTCAGAGGATATGAATGGAGAAGGCGGAATACCCAAGACAAATATACCCTGAACTGGTCTCAGCCAGGGTGTCTTTGGGGCCCAGGATGGGGACCATACAGGCTGCAAGGTAGGGGTTGTTGCTCTCCTCTGTGTTCTGAGCAGCCCAGATTCTAACAGTGCTGCTCCTCATGCTAGAAGGAGGCAAAACCAGCTCAAATAAATCTGATCAATAATGTGTCAGTTGCTGTTCGGATAAAAGCGCGCAGACCAACCCTGGCTACCCAGTCAGTAATTCACACACACTGAACGGCAGTGGGCTCACAACCTATGCTGGACAAACTGGAGAAGATCGGGACGAAACTCTAGAGAAGAGGAAATGGGAAAGCATGCATCTTTTTTTTATAATTGCAATTGAGTTTAGTAGGATTTTTGAGTATGGAGAAAACAGACTTGAACCACTTTCCTCTCGGAAGGAGACATTTTCTTTCCCAGCCAGTTTACGTCAGAGTAGAAGATGAAGCTTTGATAAAACAATGTCTTTATTTCCTATGTATATTTCTTTGTTCTGAAAAGAGCACTAATGTGTTTTCATGTTGGGTTCAAAGAAGAGATTGTCCTGTAAAAGTCACAGCTCCCTTGGAAGGGCAACCAGGATGTAAAATCATTTCTACTAAATCTTCACCCTTCCAAGCTGAGAATTGGATTTCCTGAACCAGAGTGAACTCTCTGGCTCAGGTAGTTTTTAATTAAAGCCATTTATATTCAAAGAATGTGCACACATGCAGGCTCACACAAAAATCAATGAAGTCAAGAGAGGAAACAGAAAACACTGAATGTCATTGAGAAGCACTTATGTGGCAGGGCAAAAAAAAAATTTAATTTCGTTTTTGTTTCAAATATTTGTATCCATGGCTTAAGTTCAGTCAAAATTCAAAATGTGTTCCACGCTATTTACTGTTTTCCCCCTTTCCAGCTCTACTCCTACAAAATAAGGCTACGTTTCATCCTGGATCAGGCACTGTTTCTTATTTTTTCACATTTTAACAAGTATAGAGTTTGAGTGTCCAGGAGAACACATAGAATAATTTGCTACCACTTTCTTTCAACCAACTCAGTGGGATTGAGTTATTAATCAGCGTCCCCTGACACAAGCTCTGCCGTTTTGTCATTTTCATGAAGTTTGCTGGCATATAAATATAACCCCCACATTCTTTTATGAAATACATAGATGCAATAAAATAGTTGCTTTGGTTCTTTTCTGGAGGCAGAAGGAGAAAAATGTCAAACTCTTATTGTTCAGTGTTTCCAACAGACCCCTTTTGTATAACCAGGATGACTTTCCAGCACAAAGTTCTGAACTGCAGATAATGGCTTAAAAGGCTATCTGAACCCATTCTGTTATGTAGATGAAAGAAAGTCTTTAAAATTAATCTATGGCATCTCTGAATAAAAAAGAAGGGCACTCATCCAACTCATTTCCTTGGGCCAAAACAGTGAGCAAGCAGACCAAAAATGCCAAGATTTTGCTGCTCAAAAGCCAGAGTCTGACGCGGTGCAAGCACAGCAGATTAGCAACCAGAGTTTTACTTCTGACCTGTCACTGTTTGAAAATGTGCAATGGCGTGCTATTATTCAGTGTTATCAGTAAACTAAGAGGTAAGGTAAGGCATCTGACTAATTGAAGCGTAGCATACTAAGAACTGTTTTGTAACAAAATATTATTTTATGAGATGTAAATATTTTATGGAGATAAAAGAATCCTTTTTTAAAAATTAGACTGTCTGTTAGAAGACAGTCTAAACCGAGGGAAGTAACAGAAAAACTATATTTGTCAAATTAGGATGAACATACTGGGAAATATGCGTGACACATCACACGAGTATTAATTTTATTAATAAAATACTGTGTAAATTTATATTATAATAAATGTTATATTAAAGAATTAAATGGAAACATGACCAAAATGAGAGGTTTATTTATTATTTTTAACATTTTGGATTCAGGAGGTGCATGTGCAGAGTTGTTACATGAGTGTATTGTTGTGGTGCTGACATCTGGAATACAAATGGTCCTGTCGCCCAAGTGGTAGGCATAATACCCAATAGGTAGTTTTTCAGCCCATTCCCATTCCCTCCCTCCCTCCCTCATCTAGTTGTTCCGTGTCTATTGTTCCCATCTTTATGTCTATGTGTAGTCAATGTTTAGTTCCCACTTATAAGTGAGAATATATAGTACTTGATTTTCTGTTCTTGCATTAATTTGCTTAAGATAATGGCCTCTTGTCACATCCATGTTGCTGCAAAGGACATGATTTCACTTTTTTATGGCTGCATAGTATTCCATGGTGTCTATGTACCAAATTTTCTTTATCTGATCCCTGTTGATGGGCATTTAGGTTGATTCCATATCTTGGCTATTGTGAACAGCACTATGATGAACATGGAAATGCACATGTCATTTTGATAGAATGAATTATTTTTCTCTGGTTATACCCAGTCATGGATTGCTGGGTAGAATGGTAGTTCTGTTTTAAGTTATTTGAGAAATCTTCAAACTGCTTTCAACAGTGGGTGAACTAGTTTGTATTCCCATCAAAAGTGTATAAGTGCTCCCTTTTCTCCGATGCATCTGTTATTTTTTGACTTTTTAAAACTTGTCATTCTGACTGCTGCGAGATGGTATCTCATCATGGTTTCATTTGCACAAAATAAGAGATTTAAATAATTTTTGAGTTAATGGCATTATTTAAAATGGCATCTGCCATTAATGGTATTCAGATGAAAAGGAATGGAAGCACTCAATTATCAGACCTTATCAGAGGAATTAGTTACAAAATAATTATGCAAATCAGTGCTGTTCCTGTATGCAAGCAATAAACAGAAAATAGAATAAAAATATAGATTCCATTCATAATAAGACACACATACCATAAGATGTATAGAGTGCTATGTCTGAATGTTTGTCCCCCACAGATTCGTATGTTGGAACCTGATACCCAGTGTGATAGTGTTAGAAAGTAGAATACTGTCCTGACAAAAAATAATTTAAAACTTAGCTGTGCATGGTGGTGTGTGCCTGGGGTCCTAGGTACTTGGGAGGCTGAGGTAGAAGGATCTCCTGAGGCTGGGAGGTCAAGACTGCAGCAAGTCATGACCATACCACTGCACTCCTGCCAAGACAACAGAATGAGACTCTGTCTAAAAAAAAAAAAGACATAATATTATTAATAAGCCAATCCCCCAAATTAAGCTCTGATTTCCAACACATTCCTAATAAAAGTCAATGGGATTTTGGAGAAAACCTGACAAAAATGTTCCAATACACTTCTGAAAAAAATTCCATGTAAGGACCAGGCACAGTGGCTCACGCCTGTAATCCCAGCACTTTGGGAGGCCACGGTGGGCAGATCATGTGAGGTCAGGAAATCGAGACCAGCCTGGCCAACATGGTGAAACCCTGTCTCTACTAAAAATACAAAAATTAGCTGGGCATGGTGGTGTGAACATTTTAAAAGAAGATTTTGAATAACATTAGGAAGATCTACTAGCTTTAAATCTCTGCTGGAAAGTTACTGACAAAATTTTTTTATAATAGGTAACATTAGAATGAGAATTTTCTCATTTTTTTTTTTTTTATGAGATGGAGTCTTGCTCTGTCCCCCAGGCTGGAGTGCAGTGGTGCAACCTTGGCTCCCTGCAGCCTCTGCCTCCTGGGTTCAAGCGATTCTCCTGCCACAGCCTCCTGAGTAGCTGGGATTACAGGCACACATCACCACGCCAGGCTAAGTTTTGTATTTTTGGTAAAGTCAGGGTTTCATCATGTTGGTCAGGTTGATCTCGAACTCCTGACCTCGTGATCCACCCACCTCGGCCTCCCAAAGTGCTAGGATTACAGGTGTGAGCCGCTGTGCCTGGCCAGATTTTCTCTTTAATAAGAGCATCAAGACCCAGTTAGCTAATGCCTTCATTCAGTATTTCTCAAATTTGGTTAATTTATAAACAGCTTTTCAAGGAAAAAATTATTAGCCCAAGTGACGACTCAAATTTTTTTATGTAACATTACTTCATTACCATCAAATAAAACTAGTTATATACTTCTTAGGTTTTTGACCTTTAAACAAGTATAATGCTAAAATACATTTATCAATTAAATATCCATAATTATAAAAATCAGTGAAATTCAAATGAGGAACATTTTTAAAATGTGATAGATGATCCTGTATGGAAACCAAATTGCTGGTGTTGGATTGTATAGGAGGAAGGTGTGTCTGATTGTTTCATGTTTCACTAGCTGGTTGATGCTTTTGATCTAGAATATGATGAGCCATTATTTGAGGCTTAATTGTTCCCATCACTGTTATTTTTAGCTCTTATATTTGTTTTTATCCATTGATCCACTGTTGATTGTCCAATCAATTTAGTACATTGTCTTGTATACAATGTTGTGTACAGTGCTGCATAAACACTGAAAGTTTAGCACCAGTTCTCTTGGAAACAGAAACACAGATAATGAACTCAAGGCAGTTTTAGTTACAAGATGGTTGGCCTTACGGGCCAAAACGCTCTGATAGGACTTTTCTTAGATCATAATCCAAAGGAAAGTCCCAAATTTTAAAAATTATCTCAGAACTTATGAATCTCAGTTTGAGAAAATATTACCCTAGCTTATTTCAACTAGTAATTGATTAAAAAAAAATTCCAGAATAGCAGAAGAAATTGGGTAGTATTTTTTTTTATTATTGTATGTGAGACTTTGTGACATTGATCTATATTTTCAACACCCATCTTGGGCATGGACCGACTGATCCTCCTTTGAGATGGGCACTGCTAAGCCTATTCTGCAGATGAATAAATTGAGGCAGACAATAGCACTTCAGGGGCACAGAGAAAGTTGTGGTGAAATTTAGGTTCAAGGCCAAAGTTGTGCCAGAGAGGGAGAGTGAGGAGCAATGACAAAAATTGCTCAGGCTTGGCTTGCTCTGACACTCATTTAAGCCTTACCTTTTTGTCTTCCTCTAGCTAAAAAGAACTCATTAGCATCCCAGACCACAATGCAGGAGCCTCATCAGGCACTGTGCTCAACACACACTCCGTACCTGACCCCCTTGTGTTCTACTCAGCTGCGAGGGATGACATGGAAACTCATTGCTTTTCTGAGACCATGAGAACCAGCAGTCAGCTTGCAAGATGTTATCCCCTTCTAATTATAGGTCCACAAGCGGTGAATGTTTGCCATGGGAAGCTACTGTTCTTTCCCAAATGCAGGTGTCCCTTCTTCTTGAACAACTGCTAGGAGCTCAGCAGCCTTGGAAGCCCTTCAGATAAATAGCACCTGAGGTTACATAGCCTCAACTGTGGCATGTAGAGACACAGCCTTCAGGTATCTGGGCGTGGACTTGCGTTAGTCATAGGGAGACTAGAGAGACTGTTCCTTCAAATCAGACCAGTTTATAACCACCTCCCCAAATAGCAGGGGAACAGCACTCTAGCCAAAGTTACTATTGTAACCAAAGGAAATAACCAGAGAACATAGAGCACCATACTGTGCCAAGTAGATTCATTATGACTGGTAAATAAGATAACATTTAGGATTAAATCGAGCTTTCCTAGGCCTGAGACTTTTCTGCAACTCCACAGAATAGCACTGGAAAATAATTTCGGTTTGATAGTTCTTATTATTAACTCTGGTCAGGGCTGGAGTCCTGTTTTTAAATTGCCAGATCTGACTTGTTTGCATGTTTGAGGTAACCTGACAAAAGCAGTCACAGAAAACCAGGTTGCTCTTAGTCTACACTTATTATTTTTGTTTTCAGGACCCCAAAAGTGAGCTTAATACCTTATTAATAGGAAGTTTGACTTATGATCTTTAATAAGGAAATTTTAAGCATTAGTCAAGGTTTGAAAGCCAAATACTTATAAACATGTTCCTACAGGCATAAAAGGGAGGATGTAAACCAAACTGTTAACAATGATTATCTCAAGGGAGAGGCACTGGATGGGGTGGAAAATGTCACTTTCTGTTTTATACACTTCTATTGTCTAAGTTTCTTTGTTTAATACTGAGCATGTGACTCATACTTTATTTTAAAACAGCTTTTATTTAGAATAATTGCATTCGCTTATGAAAAATTAAACTGGATTCACACTTATGTCACAAGCAAGCATGATTCAAGGCATATTAGAATAAGTTGATTTGATTTGATTGACTTTAGAGGGAATTTGTGGAAACAAACCAACATCATTCAGGGTAGAGCCTCTTCCTATAGCAGGAGGGATGGCTTTTCTCAGTCTTCTCATCCAGACCTCTGGATTGAGAAATGGTATGAAACCGGGCAGATTGCAAGGCCTTGTATGGAACCTTGGTGGCAGTGACCGGTGATTACTGCGCCCCATGAAGGCAGAAGATGCAGCCTCAGCGGAAAGCCACAGAATTGCCCCAGCGTCTGCCAAGTGTTTGCTCTACAACTGCATGATTTGTTTGCCACTGCAGAACCCTATGAATTCTAGTGTGTTGAGATGCTGAGAAAAAGAACATGCCACTTTCATTTTAATTTGGTTTTCTGGGGAAAGTACTTGCTAGGATTAGGGAGATTCACAAGCTGGGCCTGGTTCTGCCCTTTATCCTTTATGGGTCTCAGTTTCCTTAACTCTATCCATAGGAGAAGACAGAATTTTACATGATCTCTAAGGTCTCTTTTAGCACAAAAACCTTATGGCCTCTGAAGTGGTTCCTAAACCAAGAATTTTGAGTAGTGAGTACTGTATAGTTCCTTTCTTGTCCTTATTGATTAATTGAGACAGGGTCTTATTCTGTCACCCAGACTGGAGTGCAATGGGATGATCATAGTTCACTGTAACCTTGAACTCCTGGGCTTAAGGGATCCTTCTGCCTCAGTCTCCTGAGTAGCTGGGACTACAGGTTCATGCCACTCTGTCTTGCTAATTTTTTAATTTTTAAATTTTTTTTTGGTAGAGTCAGGGTCTCACTAAATTTCCAGGGCTTGTCTCAAACCCCTGGCCTCAAGCAATCCTCCTGCCTTGGCCTCCCAAAGTACTGGGATTATAGGCATGAGCCACCATGCCCAACCTTGTCCTTTTTAAAAAGCTCAACTTCAAGTAAACAAAGCAACTCAGTCATAGTCATATACGTAGTTATATATGTCTATGTTGTATGTTATGTGTAGTATGACATGTCAGTCAGAGAAAAGTCAGCCTGACCTGCTTTATAAGGATGGAAGAGGGAAGACCAAGACATGTGGAGGGCTCAGGTTTTCTCACGAAGCAAGTGTGTGTTTGATCAAGATTTTGCACTCCGGCCGGGCGTGGTGGCTCAAGGCTGTAATCCCAGCACTTTGGGAGGCCGAGGCGGGTGGATCACGAGGTCAAGAGATCGAGACCATCCTGGTCAACATGGTGAAACCCCGTCTCTACTAAAAATACAAAAAATTAGCTGGGCATGGTGGTGCGTGCCTGTAATCCCAGCTACTCAGGAGGTTGAGGCAGGAGAATTGCCTGAACCCAGGAGGCGGAGGTTGCGGTGAGCCAAGATCGCGCCATTGCACTCCAGCCTGGGTAGCAAGAGTGAAACTCCTTCTCAAAAAAAAAAAAAAAAAAAAAGATTTTGCACTCCATGCTCCCACATTAAATCTGCCTTCGAATTTCTCTTCATCAGTGTGGTACCTTAGAAATAAGGGCCATGCCACCCATTTTCCCTTATTTTTATTTTTTGAGACTGAGTTTCACTCTTGTTGCCCAGGCTGGAGTGCAGTAGTACAATCTCAGCTCACTGCAACCTCCGCCTCCTGGGTTCAAGTGATTCTCCTGCCTCAGCCTCCCAAGTAGCTGGGATTACAGGTGCGCATTACCACACTCAGCTGATTTTGTACTTTTTTAGTAGAGACAGGGTTTCGTGATGTTGGTCAGGCTGGTCTCGATCTCCTGACCTCAAGTGATCCACCTACCTCGGCCTCCCAAAGTGCTGGGATTACAGGCATGAACCACTGCGCCCAACCCCATTTTCCTTTGTATTACATCCCAGCTTAAGGGCAGAGGCGGTACAGGGTGGCACCATTGGTGACAGTCTTCTGGCCAAGCCATTCCTGCTCTGATGGGGCCACTCTGGAGCAAGCAGGTGGGTTCCTGAAGTGAGCTGATGACTCACTCGGTCTTGGCCTGATTTCCTCAGGCCAGGCTGTCCCCACGGAGGCCTTGTGGAGAGTGGGGAATGAAAACTGCACATGAATGCCCAAACCCCTGGCCACTCTATGTCAGGCTCAACTTGACTCACTTCCAAGCAAGGATGTGATTTGATGATGACCAGCTCGTTACATACTACATTGCACAAAATAAGAGAGGTCAGAGTGGCCTTCAGACATCATCCTGAAAGTGAATGCTAACTTGAACACCTTCTCTGACATCCTTCCCTTCTTTGCTTCTTTCTTCTTCCTTGTTTTATCTGTACTCCATTTCTTCCTTTTTGTCTGACTCATGACTTCCCATGGCACTCATGGATGGACACTATTTTTCTATCTGCAGTTCAGATCCAAAGACAAAAAAAACCTTCTGAGCCCTATCTGGCAATCATCCAAGACTTCCAGGGGTTTCTAAATTCCTTCCTGAACGTCTATCTCCAGGACTAAGCAGTTCTGGGTTTCTTTTGCAGACTGTCAACAGATTCCACCTCAACGTTTGACAGAAAATCTTTGATGAAAGCTCATTTTTATTTCTATGAATACAAGAGATAATTGTGATCAGTGATTAAAACCATATATATATATATATATATATATATATGGTATTTTTTTTTTTTTTGAGTGAGAGGATCTTGCCCAAGCTGGAGTTTAGTGGCGCAATCATGGCTCACTGTTGCCTCGATTTCCCAGGCTCAAGCGATCCTCCTACCTCAGCCTCCTGAATAGCTGGGACTACAGGAGCATGCCACCACACCCAGTTTGTTTGTTTATTATTTATTTTGTAGAGACAGGGCCTTACTATGTTGTCCAGGCTGGTCTTGAACTCCTGAGCTCAGTGATCTTCCTGCCTTGACCTCCTAAAGTGCTGAGATTACAGATTTGAGACACCGTGCCCAGCTTCTTCCATATTCTTTGTTTTTGTTTGTTTGTTTGTTTATAAAGAGACAGTCTTGCTCTGTTGCCCAGGCTGGAGTGCAGGGGCATGATCTTGGCTCACTGCAGCCTTGACCTCCCCAGCTCAAGTAATCCTTCCTCCCACTTCAGCTTCCCAAGTAGCTGGAACTATAAGGAAGTGCCACCATGTCAAGCTAATTTTTGTTTTTATTTTTTGTAGAGACAAGGTCTCACTATGTTGCCTAGGCTGGTCTTGAACACCTGGGCTCAAGCAATCCTCCTACCTCAGCCAATATTCTTAAAGATAAAAAAGAAATCACTGTTTAAGCTTTCTTCTCTTTAGGCCACATAGCCCCAACCCCCTGTGGCTTTACTTCTAAGACATACTTTAATAATTTGTATTATTATTGGAACCCTTGCCAGAAGCCCTATGTCTTTTCTTAAAAGGATGACTAAAATGAGACGGCATGCTATGTAAGATCTGACTTTAAAAGAGCAAAAGCAAAAACTCCAGCTCTTTGAAAATCATGATTTATATAATGCATTCATTTTCACATAGGCCAATATTATATTGGTAATGCTTCCACATAGGTAAATTATTCTTAATTTTATGTCATTTCAATTTTTCCACATTAATATTTCCTTAAGTTATTTTTGGGTGGAAGGATTCTGTCCAAAAGTTAACCATTTTTATTCATCTACTTTTTGCATTAGGTTTTTCTATTCACAAAGAACAAAGATCCTCTGGAGTTATCTAAGGCCATGGGGCTTGTTGTAAGTGTTCTTATGGACCTCAGTGGAACCTGAGAGCCACAAGAAATCTCAGCAGCGTGACTCAGAGCCACTCTTCGGCCTCTCATGCTCGTTCGTGTATGTCTCCTCCCATTCCGCCATCTCTTTCACTCTGCGTTTCTATCTCATTCGTCTCTCTAAACTGACCACCTTGCTCTGCTCACTCAAAGCTCCTGTGCTCCATGGCTGTGGCTTGCACATGCACTTCGCCACAGTGATCTCTCCTCTCCTTTACCCACATCATAACTTTCTGACTTAAGTTACTTACGGTTGCCAGCTGGGTCATTCTGTCTTCCAAAGCAAATTCCCAAGAGTGAAAATTTGATAGGACCAGCTCATTTCTTCTTTTCTTTTTTCCTTTCTTTCTTTCTTTTTCTTTTTCTTTCTTTTTTTTTTTTTTTTTTTTTGAGATGGAGTCTTGCTCTGTCACCCAGGCTGGAGTGCAATGGCACAATCTCAGTTCACTGCAACCTCCGTCTCCTGAGTTCAAGCGATTCTCCTGCCTCAGCCTCCTGAGTAGCTGGATTACAGGTATGTGCCACCATGCCCAGCTAATTTTTAATATTTTTAGTAGAAACGGGGTTTCACCATGTTGGCCAGGCTGGTCTCGAACTCCTGACCTCGTGATCTGCCTGCCTCAGCCTCCCAAAGTGCTGGGATCACAGGCATGAGCCACCACACTTGGCCAAAATTTTATTTTTTTTTAATTGACAATAACTGTACATATAACAGACATGTTTCAATACATATAATATATCATGGTATAGGGTAATTACCATATTCATTGTGTAAAACATCATTTATTTGTGTTGGGAACATTTAATATCCTTTTTCTAGCTCTTTGAATCTATATTTTATTGATTGTAGACATCCTATACTGATAAAGAACACCAGAATTTATTCCTCCTATCTAGCTGTAATTTTGTATCCTTTAACAAATCTCTCTCCCTTCCCCCTACTTTTCCAAGCCTCTATTCTCCTTTTTGCTTCTATGAGATCAACTCTTTTTTAGCTTCCACATATGAGCAAGAACATACAGTGTTTAACTTTCTAGCACAATGGTCTTAATCAAGAAAATACAGATGGATTTCCTAGTCACTTTCTATCAGTCTATGTGGCCATAATTTTATTATAGAAAGGAATTAGACAAGTTGCTATGCCAAGCTCTTTATAGAATCACATTGGTAACTTCCTGTCATCTTCATATGTATTATTTCATGAATTTCCTGTTATAAATATTTCCAACTGCCTGGGAGCAAATTGAGAACAATTGCATGATTTTTATTGTCTTCCAGAATATTAGAGACTAATTTAATGTATTCCAATGAAAGTTTCCTTAATTCAATATAAAGTATTTTACAAAGATCATTCTGTGAATCTTGTAGTGATGTTGTTCTTTGCATTTCCTCCCCTGCATCGCTTCTGGGTGTAGTGACTTGAAGCATAATATATTGGTGTGAGAGTCTATACTGAAATAGACATACCAGGCCCTCTTGGATCCAAGTTCATGAACTGCCAAAAGCATAATAAACAATGAAGTGTGGTGTTGCTAGTGATCACCCTCAACTAAGCTGCAAAAATTCTGCTCCAAGTTTTTGTCACATTAAATAGACTTACATTGCTAAGTATACATATCAGGTTCACTGCCTCTAAACAGCCAGCCTCTCATAACCTAGTGGTAAACATTTTGATTAGTGAGAAGTGTTTTCACATCTGCTTATTTCAAGCACAAGTGTTTTTCTCCTCCTCACGGAAAAATTGGGATAAGGCAAATATCATCAGCTCCATTCATTTCCACTTGCAGTTTCAGCTAGTATGTAAATACAAGGCTTGGAGGATCAGAGATGTCTTAAATTAACACAGTATTATAACTGCATTGCCCAATGCTAGGGAGTGATGGGAAATTGGCATTCCTGATAGAGCTGTGGTGAATATTCATTTTTCCATCTGGAAACTAAGCATGTGTGAATTTAGGAGATTAAAAAGTGGTGTGACTTCAGCACTATAACTATATAAACTTTACAGCCTTGAGAGTGAAATTCAAATAAAAAATGTGTGTCTATAAAAGTATGTGAATGAGAACTAGAATTGAAACTAATTAAGTCCGTTGTCAGAGGTAACGTAGGGCACAACTACATTTTAAAGAAAACATGGGTTGGGGATTGAGGACCATACTTTGATCACTATTTTAGAGACCATAGGAACTTGGAGAAGTTCTCTGCTCAATTCCGCCACAGGATTCCAATTTCAGTAAGAGTTGCCAGGATCTCCTTAGAAATACAGAATATTGGAGGAATGGAAGGAAACAGTAACTCGAAGACACACCTTATGCCATAAATAAAATCCTGTAGTTAGAGCTTGGAGTGAAAATCTTCTGGGGATCGACAGCTCATTCCTCTCTTAGAATCGTTCTTTAGAAATTAATGGGCTTGGCTTTGCATCTCCAACTGTTCTTCACAAATGAACCAAACTGGGAATCAGTTGGAGTCACTGAAGCTTAACACAACTCCAGCTATTGTTTACATGGCTCCCATGAAACCCCTGTGCCAAACTGATTAGATTTACAGTTCATTCGATAAGCCTGTCTGCTCATGGCACATAAGGCAGTGAACCTTTTCACAAAATGAAACTAGAGCTGGAGAGGGGGGAAAACACACAAGACCTTTAATGAAGAGGGAGGCTAAGAGACTTTGGTGGAAGATCCTTTAAGTTTGTAGAAAGCCTCCCTCGTACTGGAATTCTCAGGCTCTGTGTTGAATTGACACTTTGGGATTTGCCCTCTTGTCTACCAGAAACTCCACAGTGCGGTTTTCAAATTATTTGTGATCATGGATATGTTTAACACTAATAGCAACTAAGGATTGGAAAAGACTCTTTAAAGATGAAGTGGGTCAGGGAGCGCTGTGTGGATCCGTGGAAGCCATCACCAGCCACATGATGTCAGACAGAGTCGCTTTTGTTACCAGCTATCTCCCACCCCACCCCAAACAAGAGGCTTGGGGGAAGTGTAGAAAACCTATCCCAGTGGCACATGCCTTGGACCTATTATTGAGTGGTTGGGGATTAGTCATGGAGCCATAAAGTCATCACCCCCAAAACTCTTTTTAGTCCTTTTTTAGCCAGTATAACTGATCTCACTTCTCAAAGAACATGACTGAATCGCCTTGTCAACCCTGGCCTAGCACTGCGGACTTGCTCCCACTGTGACAGTGTCAGAGGAGGTGGCCAGCTGAATAGAAGCTGACACCCGCCATCAGAAAAGTCCCTTGAGGGAACTTTACACCATAATCTGCTTTGGCTATTCCTTGCTTCATCACAGACTGCCCTAAAACTTAGTGGCTTGAAGCAACAACCATTTTATAAATACCTCTTAATTCTGCGGGTCTGTGATTCAGGTAGGGCTGGGCTGGGTGGTTCTTCTGCTCCATTTAGTGTCAGCTGGTGATACTCGGTTATTCAGCTGGTGGCTGGGCAGGTTTGTAGGTTCCAGAATAGCTTCACTTCCACAGCCTTGTCCTGGACAGCTAGAAAGCTGGCTCAGTTAGACCTCTTCCTTTCCAAGTGGCCTCATATTCACTCCACCATGGAAGTTGGGCTTCTTACATGTGGCTCAAGGCTCAAGAATGAGTTCCCAATAGTACCAGGAATAAGACATAAGATTTCTTATGTTTCAGTCCTGAAATTCCCAGGTCATCATGTCTGCTAATGTTTATTGGTCAAGGAAGTCACTAAAGCCAGTTCAGATTCAAGGAAAACAGAAGTAGACCCCCCTTCTTAATGAGAGGAATGTAAAAAATCTGTAGCCATCTTGAATCTGCCTCAAACACTTTCTTTTGAACTTAGAAAAAGAATTCAGTATTCTAAATTCAGTCATTTTTGAAATATCTTACCAATAATAAAGAGGCAATTCTAAAGAAACCCTTACATAATCCCAAATTTAAAAAGGCATATTCCTTATTCAAAAGATGCCATATTCTATGCCAGGCTTGGTTTCTCTTACAACACGGGCTCTCAGTTTGGTTTTGTGGGTGCTCCTCTCCCCACCAACATGGCTTCTAATTCTATCATAAACTGAGTACTTCATAATATTCAGTAACACTTGAGAGATCCATTAAATGGAATATATGAGTGGGAGTAATGACATAGCTTTCAAATGGATAACTCTTGGCTGGAAATTTTATTGTCAAGCCTGAACAAATCACAGAGAAAATTGATGTTTAGGTAAAACAGTAGAGCCTTATAAATATTAAATTCCAGGGCTCACACATCGTGCCTCTTCCTATTCCTTACATCATGGTCTGCCATCTCATACTACAACCATACCCCTTCATATACCTCTGACATCTCCAGAATTCTATATACAGTGTAGTTGTGGCTTTGAAGGACATCATAACATCTTTCCAGGAGTGAACAGAAACCCATTTTCTTCAGTCTTTTCTTTTTCATTGCAATGAAAAGCCACACTCATAGTATTGTTCAAGCTCATAAACCTCAGCCATGTCTGCTATGATGCTCAATGCATGCCTTTTCCCAAAAACCTTTTCCTGAGAAGTTAATGGCATTGAGCTTCTCACCATTTGGGTATGTACAGTTAGAATAGGGAGAGGGCAGGGTGCAGAGACTGACCCAGTTATTTACTATTGGGTGGGATGGGCAGTGGAGAGAGAAATGGTTAGAGGAGTCTGTCATCTCAACAATTTCCTTTCAACTTCATGTCACCATGTCTTTGTATGGTGACTAAAGGATGGGGCACACTGAAGATGGTAGCTTTATGAGTACCATGGCACAGCAGACCAAAGAGTGGAACAAACACATTTTCCAATTTAGGGAATCTACCCCTCCCAGAACCCTGCTGCTTTGTTCAAAGGGCTTCCCAATTTGCAGTCATCATGGCCCCCTTTCCAATCTATCCTCCTTTCCCCATTTTCCCTGCAACCTCCCCAAAGTCCTGTGCTAGGAATTTCCATTCTAGATTATGCAGCTCATCTTAACTTTGCCCTAGATAGCTTTGGATTGTTGGCAGGTTATAGCACCAGAGACCTTGAGTCCAAAATGGTGCCTTGCTAATCAGTTGATTTGATGTAGGAGTTTTTCATTTCCATGAGAATTACTGACCTGGGTAGGAAGCATGTACCCTTTGGACAAAACACTCTATTGGGTATGCTCCATTTTAAGGATGTAATGTAAGGATGACACATTTTCTAAAAATAACAACAACAACAAAAGCTTTCAACTTCAAAGAAGTCTTCTGGCATAAAAATGATTGGTAAAAACCCTTCAGTAACATAGTGACTTTTTAGTAGCTTCTGTACCCTTGGGCCAGTGTTTGCCATTAGGGATAGAAAAAATGACCAAGGCATGGTCCCTACTCTGAAAGAATGAAGTATTTAATAATAGGCAGCCTTATAGGCAAATAAATCACAGAGTCCCTCAATGTGAGATAAGAGACAGGGATATGCAGACTATTGACTAAGAAGGGAGAGCTGGGGCAGATGGAAAGAGTGTCTCCTTAATGCTCACCTTCCTCTTTGAATTTATCCTAAGTGTAACCAGACCTAGGTTCTGCTACTTGCTGCTCAAAAGCCAAAACTTGAGAGGTGAGAGTTGGTGGGAGGAAAGGCAGGCTTATTCAGAGAGCCAGTAAACAGAGAAAGTGGTGGATTAGCATTCTAAAGTACCATATTAAGTCAGTAAAAATATCAAGCTCTTTTTATGTTAAAGGCAGAGGGAGGAAGAGAGGGTTGGGATGAAGAGGTGACCGACGACCGCAGACATCTGGACGCCAATGAGGGTCCGAGGAGGTTGGGAACAATTCTGTCCTTGGTCAAGTCACAACACTCCTATAAATCTTTAACAAAACATTGTTAGTTGTTTACATACTTTCCCTTTAATGCCAGAGTCAGTTGCAAAAACTACATGATTGTTGCTTTTACATATTTTCTCAGTGCTCTAAAATTATTGCTGCTTACGTGCAGGGTAAAGGCCCCTTAAACAAAAATGGAGTTTGCTATGTTAGTTCTTTTGCTCTTTCACTGTTACAGAAGTGGCTTATGGCTGGAGTATAATCTATGGCTATATATCCTTTTAATTAACATTTGAAAATATTTCAACTTTGGAACATATTTTAAAAATAAACATAACACTCAAATTATTTTCCCTGCATCTGAATTATTTCAAAAATCCAGATGAAAGCTGTTTGGAAGCACTAAAGACATCACTAGCTAACTGTAGTCAGTGCATAAAGAAAGTCTCAGAGAAACAGATGTATTTTGGTTGTTTACAGAGTGTAAATTAGGAAATTCTAAAAGCCCTTCAAAAATCAAAGAGGTGACTGTCTCCCATATTCTTACCTCCTTTTCAACCAATGTGGCATTTACCCAACTGTTTCTGTAACCAACAGCAACCAGGGGTGGGTTGGCTACTTCGGGAATGTGAACCTCTGGGGCAATGGATTGGAGGCTCTATTTCCTGGTAAAGCCCAAGGCTGAAAAAATTCACTCTGGTCTATTGGATTAAGTGGGGGCACAGTCCCCCTAAGTAGCCTTTCTGTGCTTTGCATCCTTCTGTAAGCAGGATGAACAAGTAGCATGTGTTTATGCCTGAACATCCCAACCTAACTGACAACGTGTTCCTGGTGGTTTTTTTTCCTGCCAGAAAACACATTGGCTCAAGATCACACTTTGCAAACTGCTACAGTTCCTTGTTTGGGAAGCAGGCGATTTGGTCTCCATGGAGAATTTGTCTGCCAAGGCTGAAGAAGTGTTCAGTGGAGTGGTCTGGGTTATGAAATCAGAAGTCAGGAAATCCCAAATTTTAATTTGGTCAGAGAGACTAACATTCTTTTTAGGAAAAGTCCCTGCTTTAGTGTCTGCAGACATAAAATTAGGACAATGGCTTTTGCTTTGTGGAGATGGACTGACTTTAGTGTTTGAGATTTTTGAACATGAAATGTGGTATTAGTATCTGTCAACCCATTCTTCTCCTGTTTCACCAGGGAAGGTCCAGAAATATGCAGTACAATGCAGAAATGTTTGGCTCTTCACTTTTGGGCATGTAATCTGGGACAACAAAGCCATTGCAATAGGGACATTCTCAGCTATTAGGTGGTTCAGATTTCTACGTTCTTTTCCTCCTTTCTTTGTTATTTGTTCTACAGAGTAGTATGTTCACAGGGCAGAATTTACTGCATTGCCTTCAAATGTTTTGTGAATGTGCCATAAGAAGGGACCTGTTAAATACGGTGACTACTTAACTTTTCATGTGGCAGTGACTTGCTTTCCAGATTTAAAAATGTTGAAGAAGTTTTAAAGATCAAGGTTTGATTTCCCTGTCCAGTGACATGTTCTCGTAATAATCCTGTCAGCTTATTTTAAGTAGTATAAGCTGCTTGACTATTAGCAGCAAGATGTATTCAAGAAGATAAAGCTCCAAACAAAATAATGACAAGTGGTCTGTGATTTTGGATAACTCATAGCCCTAATTTTCTCCTTGGCTGAGTAGTTTGTGATAAGGATGAGTTCAGTAATGTCCCTCTGCTTTTTCTCTTTCTCTCCCCAGGTCTCCTAGCTGGCTCATCCTCTGAACTGTTTGTCTCTTCTCAAGTTCCAGTGGACACAGAGTTTGGGACCCAATGTTACTTCTTCAAATCCTGGCAAAAGACAGAAATGGTTCAGACCTAGAGTGAAGCATAAACTTGTTTCTACGCAGACCTTGGCACCAGGAAACTATCAGGTGACAGAGATTATAGTTGGCCCTCTAACAACATGGCTTTGAACTGCAGGGGCCCACTTACACGTGGAGTTTTTCAAACAAACTCTCAGATCGAAAATACAATATTTGTGAGATGTGAACCCGGCGAATGTGGAGGACTGACTTTGTCTGTATGCGGATTTTCAGAGCTAACTTCAGAATTTGAGTATGCATGGATTTTGGTTACGTGCAGGGGTCCTGGAACCAATCTCTCATGTATACCAAGGGATGACTCCATTTGCCAAGCTATAACGGTGAGAAATGGTTTATCCTGACCATTTAAATGCAGCAAATATGAGGCACAAGTGACCTCATTTGCATATCCCCTCTCCCTATGTTTAATGCCTATTACTTGAAGTCCTCTCGTTTTATTTTCTAGTATGCTTTCTTCACCTTCATTTTCACAGCTACCATTTTATTTCAGCACGCATTTAATAGTAGACATTGTGCTACATACCTCACTTATATAATCTCATTTAATCCTTATAACAACCTGATGATGTAAGAATTTTGGTCATTTCGCAGATTAGAAAATTGAATCCTAGGCCAGTCACAGTGGCTCATGCCTGTAACCCCAGCACTTTGGGAGGCTGAGGCAGGAGGATCACAAGTTCAGGAGTTCGAGACCAGCCTGACCAACATAGTGAAACCCCGTCTCTACTAAAAGTACAAAAATTAGCAGGGCATGGTGGCAGGCACCTGTAATCCCAGCTACTCAGGAGGCTGAGGCAGGAGAATCGCTTGAACCCCGGAGGTGGAGGTTGCAGTGAGCCGAGATCATGCCACTGCACTCCAGCCTGGGCAACAGAGCAAGACTCTATCAAAAAAAAAAAAGAAAAAGAAAGAAAATTGAGTCCTAAAGAAGTTGGGTAACTTGCTCCAGGCCCTCAGGCAGGAAGAGGGTAAGGCTAAGCTGCCTTCTGTGTGTTTGCCTTGATCTCATCTGATATGCTCCACAGATCGCTGGCTTAAGTCCTAACTCAAAATCAGCCTTTTTTTTTTTTTTTCACAGAAAATATTTTTATAGAAAGCAATGAAATTTTCTCTTTAAGAAAGGAAATTAATTTTAAAATGTCTCCTCCATGTTTGTCTTTCAAGACTGCATTGTGTGTGGCATGAGATGCACTTAGCTTCATGTTTGTCTCTAATGAAGATGGAGATGGAAAACCAAATCCCCAGGTGGGGATTTCACCCCAGCCTTGTGAGCTCAGTTTTAGATTTAACTTGATTCATTTAAGGCTGGAGTTTATTTCTGGTTGGCAAAATGTGGCTTCCTGGCTTAGAAAAATTCCCTCAAAACAAACTTGAAAAAAGTTTGCCCACCTAAAATGGAAACGTGAAATACTCTACATTTTAATGAGCTCATTGTAAGTGAATTAGAAACATTCAAATACAATTTACTTCAAAATAGAGCTGGGTGTTAAAATAAGGAACAGCTGGCAGTATGGAGTCTTCTGATCCCAACCAAAGGCAGGTCTACCCCTATTAAATGGGCTTTGACTTTGAGCGAAGAAAATGTCACTTTTTTTTTTTTTTTTTAACACAAAAGCATTAGGTTCCGTGTAGAAGAGAAAACTGTGAACATTAATATAAAAAGACAAATAAAAAAACAGTATGGGAAAACTCTATTTCTTTTTCTGGAACAAAAAATGTGCCATTGAATAGAATCCCTAGTCAGAACAGTTTATTACGTTTAGTTCACAAAACTATAAGTGTATTGTGGTCAATGCACAGCTCATAAAAGCTGTATCTTGAAAACCTGTATGGAGGTGGAAGCTCTGGTTTTGATGCAACATTCTAAGTGCTTTAACACTGGCCGGGCGCGGTGGCTCATGCCTGTAATCCAAGCACTTTGGAGGCCAAGGTGGGCAGATCACCTGAGGTCGGGAGTTCAAGACCAGCCTGACCAACGTGGTGAAACCCCGTCTTTATAAACAAAAATAAATAAATAAATAAATAAAAAAGAAAAAAAATAGATAACATTAACTCTACTAATCCTTAAGAAAAGGCAACTACTGAGGTGTAGATGACATGTAATTATTTCCACTTTGCAGCTAGGAAACTAAGATGTGGAGAGATTAAATGGCCATGTGGCTAGCGTGGAGCAGAGGCAGGATGGGAAACAAGGAACTTGGGTTCCAGAGACCGTGTGCTAACCACTCTCACGTATGGCCTCACGTTAAAGGGCTCCAGGAAATATGTAAAACTGTCTGGATAATGTAACCACAGAAGGAGAATAAAGAGATGTTTTAAATAACTAGTTTCTTGAGATGGAGTCTCACTCTGTTGCCCAGGCTGGAGTGCAGTGGTGCCATCTCAACTCAATGCAACCTCCACCTCCCAGGTTCAGGAGATTCTCCTGCCTCAGCCTCTTGAGTACCTGGGATTACAGGCACCTGCTACCACCCCTGGTTAATTTTTGTATTTTTAGTAGAGATGAGGTTTCGCCAAGTTGGCTAGGCTGATCTTGAACTCCTGACCTCAGGTGATTCACCTGCCTCCGCCTCCAGAAGTGCTGGGATTACAGGCATGAGCCACGACACCCGGTCTAATAACTAGTTTCTATGTTGCATGAAAACCGCAAATATATTCTCTGTTGTTGGGGATGATGAAGTCAATATAATAGAGAACCTGATAACAACATGATTAAAGTAGGTCTCAGGGAATGAAAAATATATTAGGCGTGACATGGATTCTTCAGACTTCTCCACGAGTGACCAATATTCTGAAATTATTTTGAAAGTTCCCCTACAGAGGGTGGGATATAGAACAAATCATTTCATTTTGAAAAGTGTACTTGTAAAACATAAGAATTCAAAAGCTCTCATCTGACTAAAGGCCTCTGTTCATAGCTTTCACTGCTTTTAGTTAAAAATGTTCAGTTTATAGAAGTTTCTTCTGTGATGTGTTATTTTGTTTTCTAATCAGCCCCCCTTTTCTTTTTAAACAAGACACAGTTTTGCCAGTTAACTGGATTTGTAGGGCCCTTCTTGCACCCTGTGTGTCTTGTTTTCGTAGGAATGTCTGCATGCACACACACATGCCCCATGCCCTACATGCTCAGTACACTGTTATCACCAAGCCATCTCTCTCCCTTTGCTTCCAAACAAGTATCTTCCTGTCCCAGATTTTTGTTTTCTTCGTTAAAACTATGCACTCCCTCCTAGGATTTTACTTCATAAATTTTAGGGCTCTCAATTCTTTTGTTCCTTTGGCCCCAGAGATTGACATGTCCTCATGTCAATGTGGATCCAGAATGGCCTCTACATCTCCTTTTTGTAAGACACTTTTGTAAAACACCCAACTCTGTTTTACCATGGAAATAACGACTAAGTCAGAAAACTTGTTTTTTTTTGTTTTTTGTTTTTTTTTTTTTTTTGAGTCTTGCTGTCACTCAGTCTGGAGTACAGTGGCGCAATCTCAGCTTACAGCAACCTCCGTCTCCCTGGTTCAAATGATTCTCGAGCCTCAGCCTCCTGAGAAGCTGGGATTACAGGCACCTGCCACCAGACCTGGTTAATTTTTGTATTTTTAGTAGAGACAGAGGTCTTACCATTTTGGCCAGGCTGGTCTCGAACTCCTAACCTCAAGTGATCCATCCACCTTGGCCTCTCAAAGTGTTAGGATTATAGGCATGAGTCACTGAACCTGGCCAAAACTTGATTGTTATAGTCAGAAGGCGCTGACAATCTTCAAATAAATTATATCAAGAATGAGGGTTTGACTCAACTTCAAGCATCTTTGGCATCTATGGCAGGAATGAGACTTTGACTCAACTTCAAGTAGGCAGGAGATAGGTGGCAGGTAGGAGTGTGGGGCTAATAAGTTTTCCATTTGTGATGGGCACTTGACATATTCCAAAACAAGACTGCCAGCCTTGTTTTTCTTTATCCAACCTCTTCCCACACAAGCATCATTTGCTAGAGTAGTGCTATACATGTCATTGTGATATTTAAATTTAATATTATTTAGAATTTCAATTTGAGCGCAATCTGCATTTGGGATGAAGTAGATAACTCTGGCCATTCATACATCATTCACTAAACACATCTTGGGAAGGATGGAATTACTTCCTTGGGAAGGATGGTCCACAGAATTACTGTTAGAAGCAAGGGGTGACATTCAGAATAGCTAACAGCTGGTATGACATGGGCATACCCAAGCAGAAGGAGCCCTTGCTATGCCAGGGCTTAAGGGCTTAAACTTTCATTTGCTAGGTTGTGAGGAAGTTGCTTAGTCCTAGGAAAATAAGCAGGGCAGGGATGGTTGCCCTTGAGGAGCTAAGGGTAGCAGCTTTTTTATTTTTGAGATGCAGTCTTGCTCTGTTGCCCAGGCTGGAGAGCAATGGCATGATCTCTACTCACTGCAACCTCTGCCTCCTGAGTTCAGACACTTCTCCCGCCTCAGCCTCCTGAGTAGCTAGGATTACAGACACCTATCATCATGCCCGGCTAATTTTCGTATTTTTGTAGAGACAGTTTTGTTATGCTGGTCAGGCTGGTCTTGAACTCCTGACCTCAGGTGACCCACACGCCTTGGCCTCCCAAAGTGCTGGGATTACAGGCATGACCCATGGTGCCCGGCCCAGGGCAGCAGCTTTTATCAACTGATTCAGAATATTTCAGCAACAATTACAGCCACATTAGTGGCTCCTGGCTGAGTACACCCTGCAGTGAGGTTCATGATGCTATGGCTATAATAGTGTGGACCCCATCACTCTGGAATAGCACATATTTCACAGGAAGGGAAAACGCTAACTTGCAACTATTTTGTATGAAAAATCACATTGCAAATACTTTCTAGTTTACTAGATGACTGTCTCCAATAGTTTTCCAACCTTATCAAGATGTATTTGTTAAAACTGTGTGCTCTTCTAGATTATCTACTGAATTTAAAGCCACTGCGTCCCACTTTGGACTATAATTGACTGGCGTAACTGATTGGCCAGGAAGTGGTTCACACCCCTAATATGCTGAGGAACTTATGTGGCAGCTGCTACCACTTGTAGGGACCCTTGATGATGTTCACGCAGCTTTGCTGAGCGGCACATGCTGTTCCCTTGAATACTCCTTGAGGTGAAGAAGAGGACACCTCCTACCCCTATGCACACACAGCTCCTGCTCTTCCCTGGGGCTGCACCCTGCTTGTATTTCCAATGCAGGAATGTCAGATTCCAAAGAGGGATCCCCAGGGCATTCCAGAAGGCTTTGGGCCAGCTCGTCCTAACCTTTTCATGCCTTGGGACTCCTTTGGCAGGCTGCTGAAAACCTTGGGCCTCTTCTCAGAATAAGGTTTTTAAATGCGTAAAATAACACAGGGGGTTACAGAAAAAGCCAATCATATGAAATACAGTTAAAATGTTTTAAAAAATCTATGCTAAAGCAATATATATGATTCATTATTGACATACAATATCTGGCTGATTGTCTAATAACTTGTAATTTGAGATATTTGCAACAACTGTGATATGATATAAAAACCTATGGTTTTTATTGATGAAAGTCATACTTATCCTACTGCTACTGTAGTTTGTTGTCTACATTCATAATGGCAAAACATGCTAAATGTCAGAGGTTAGTGAACATTAAAATGTAATTTTTTTCCCATTCAAGTTCACAATACTCTTGAATTAATTCTCTCTCCTCGGGTTAAGAACCCCTGCAGAATAAGGTTACCTCTAGGGCCAACACCTGACTGGAGCCCCGCCTATGTCCTGGAGGCAGGAGCTTTCATGCCACCAACACAGAACTCGGAGCTGTCTCCGCCCAGCAGTTCTCCCCACAACTAGTTCTGAAAGTTCAGGGCTAGGAAAGAACAGCATCATCGCCTGAGTTCCTGGCGCCACGTTGAACAACCCATCCTTGACTGACATGACTTCTCCCACAAGCTCTCCTGGTCACCTGGGCAAAATCCTAAATGATGTGGGGGTAAGGCTGAGCTTCGGTTTTCAGATCTGCAAAAAGAAACGCCCACCTCATTGGGCTGTTAGGATGAATTGAGGTAATGGCTGGATTGTGTACATTTTATACAGCACTATCAAGTTGTGTGCTGTGATCATTTTGAGGCTTAGGTCTTTGAGGACCCAGAACAGCCTACATAGCTGTAGTCCACAAGCTGTAGTCCCTCTACAGGTGTTTGTATTTTAAGGCCCAAAGCACGCCTTAAGCACTCCACAAACACCTGTAGAGATGAATGAATGAAGTATGCATTCGCACGTGGGCCCACATCTGCGAGAACAGGCTGCTCAGGCAATGAGGCCAGGTGCATCACTTGCACTTTTCATTATAATAGGTAGTGAATTTTCCCTCGCTCTGCGCTGCTTCGCAACCACAGTTCTCTCCAGAGGGGGCGTGGGAGTGGGGCTGCTCCGCGGTGAGCTCGCCTCGGGTGTCTCACGTTGTGGCTTCCGGGCAGGTGCGAGGCGGCTGGAGAGGTGAGGGCCGGCGGCGGGAAAGGTGCGGGCGGTGCGCCCGGCCGCGGGCTCGCGAGGAGGGGCCAGAGGGTGGGGAGGGGCGGGGCCGGCGTCCTCGTCACTCGATAAAACGCCTGCGAGTCTCCAGAGAACAACGGGCTCATTCAGCACTCGCTAGCTGCCCGCGAGGGGGAGCGGCCGGACGGAGAGCGCGACCCGTCCCGGGGGTGGGGCCGGGCGCAGCGGCTAGAGGAGGCGAAGGTGGCCGCGGCGGCAGCAGCGCGGCAGCCTCCGACCCAGCTGGGAGCGCAGAGCGGCCGCTGCAGGTCCCCGCTCGCCTCCCGGTGCTTCCGCCCATGGCCGCCGCGGGGCAGCTGTGCCTGCTCTACCTGTTGGCTGGGCTCCTGCCCCGGCTTGGCGCAGCCTTCAACTTGGACACTCGCGAGGACAACGTGATCCGGAAATATGGGGACCCCGGGAGCCTCTTCGGCTTCTCGCTGGCCATGCACTGGCAACTGCAGCCCGAGGACAAGCGGCTGTGAGTTCCCCGACCCTTCCCACCCCCACCGGGGCGCCGGCGTGCGAGCGAGGAGAGGCGAGGGCGCGCCCTGTTCCCGCCGGCCCCGGGGAGGAGTTGGCCCGTGGGGCGCGCCCTGGCCGGCCAAGGCGCACCCAGCGCCCAGCGCGCACCGCTCCCCACCCGGACCCTCCCCGCGCGGCGCCTCCCCCCATTCAGTTCGGGAAAGAGGAGAACCCGAGGGCTGGGCTGGCCCCGGGGAGAGTTTACTTTTTTTTTCTGTTTTAAACAAAGTGCTTTACGCCGGTCCTTCCCTCCGGGCATGTTTGCTGGGACCCCGGCAGGTGGCACGCTTTGCTGAGCTTCACGTGTGTGTTTGGGGCGGGGGCGGGGTGCGGGGTCACCGCAGCGCTGCTGTGGTTTGGATGGAGCGTAGTTTCCGGGTGGTACAGGCCTTTGCCAAACTCACGGCACACCGCGTGCCCCCAGCAGACTCGCGCGCCCCGCACAAGTTGGAAAGCCACTTTCCATGTGTCCTGCATGACTTTCCCAGCAAGGCGGGCGCTCCTTAGAAAATACTTTTACACGCCTTAAAAGAAAAAAAAAAAAAAAAGATGGAATTAACCAAGCACCTGTTCGCTGGACTAGATCAGCTGAGAAAACAAGTCTTTCTGAGTGATGTGCCCAGCCCCCAAAGTGCTCGACAGCACCGGAGACCCGCGGGGCCCCGGCATTGGGCGGGTACAGCCGAAGGGTTAAAGCAAAATGTCCGATCTGAGCCTGGACTTTGCAAACAAGGTTTGAAAGGGACAACCCCCCCCCCCCCCACCATAGCGGTAAACCTCCCAGGAGAAAGTGGAGACCCGCACTCCTCGGCTCTCCTTTTATTTCTTAAACAGTGTTTGGTTCCCACATGATCGAGCTATTTAAGCCGGAGAGGCTATTTTGGCGCTTAGTCGCCTTAATCGCTATGGGGCTGCATTCTTGATCAGTGCTACTGAAAAATAGGCTCCAGCAACAAAAGGTCTCCCCTCCCCACCCAGGCCTTTAGTTGAACTGAGGACCTTCCAGGACCAACAGACCGAAGAAAGCAAAGTGCAGCCACAGGGAAGATATTTTGTGTTTAGGAGAGGCGAATGGGATTTTAGAACTGGAGGAAACCTCTTGATTTCAGCGGTTAACAACTTTGGAATTAGTGAATGTTACAGCCCTTGAGTTTTAGTCTTTTTTTTTTTTTTTTCCTGGTAACACCTGCTAGGTGAAGCACAGAAATTAGCTGGGGGTGGGGAGGCTCCAGGAGGGTGGTCTAGGGCCGCATGCCTGGCCAGCTGCTTATACTCTGCTTTCTCTCAGAAATAATTGTTGTTAAGCTGTAAATCTGAAATGAAAGTTTCCTGTTAACTCAGTTAATGGATGACGTTTATTGTCTCTGAATACTTAGTGTGTAGAATTTGAGCTTGTTAGTGCAGAAATGATTCTGGGCCAGCAGAGGGGATTCATTCTCTTGGGCATTCTGTCTCTACACCAAAGGCCCACTGAAACCGGTGGCCTCCTTGAAATACTTGTTCAAGCAAAAAGTGTAAAGGGAAAGGTACTGGGACATGAAATATCCTGGCAGTGGAGATTTGCAAAACGTGACTTTGCCAGGAATCTGTGTCCTGAAGGTTAGCAACATGCTTGCTAAAACTTGTTACTGCTGCTGGGCTTCTCTGGTATTAGAGCTGATGGAAACTCCTCCAAGGCAAAGATAAGCCTGCAGTGGGGTCTGATGCCTTCTAGAAATGCTCTTAGCAGCTGACAAAGGGGAGAGGCCCCATGTAAGGAGACTGTATGTTTCCTAGAGTCTAAAGGCAGTGGCCACACTTTAGGAGGGCTGTGGTTTATGTCACGTGCTGCCCACCCCTATGCTTTTGTAAAGTGTTCCAGTTTCAGGAATAGCATTGATCCTCCCAGGAGAACCAGCACACACAGGCCACAGCACACAGGTCAGCTGTCACTTTTGACAGTAAAGAATGTGGGTATAAATAGCAGAGCCAGGAAGATTGAGAAAACTTCTGGACCAGCTTCCTAAACTCTATGGAAAAACTCAGTGGGGGGTCTTTCAGGGACCTGGTGGGAGAGAAACCTAAGCTGAGATTCCTTCTCGCCCTTTTATTAGCAGCTGTTAATTTACTGTGAGCTTTAATTTCTTTCTGTAAAATGGAGATATTACTGCTTACTGGGGTTATTGTGAGGGTTCAGAGATAATATGCAAAGTGCTTCATGCTTGCCTGGCATGGAGACTTGCTGACTAAATGGTAGCTGTTAATGATAATTTAAAAAGCAGTAATTGTGTACTTACTATGTGTCAGGTACCGTACAAGATGTCTTAAACATTCTGTGATTCTAAGAATGCCTGAGGGAGAGTAAAGCCAAAGGTTATTGTTGTTTGGGTAATGATATTTTATTTTATTATTTATTTTTTCTCTTCCCTATTCCTATAGTTTTGCCTTTTCGAGATGTCGTATACTTGGAATCACATAGTATATAGTCTATTTAGATTGGTTTCTTTCACTTAGTGATTTTAAGTGTCACTCATATTTTTTCATGGCTTGATAGCTCATTTCTTCTTAGTGCTGAATAATATTCTGTTATTTAGATGTTTATATAAATGACAGAATATGTTTAGATATTTAAATATATCCAAATATATCAGATTTTTTTTTCCTTTTTTTATTGCATTTTAGGTTTTGGGGTACATGTGAAGAACATGCAAGATTGTTGCATAGGTACACACATGGCAGTGTGATTTGCTGACTTCCTCCCCATCACCTATATCTGGCATTTCTCCCCATGCTCTCTCCCCACCACCCCCCCCCCCCCCCTCCCCCTCCATTTCCCCCCAACAGACCCCAGTGTGTGATGCTCCCCTCCCTGTGTCCATGTGTTCTCATTGTTCAACACCCACCAGTGAGTGAGAACGTGTAGTGTTTGATTTTCTGTTCTTGTAATGATATTTTAAACTCAGTCATGTTTGTGAAACCTATGTTCAAAGCAACTTTAGTAGGTCTTAATTAGACTTATAATGAAAGTGGGTTTAAAGAACAGGGGACTTGGAGGCAGGAGAAGTAAAATATCAAAGATGCATGGGACTAACAGATACATATTTGCGTTTTCATAAAAGACCTATCATAAATGTTTGTGATTTAAATTTTCTGTAGTGCCTTTATTCAATCACATCTTAAATTCTAGTTATGACTTTATGACAGAATAATGTTGTGTCAGAGACCCCCAAAACATGTCAGGTGTTCTAAAGCTTTGGAGATTATAAAATTGGACTAGATACTATAAAACTTCAGATTTTCAGGCTGTATATTACAGATGTTTCAGACTCCAAAAGGTTACTCAATGGTCAACCGAGTGACCAAGGTCAGGATCTGAGCACCTTGGACTCTTTAATTTCTCTCAGGTAGTTAAAATTGAGTCATTTCCAGAGATGGAATGTATGTGATGATGACCGTGGATATATCCATCCTGTGAATCATCACTCTTAGCTCTTCTGGGAAGAGATAGATCTATATATGACCACAAGGAAGAACTTAGAAGAAGGAGATCTATTAGAGGGAGAGTCTCATGAAGTAATTTTGGAATTCTGTCAGCCCTCATTTTCTTCTTTGATGGGGTCTCTCTCTCTCTCTCTCTCTCTGATCACCACTGTCTTCCAGAAGTGCTCAAGGCCCACTGTTCTGTTCTGTTCTAACTCTTAATAGGTTTGTTCTTTTCTCAGACTTGTCATGTTCCATCTCTTAAACTCATATTTTCTGAACTAGAGATCATCTAGTCCAACTGCCTCTCTCTACAGATGAAGAAACTGAAGCTGAAAATTCACCTTGAGCAGAATCTGAAAAGAATGTGGATTTGAATTTGATATCTCTGACCCATGCTCATGCCTTCTTTAAATGGAAAAGCCAGAAATGATTTTCAGACCAGGAGAAAAGGGCAAGCGTCTGAATTTTGGAAGTATTTGGAATTTTACAGTATTGTGTTGATTTATCGAACTGCTTCCCATATGCATAGGTTAGGCCTATCTATTTAAATATTGGTGCCTAGACTCTTACTATTGACTCCATTCCAGCTGGCCTTGGATCAAGTTCTTTCCTTCTTTGCCTGCCCCCACCCCATTCCCTTCTGAAAAAGCCCAGTCAAGTGTGGCTCTAGCTAGCCAGGGATCGGGACTGTATTCAGGGTGTGTACCTACGCACTTGCTTCCTTGCATTTGTTCACTCAGTTGGAGTGCCATGTGGCCCAGGGCCATCTTCTAGGGATTGCTGGGTCACCTTGAATGCTAAGAGTAGAGAAAAAGCCAAAACGGGCCGTGAAACTTACAAGAAATCTTAGGACTCTGCAAGAAAGCAGAAATAGGCAAGTTTAATTTTAACACAGGCTGGTGTGAGACCATCCAAGTAATGACAGGGTTAGGGAAAAAAAGGGTCAAAGTATTTATATGGCATAAATAATTTGTTGGGAGAAGTTGGGTTAAATGCTTATATAAAAGGATTCCTTTATTAAAAAAGAAGTGGTTATTCTGTGTTCTCAGTTATATAGACTCTTAGCATAACAATATATTGAGATTTAATTTAAGCTTTCATAGCCAAATAGTACTAGAATTATGGCGCATGGTTCCCTGAAGACCTTGGCTCAACATGTTACTATGGACAGTAAGGCCAGTGAATTGTTTGGTATTTTCAAGAGGGACAGTGAGACAAAACAGAAAAAACTGCTATACACTTAGATGACAGGGCCAGTTGTGCCTGAAACACTGATTAGTGCTAAGTCAGCCCATTTTAAGAAAGAATATAATCATAGCTTAAGAACCAATTTAAAATTTCCCCATCCTACACTAAAGCAATTTCGTAACTCCTTTGGATGTCTGTAACATATTGTGTCTGACAATTCTGATGGTTTGTGCTTAACTGTTATCCACCATCTTCAGATGACCTAATCTCTCCCAACTAGATTATAGGTTATGTGAGGGCAGGGGTCTTACATCCATTTCTTGCCTGCTAGCACCTAGCATATGTCTTGCAAATACAATAAAGTCTGATATTATACACTCAATTTAACCTGCAAAATCAACTCATCCCTTTCTTTGACCCTTTACCCTTCCTTGCTCAGGTGTCAGTGTTTTCTGCCTCCTGGGAGGGTGAAGCTATAAGCTTAGCAAAGAGACATGCAAGAAGTTAATTCTTGGTTTTTGATTTTCTCAAAGGCCAGGATCCCAGCTAAGGGATTTTCATGAGTGATTTTAAATTACACTTGGCTTTTGCCCTAAAGGTGGACGTTGGAATTTCACCCCGGAAATACAGGCTGACCTGCACTGCAGTGGGTACTCGGGGCTTGCTGAGGTGGTTGGTTGTTATGAGACTGGATAGAGAAGGATGGCTGTGGAATAGAGATCCTAGAAGCAACTGGACAGGGGTGTGGGGGTCAAATGCAAGTGCAGTACCTGTGTGAAGTCACTTATGAATTGATAGCGGAGTCTATTTCTTCCAGGATAGGAAGGGAATCTTGGATATATTTAACTCTTTCGGTAGGATGGTGGGAAGGCTGCTTACCTGCTCCAGGGGTGAGCCTAGGAGCCAAAGCATGGGATCTGGGGATCTCTGTAGCACTCCCGTGGACCTCCTGGGAGGATGGTAAAGATTAAATACTACAGCAGTAGGAAGTGGATGTAGCCTCGGCCCCTAGTGCCCATCTTCCCTTTCTGGGGTTGGGTACAACTCTGGAATCAAATAACTTTTTATCTGGAAGGAAGCTTGGGGGTTCTGAAACCTGGCTGGTCTTCAGGGTAACTACTTGGGCAACGTTTTATAAAAGTGTGATTCTCAGCTCAGCGCAGATCTATTACGTCAGTTTCCGTAAGTGTGCTCCAAGAATCTGTTCTTAGTCTTCTGTGTTTGAGTCAGACTAGCTTTCCTCCTTTACCCAGAAGGCAGACTATAATGTAGTGGCTGAGAGCAGAGCCTAGAGCCAGGTGGGATCAAATCCTGTTCTGCATTTACTAGCCATGACTTTGTGCAGGATTTCTGACCTCCCTAGGCCTTCCTGCCTTCAGCGGTGAAGCTAGGATCCTCACACATTAGACTAGTCCTGGCCCAGGGTAAGCACTCTGTTTGTTAAATAGATGAGGAGACCAAGGCTGTAAGAGGGGTAGTGGCTGCCGCATCCTAAATCCACATCTTCCCTGCTTCCTGGCCTGTGCCATGGGTGTGCTTTCTTCTTTTAGGTTTGGTTTTCATCATGTTTAAGTGTACATTCTTCCTTTCTTCATTCCATTCTCCACTTGGAAAGTGCATCTCAAAAGAGCCATGCCTGCCACTTAGCAGCCCTTCGTAGCTGCTAAGCCCTAGATAAATCCCAGTGAGGTCTCAGTGTTCAGAGATGAGTGGACAGATGGGTGCGCAGACATGACGGGGCAGTGACTGTGGGCGGGATACCCATGGAGGGTGAGTGGTGCAGTCACAGGATGGGTTTACTGCTAAGGAATACCACCTGTCTGGTTTCTTAGACCTCTATGACCTTGAAAGTACCCCCATACCTCCATTCCTAGGAGGCTGGATAACTTGCACAACACTCAGGGCAGGGCTGAAGACGATTTGTTTTTCTCCGTTTTTTGCTTGGCATTAATGTTTGCTAGGAAGGAGCCTGTGGATTATTGATGACAAAACTGCCTAAGGTTGGAAATTTATGTGGACGAAGTATGGAAGTAGTTTCCTTCACGGGCTTGTTTGTTAAACTGGCATGTAGATTTGAAAACACTGATCTCTTGGAACTAAGTTAAAAGCTAATTGTTAATTAGCCCTGAATTGGGGCAGGTAGATGGGCCTTTCACCAGTGTGGGTCCCTGTCAACCTAATAACAGGGTATGATAACCACTATCAAATCTAGTGCTGTCTGGCTTTTCTGTTTAGATAAACAAGACGACCTCAAACCAGCGTACGGATTCTGAGGTTGGTGTGTGTGTAGAAGACTGTTCACAGGCTGCAGACCCTCCCCGGTTCAGCCGCATGCCAGATTCCAGTGTTGGCTTCCTCTATCGCTTCATCTCATCCTAAATTGGCAAAAAGACTGTTTAGAAAACTAAGCCTCTAAAACCAATTAAATAGTAAAGAAGACTGTTCTGAATTAGGGGGAATGGGAGGAAGTACCACTAAACACAAGTGCAAAGGGCAAAAACATGTGACTTGGAGCCGTGGGTATCTGCTTGCATGTTTATTTCCCAGTCGGCTAGTATATTTTGCATGTCATACAATCTGAAGCTTACTTTTTTGAAAAGCCATTTCGGATACAGTATAAGAAAATCCTTTGAGAGAAACATGCTTTCTAAGCTTGGGAGTATAGAAATACAAATAAACTTTGCAATAATTTGAAAGGGGCACACTGGTTAGTGATTTGAAGAGTAAGGAAGCTCCCAGTAATGCCTCTTTACCTAAGAGCTCTGTTTGCTTTGCCCAGTGATATCAATGTCACTGTGGTTTCTTCATTTTGAAAAGGACGTTCATTTGTACTGAGGTTGTTTCAAGTGTGTGTGTGTTGCAAATGATCATAAACATTTCAGACCCAGTGGGTAGGATGTCACTGAACCTAAGCCTTCCTGATTCAAATAACTCCTTTGTCCTTGCAGAATCAGGAGCCCTTCTTTTCAGGATATGCTGGTGACTACAGTCTTCTGTGGTCCTGATAAAGCTTTGTGATGTCAAGTTAATGAGAGGATCCTTATCCAAGTGAATCATAGCCAAGAAGTGGAATGTTTGGCCTCTGGTATGGATGCCCCATTCAGCAGCACTGAGGTTTTGGAGTTGATCTGTTCTTCCTCCTTGCTCAGGGGAGTAAGAAATCCAACCTAGGCCTCATTCTCCTGATATGTCTTGTCGGCTGATGGCCTGACTGCCCTCTTACTGGCAGTGTGATTATGTATGTCCCTTTAGAACAAAGGTATCAAAACAGTAAAAGTTGTGAAATGGAAATGTTTAGATTCTACAAGGCTCCAGAGAGATTAGTGATAGGTAGGAAAAAGGCCGTTGTTTTTTTTCCAAACAAAAGTGCCGAAAACCTGTTGATTGAACCTAAGGAATCTAGCTTTGCTGTCACACAAACCCAAGAGTTCTCTTTATTTTTTTTTTGACAGTCACTCTGATTGCCCAGGCTGGAGTGTAGCGGTACTCACTGCAGCCTTGACCTTGCTGGGCTCAGGCGATCCTCCCACCTCAGGCTTCCGAGTAGCTGGGACTACAGGTGTGCACCACCACACCCAGCAAATACTTTTGTGTTTTTAGTAGAGTCAGAATGTCATGATGTTGGCCAGGCTGGTCTTGAACTCCTGGACTCAGGCAATCAGCCCACCTTGGCCTCACAAAGTGTTGGGATTATAAGCATGAGCCATTGTGCCCAGCCCCAAGAGTTTTTTAAAAAGGAAGAGTTCAGAGAAGCTCAGAAGTGATCAGGTAGACATGAAGAGACATAATTCTAGGAAAGGGATATTATTATTTGCCACCGAGGCCTCGTGACTGCTGGTGAGACTATGCCCAGCTGCCGACTTAAGACGATACTTGGAGAAAGTTAAGAGGTAGCTTAAAGACCTGGGTGATAAATAAGCCTTTCGCGAACTTACAAGTGCAAAGAGAGATGGGTCTGGGCACTGCTGGGCCTTCTAGAGGCTCAAGGACAGTGACCTTGGGAAAGGCTGAAGGAGATGCCTACTGAATTAGATGGCGCCAAGGTTGGGGGAGGACTTTTGGGAATCCCAGACTAGAGAAGTGTTTTTATGCCAAGAACATGGGAAAGCTATTTCAGATATTGTATCCGATAAGCCAGCATAGACAGAAAAGTACCTTCTAAGGCTTGCCCTATGTTTAGAAAGGGCCCAAGGCTGCTACAGAGGTTAACTGAGAAGGGGCTGCAGGAATGGGGAGAGGCGTTGTGGGGACCCTCATTCAGGATGATCTGGGAGGTGAGCTCTGAGAGACAGTGATCCCTCTCCCCAAGCTTAGCAGCCGTGCCAAAAGCCAGCTAAGAGGGTTTTTCAGTATCTTAGGATATGAAACTGGTCTCTATAAGCTCATTTATTTCTATGTGTGTGCATACATGTTGATTTATACTTGTTTTCTGTTTTAACCCAAAAGAAATAGGGATTTTTGTCTATTTGAACATGAGGGAAATGTGCTCTGGATCTGCAGAGAAACCATGGCCATCTTTTCTGGGTTTTTCTATAGAAGTTGTTCAATTCAACAGATATTCACTATATATTTGGCACTGTACTAGTGCTGGGACTACAGCAGCAAATAAAATGGACAAAATCACTGCCTATGTTCTGATCAGGGAGACAACCCATAAAAAAAAGGTGTATTACGTTAGATAGTAATAATTAATACAGAAATGTTAATGCAAGAGAGACAAGAATTGTTGGTGCGGTATCTGTAAAAACAAAGTGGAGAAAGGGAACAGGGAGTGCAGATGGGACAGAAGCGGTTGGCAATGGGATGGCCAGAAAATACTTTCCTGAGAGGGTAAAGCTGCATACCTGGCAGAGACGATGGCAAGCACAAAGGCCCTGAGGCAGAAGCATGTTCAGGCAAAGCAACGAGTCTCCTTGGAGGCAGATCATATAGGGCCTTAATGGAACATCAGATGACTGACTTTTACTCATGAATGAGATGGGAAGCACTGGAAGGTTCTGAGAAGAGTAGAGCATGTTCTCTCTTGGATTTTAAATGTATTTCTCTGGCCTGCTGCCTTGAGAGTAGACTGTCTGAGGGCAAGGATAGAAGGCTATCCTGACTAGGAGGCTCCTGTAATAAACAGACAAGAGGTGGTGGTGATTTGGACCAATGTGGCAGCAATGAAGATAGTAAGAAGTGCTTGGATCCTGGATATGCCTTGAAAGTAGAGTCAACTGGATTTCCGACGGACTGGATATCAGTTGAAACAGACAGAGTAGAGAGGAATGTGTCCAGGGTTTTGGGCCTGAGCAGCTAGGAGGATGGAGTTGTATTATGGTGTGGGGAGGAATGACAGGAATAGGTTTTGGGGGCAGGGGAGGATTATGGTTTTAGATTTGTCAGGTTTGGAGTGACTAGACAGCCAAGTGGAGTTATTTAGGCGGTTGAATAAGCATCTGAGTCAATTTAAAAAAATGGAATTTAAAAGCCTGAAGTTCAGTTGGAAAGGCTTGATTGGTGATGCAGCTAGAGGAGCTTTTAGGTTATGTTTAGAAGGATGAACTGAGGAGGCTGCACCAAGGATGGGGACTGAGGCCTGAGCCCTGTGGTGTTCTGGCGTTCCAACACAGGGAGGCTAGGGAGAGCCCTGGAGACTGACACCAGTGGCAGGAGGAGGGGGAGGGAGTGTGTGGTCTTGGAAGCCACGTGATGAAGGTGTTTCAAAAAAGAAGTGAAAGATGAGTTGTATCAAATGACACTGAGATTTGCTCATTAGATTGGCAACGTGGAAGCCACTGGCGACCCTGTGAAAGCCCTGATGGGGAGGAGTGGAGCAAGGCCTAATTTGGAGCGGCTTTGTGAGAGAACAGGAGAGAAGGCACTGGAGACAATAGGAACTTTTGAGGGGTTTTGCTGTAGAGGGGAGCAGAACCAGGGGGACTGGAAGGAGAAATAATTTTGTATTTTTTAAGATGGGAGAAGCTTGTAGTGAGCTTGTTTGATGAATATGATTTAATTGAAAGGAAAAGTTAATGCAAGAGAGGGGAGAACTGTTGGTGTGACATCTGCCGGTAGGTGACAGGGACGGACAGTGGGGGAACTGAACTGATGACTGGAGCCAGTACCTCATCACAGTTACGAGGAAGGAAGGCCGGATGAGGGGCACAGATGCAAGGTAGATGGCTAGTCGTCCTGGTGGGAGGGCGTGAGGTTTTTCCATTGCTTCTCATTTCTCAGCGAGCAAGTCAGTCGCCCTAAGTTACTTAGTACTTGTGTAAAAGTTTGCCTCATTAGGAGTAAAAACTTCATTGAGGCAGATGGATGTGGATTTGAATCCCAGCTTCTTCACATTCTTACTGATTTTGACCTTGGACAAATTACTTATCCTCACTGGTCAAATGGAGGTACCTACCTCAAAGGGTTGTGAATGTCAAAGGTGAGGATAAAGCACTTAGTGGAATGCCCCGCTCATCCAATCACATCAGCCTTTACTGTTACGGGTCCCATAAAGTAAAATATGAACGTAATTCCTTCACACTGGGGAGTTTTTGTAGCTCTCTTATCTTTTTAGTCTGGTGGACAGCAGAGTACCCTTTGGGACTCAAGTCAAGGGTTAAGTTGCCCTATGGGAGGCTACAACTGGAGGGCAGTCCACAGGCCGCCGGGAGGTATACATTGTCTTGATGAAGACAGGAAGGAGAAATACGGTACTTGGAAGAAGGAAGAGAAGATGGCAATGTGTCAAAACCGTTTGGTAATCTGCAGACCTTTGTGCTCTATTTGAGCTACAGAGAGCCATGGCTTTTTGAGTCCTTACAAGGCTCATTTTAGGTGTGGAGAGAGTGCTTCCCACTTGGGAGTATCTCCAGCTCCAGCATTGGGTGGTGCCTTGGACGGTACAGTCTTGGTGTGTCCCGCAGGCAGGGTGGACAGCAGGGCGTTGACTGGGTGTGTGTGGTGCAGGGTGGAAGCCAGCTCTGGGAACGCAGCAGGAGAGCCGAGGCTGTGCTTCCTGTTCCCGCTGGCCTGGTTGATTGTCTTTGTATCCTAGTCAATGAATGTATCCAGTGTCTCAGTGCATATATTCAATAAAAAATGACACATGGCCTTGTTGATTTGTCAGGAGTATGGAAAATAAGGCTAAATCAGCACTTTGGGTTCTAAAATACTGTCCTTTTTCAATCTCTTCTTTCAAGATGATTGGTATAGACCTTGAGGGAAATCTGAGTCCAAAAGGAAATAGAATATCTTTGGAATTATGCAGAAGTGTGAATCATCAGAACGTGAGCATCCATTCCCCTGGTGTGCTGCAAGTCAGATAGGAAACATCTTCCTGAGGTGGCGTGGTGGTGGTGTAAAACCTTCATTATAGTACAGAATGAAGTGTGTACGTTTCTTACATAAAACACGAGTCTTCGAAGACATTGCAAGCTTTTGGTGGTTGCTTTGCACTATGCCCCTATACACATTCACCTGCCTCCGTCATTCAGTGCTTTTATGAAAATGACTGGGAAGCACTGACCAGCTCAACCTTTTTTCTATAGAAGGAAGACTGAGACCCAGAAAAGTCGTGACAGCTAGTTGGTGGCGATGTGGGCCCTGAAATCCAGCTGCCCAGTGCCCAGTCCACCTGATGCTATGCCATACACATCTTCCTTTTGGGGAAGTAGCCCATTCTTGGAGTTAAACTTGTGCCACATAATCTTGCCCTTAATAGAACAGTATCTTGGGTTTTTAAATGTCCTCTACATAGTGGGCTAGGAGAATTAGCAAATAGAGCCACTGTCACCCTTGCCCCTACTTACTGGGGCACTCCAAATGACCATAGCACATTTTTCAGTGGAGTCTCAGAATTCTTCAGGTCAACATTGACAGCCTTTGCTATTGTGTGGGTGATTGCAAATAAGACAGCACCTGTTTGCCCTCCTAGCCTTGCCCAATCCCTTGCATATGGAAGGCACCCTATAAATGTCTGCCTGATGGATACGAGTCCTGTTGGTTTGTGAGCTTCTTAAGAACAAGGCTGATATCTTGTTCATTTTTGGTTCAAATCTAATACATAGAAATGGATATTCAATAGGTATTTGTTGAGCTCTTTGATTCCCCAAAAACATTAAAGGGTTTTAAAGAATAGGAACCAGGGTAACCATTTCTTTCTTTCTTTCTTTTCTTTTTTTTTTCTTTTCTTTTCTTTCTTTCCTTTTCTTTCCTTTTCCTTTCTTTCTTCCTTTCTTTTTTCTTTCTCTTTCTCTCTCTCTTTCTCTCTTTCTTTTCCTTTCTTTCTTTCTCTTTCTTTCTTTCCTTTCCTTTTCTTTTCTTTTTTTCTTTCTTTCCTTTCTTCTTCTCTAGCCCTTAGAGTGACCGTGGACGACAGTCTTGCTCTGTCTCCAGACTGGAGTGCAGTGGTGTGATCTTGTCTCAGGGCAACCTCCCAGTCCCTGGTTCAAGCAATTCTCTTGCCTCCGCCTCCCGAGTAGCTGAGATTAGGCACGTACCACCATGCCCAGCTAATTTTTGTACTTTTAGTAGAGACGGGGTTTCACCATGTTGGCCAGGATGGTCTCCATCTCCTGACCTCGTGATCTGCCTGCCTCGGCCTCCGAAAATGCTGGAATTACAGGCGTGAGCCACTGTACCTGGCCGTAACCATTTCTTTAGAATAATCTTTACATGCTGGAAAAAAATTGTGGTACAATATTTATAATATAAAATTTATTTTAACCATTTTAAAGTTTATGGTTCAGTATTGTTAGGTATATTCACATCATCTCTTGCCCGGAAATGATGTTTCATATTATGAGGCCATAAAGTATTGATAAGTTAAACTTTAACTCAATATATGATTGTTCTAAATCATATATCACTTGATTCCATATTCTAATGTGTATTAGTAACAATGGAATTAAAAGTTTAACATATTTATGGTACAAATTGAGATTTAGTCTCATAGCTTTTTATGTGTTTTTACAATTTGGTTAAGGACTGCTACGAGTTGAGTTCAGCAGTTACATTCCTGGCTCTGCCTGTGGGGCTCCAGAGTTCTTCACCAGCAGCCTTTGAGAAACCAAGTAATACACGTTTTTAATTGAGTAACAGGAAATTGCAACTGATAAGAAGCCTGGCTATATTAGCTTATTTGTCATTTATATCTTGTTAGTATTCCTCAATCCTTGGTAGCTTTAAGATGAAACCAAAAGTGATTTTAGTTGGATTCTGTGTTTCGATTGAAGATGAGGCTTGATATGACAACAGCACATTTGTGGCCTGAAGTCAAAAGGAAGTGCCTGTTCAGGGAGCACCAATAGGACTAACAGCTGTCCTTTGTAGTAAGGTCATCTTTAGCTTGTCTTGCAAATTACTCTCCTGGTTCACTAATCCCTACTCCCCACCCTGCTTCCTTTAGAGCCCTGTTAATCTAAAGGGAGCGGCTCTAGATTCTTGAGTTTCTAATGACTAATTTCTCTGTTGCTGAGATCCTGTTGAGTTTAATAGTCTCTCTTTATTTTTACTGATGTTTTCATGATGAGATTTCTAATAAGCTATTTGGGAGCTATCAGAATAGAAACAAATAAATATTACTTATCAATTAGCTGTCAGAATAGAAGCTTACTGAGGGTTCTGAACTGTGAGGCCACTGAAGGCAGGGGCTTGGGTCTGATTTATCTGTGTTTGCCTAGAGCTTTAATAGAGAGCCTGACACTTATAACTCCTAAAAATAAAAAACATGCTTTAAAATAAATCTAAACTCAGCCAGGCATGGCAGCTCATGCCAATGATCCTAGTACTTCGGGAGGCTGGAGTGGGAGGATGTCCTGAGCTCAGGAACTCAAGGTGAGAGTGAGCTATGATTGTGCCACTGCACTCCAGCCTGGGTAACAGAGTGGAGACTCTGTCTCTTAAAAGAGAGTAGACATATTCTAGTAATACCCAATATGTTTTTGCGAATTTCTTTACCACTGAAACTATTTGCCACTTGCAGAAGTTGGGAAGGAACTTGCAGAATGGTCTAGAAAGGTAGACCACCACCCTCATTTCATAGAGCAAGAAACGGAGATCTAGGATTTGTCACAGTCCCGCAGTCAGAGACAGAGCTGCGCTCACAACTACCATCTTGTCCTGAGTTGTTTCTGCTTCACTTCCTGCTAGAACCCCATCCCCCCTCACTCCTAAGCAGAGGTCCACCTAGCCAATGTGTCTTTTTAAATAAAATGTCACCAGAAGCTTAAGCACATCTGTTCATGTCCCATCTAACTTGTCTGAATCTCTTTCTCATCATAGAGAGGTGCCATCCTGAGTTGCTGAGATGATAAACATTTCTCCATTAGAAACCAGCCTTGGATTTGCCTGTGGCCACAAATCCAGAAGCAGCTGTGCATTCCCCATGTTGGTCACCACATTCTCCATCATGTTTCTGAATAAGTAGGAGTACTGGTTACTGCCACACCCCTCATTCATTGCTTTAGATTAGATGAAAGGTGAGGTACCTGACTTAGGCCGTGACTCACTTTGCTTGGGTGAACCCAGCTCCTCCCGGTAGGAAGTGATTGCCACAGGCAGGTTGAGCAGTGCCCACAGCATCCAGCTGCATTTAGACCCTGCAGCTATTTATAAACAGCACTTGCAGTGCTTTCGGTCTGAATATTGGGACCCCCCCCCAGACTGGACAAATTCAATCCCTTCTGAAAGGAGGATGGATGAAGGGTGAGGAGTTTGTGTTGGATGTATTTTCATAGCTGGAAGGTTCCCCTGAATGCTGTCAGTGCTGTGGATTTTATAGGGAAGGTTAGAGTTCCTCTGTCTGATGTCACTGCATTTTATGCTGCAGCTCACTTGACTGTGGCACTCCAAAGGAAAGCTTACCTACCTTTTCAGCTGTTGTACTTCTTTTCTTCCATGTAGTTTAGGCTCTGCCTTACATTTGCTCTTTGTTGTAATGCCCGGGTTGCCAGCACAGTGCCTGGTGCACAGTAGGTGCATGTTGGTGAGCCTGCTTTACTGATGTGTTGTCATGCCTCTGGAACGGGCTGTAAAAATCAATCTGACTCTTTTTGCCGGCAACTGCCTACATAAAGAGAGCATGTGTGAGCTTGTTTTATGCAATTATAAGGTTTACTTCATGACTTGTGGGCATTGATTTCTTTCTTTTTTTTTTTTTCTTTTTTTTTCCCCTGAGACAGAGTCTCGCTTTGTTGCCTAGGCTGAAGTACAGTGGCTCGATCTCAGCTCATGGCAACCTCCGCCTCCCAGGTTCAAGCGATTCTTCTGCCTCAGCCTCCCGAGTTGCTGGGATGACAGATATGCGCCACTATGCCTGGCTAATTTTGTATTTTCATTAGAGATGGGGTTTTACCGTGTTGGTCAGGCTGGTCTTGAACTCCTGACCTCAGGTAATCTGCCCACCTTGGCCTCCCAAAGTGCTGGGAATACAGGCGTGAGCAACCATGCCCAACTGATTTCTTTCTTTTTTAATCTCACTATCTCTCTCATTTTCTCTGCAAGATTTTCAATGACCCCAGTGTCCCTGGACTGACCTCCATTTTTAAAATTTCATTTTAAATTTATTTTCGAATAGGTAGTACAGTCACATGGTACAAATATTAAAACTATGAAGATGGAATGAAAGTCAACCTCCCACCCTGATCTCTAACCACCGTATTCTTCCTGGAGGCAGCCATTGTTTTACCAGCTTACTGTGAATCTTTCAGAAGTACCTATATATTTGCAAGCAGATATGTACATAGACTTTTTTTTTACTCATTTGGTAGCATTCCATGTAGATTCTTCTGCACCTTGTTCTTCTTTTGGTATATTTTAACGCCTGTTCCATCTTGTAAATAAAGAGCTTCCTTAATATTTTTAATCTCTGTATAATACTCAGTTTTGAGGACAAACTATGATTTATTTAACCAGCCTGGGTATTCGGGTGATTTCTAATCCTCTGCTGTTAAAAGCAGTGCTGCAGGGAAGAACTTTAAGCTTCCCTCATTTCACCTTTAATGGAGGATCAGTTAATTACTAGTGCAGTGGCCTGACCAGTGTCGCTATTTTAATGGTCATGGCTGATTCTGGAGGAGTGGCTGCCCTCATGCCTTTCTGTATTTACCGTCCGATGGACCACAGGCTATGCTGTCAGTGGGTTTAGTAGAGTCTTTTCAACAAGAGAGTTGCAGCCTTATGCCCAAGCTGTAGGATCCCTGAAGGCTTCAGTGTTTGTACCTTAGCTGTACTTTATGCTTAAAAAGTATGTGTTAAAATTAGAATGGCTTATTGGAGCGTGTAAGATTGTATATAGTGTTTCATGTTTCATTGCTGTGTTAAGGGTTTACAAAATTACTTGACATTATTTCTTTTTTCTTTTTTGAGACAGAGTCTCATGCTCTTGCCCAGGCTGGAGTGTGAGGGGTGCAATCACAGGTCACTGCAGCCTCAACCTCTTGGGCTCAGGTGATGCCCCCACCTCAGCCTCCTGAGTACTTGGGACTACAGGCATGTGCCATCATGCCTAGCTAATCTTTGTATTTTTTGTAGAGATGAGGTTTCACCATGTTCTTCAGGCTGATCTCAAGTGATCCTTCCACCTTGGCCTCCCAGAGTTCTGGGATTATAGGTGTGAGCCACTGTGCCAGCACCATTGTTTCATTTGATCCTTGTAACACCCTATGAGAAAATTTAGCTAGAACGGATTTTGCAGATAATCCACAGTGATGCTTAGCTAACAGGTGGTACTGCCAGGACTTGAGCCCACCATTCTTGTAACTTCCTTAGTATTTCCGATTATGGTTTTGGCCGGCCAGTTTGTTATGGGGCAGAAAAGATGTAAGTTTTCTGGAGGTAGTAGCTGCTACAGGGATACACTATATTATCTCAGTAATAACAAGTCCAAGTAGGACTGATTCAGTATATACAAGTAAAGAAGTATTAGTTGCTAAAATACTGAAATAACTTTCATTCTGGTTAGTACAGGTTGAGTATCCCCAATATGAACAACCAACATCTGAAATGCTCCAAAAGTGAAAACTTTTTAGTGTTTTTAAGTGCATGCCAACATGACATGCAAAAGAAACATTCATTGGAGCATTTCGGATTTTGGATTTTGAGATGTGGGATGCTCAGTAGGTATTAATGCAAATATTCCAAAATCCAAAAAACAAAACAAACCCCAAACCCCAAAATGCTTGTGATCCCAAGCATTTCAGAAAATGATATTCAACCTGTAAATAGCTTTGTCCCAAACCCCCTGAGCTTCCCTCCCTACTTCCCTGCCCACTCTTTGCATAGGAAACACCCCAATCACCAGATATTTCCCCCCACAACCCAGCAACTAAAGGGGAAAATCCCTCATGAAACAGGGAGCCCCTAGATTGTAGCTCCAGTGCGACAGCCACCATCTGTGCTCGCTAATTGGTTCCCAAGTGGTACTGGTCCCTGGATATTCTTAAATCTCTAAGTGCAGGAATGGAGTAGTAAACAATTTAAACATTTAGGCATATAACTTCATTTCTCTCTGTGTGTATGTGTGTATATATACATTTATGTATTTATTTTTTATTTTTATTTTTTGAGATAGAGTCTTGCTGTTGCCCAGGCTGGAGTGCAGTGGCAGGATCTTGACTCACTGCAACCTCTGCCTCCCAGGTTCGAGCGATTCTCCTGTCTCAGCCTCCCAAGTAGCTGGGACTACGGGCGCCCACCACCACACCTGGCTAATTTTTTTTGTGTTTTTAGTAGAGACAGGGTTTCGCTATGTTGGCCAGGCTGGTCTTAAACTCCTGACCTCAAGTGACTGCCCGCTTTGGCCTCTTGAACTGCTGAGATTACGGGCGTGAGCCAGGGTGCCTGGCTGGTATTTATACTTTTTAAATTGCCTTTGTTGTTCACAGTATCCTATTTCTAAATCTGTTTTTTGTTTGTTTTAAAAGAAAAGCCTAAAATACCTCTTTTGGTTTTGCTTTTTGCTTTGCTTTGTCTTCCTAGCCTCTAAAAACCTGGGTAGCTGGTCTGATGTGTCAGGACCCAGGACTCGCTCTCTTGTTGCTCCACCATTGGAGCCTCAACCTCGGATTCAAGATGGTGGCACCTACATTCCAACAGAGCCAAAGGCGCATGCATGCCATCTTCTAAGGAAAATTACTGGAAGCAGCAGCATGAGGCTACGTCATGCGTCCTGTTTAGCAGGACCGTGTTGTATGGCACATCCAACTAAAGAGGGAGGCTCATTGAGTAGTATTTATTCAGGGTGGCCTTATGCCCAGCTAAAAAGTCTTTTACTATGGGAAAGGGGAGAACCAATATTGGGTGACAGCCAGCACTCTCTGGCAGAGCTACTAAGCCTGTTGCTTCATTTATCTCATTTAGAAAATAAACTGTGACCGTATTAATTTCCTTTTCAAAACATTGAAAAATTTGTATTTCCTAAACTATTGAAATAGTAAAAATGGGTATGGCGACCTACCAGGTGCGAGCCCATTAAGTCTACCTTTTCTCTTCTTGGTTTTTACTTAAAATATTTTATTGAAAAATGATGGAATTTAAAGTCGCTTTTTCCGACGCAAGTGAACTATTCGGTAAGAGCTCTTATGAAATGAATCTTATTTTTTGAGTTAACACTGATAATATTTACGCTTGGTACACTTGAAATATAAAAACCTGCTTGGTAACAACATGCTAGAATTTAAAATTAATAAAAGTAATGAATTAATGATAAAACTTTATTCCCATAACAGAAATTTACTAAGCATTTACTATGTGCCAAGTGCTGTGCAAAGGTCAGGGATGGAAATAGTGAGCTCACAATCCAGTGTGTACAGCTTCCTAGACTTGGTTCCTTGAAAGGAAAACTCACTGGAGTTTGGACTCCAAATCACAAATGTGATTTGGCAACTGATAAGTCAGGTATCTGGTAATTCAGAAGCACAGGAAATGATTAAATGCCACATTTGACAAGATCTGGCAGCTGCTTTGTGAAACTGAAAGAACAGGGTTGCTTGGAGGCAATGATCACAGCTTGGAGTTTCATTTTTCCTTACTACAGTAGGCAGTGTTTTATTGTGGCCGTTTGAGAGATGTCTTACCAGTATGAATTACTCGGTCAGGTGAAAAACTTCACCTAAGTTTATTTTACTTTTACTTATTTTTGAGACAGAGTCTCACTTTGTCACCCAGTCTGGAGTGCAGTGGCACAATCTCGGCTCACTGCAACCTCCACCTCCCAGGTTTAAGGGATTCTTGTGCCTCAGCCTCTGGAGTAGCTGGGATTACAGGTGTATACCAGCATGCCCAGCGAATTTTTGTATTTTTAGTAGAGATGGGGTTTCGCCCTGTTGGCCAGGCCGATCTCAAATTCCTGACCTCAAGTGATCTGCCCGCCTTGGCCTCCCAAAGTGCTGGGATTAGAGGTGTGAGGGACCACACCTGACCAAATTTTATTTCATTTTTTATTTCGTGAGATGGAGTCTCTCTGTCATCCAGGCTGGAGTGCAGTGGCGCAATCTCCACCTCCCAGGTTCAAGCTATTCTTGTGCCTTAGCCTCCCAAGTAGCCGAGATTATAGGCGCCCACCACCACACCCAGCTAATTTTTATACTTTTAGTAGAGACAGGGTTTCACCATGTTGGCCAGGCTGGTCTTGAACTCCTAATCTCAAGTGATTCGCCCACCTCAGCCTCCCAAAGTGCTAGGATCACAGGCATAAGCCACCACACCCAGCCCCAATTTTATTTTAAAATGAGCTAGTTATATATTTATTTCTGTGCTTAATAAATTTATGTTGAAGTAGAATTCTTGATCATTTTAAATGCAGGCCAGTTGCTTTTGTGATTTTATGTTATTGGTACTACTGCTGCTGTTTCCTTGAGGTTACTGAAATTCTTATGTTGGGAGATAAGAAGCAAGTGTTGTTGGACCAAGGTCACACCAAAAATAGATCCCCGGGATAGAACCAGAATTTCAGAATTCTTTTCCTATCTCCTCCTCCTCATGGATCTGACCACTTGTATTGGCATTCCATTTAAATAGTTGAAATTGATGGTTGTGATTTCACATTTTCCCCCCTAGTGCATGGTAAAGACTTTGAGCTGGAGGAGTTGAAAGTTGTGGCTGTTAAAAACATGTTCTGCTTTGGATGTTCCTTTTTTGCATGAGCTCCCTTGCTCTTAATCAGAGTCACACCCATAGTAAAGTGCACTGAGTCAGGGTAAGAACTAGAACCCTCAGGCTCAAATGTCACATGAGCGTCATATTCACCAGAAATGGGGTTTAGTTCCAGCATGCTCTTTCAAGGAGGCAGGAAAAAAAGGTATCTTGTGAAATTTTGGGAAGGCCAGGATAAAATTGCTCGTCTTGTGTTCCAGTTAAAAGTAGCAGGCATTCTTTGCCTTTAACTTTACCTTTAGCACAGATCTTAACATACTTAATAGACCTTAATTATAACTGACCATGCTCTGCTGAAATATATTTTTTAATGAGTACACTGGAGTGCTTTAGTGACGTCATGAAATCAAGCAGAAAGGAGACTCTGGGTATAGTGGTTTACAGCAAGATCTGGGAGCCAGGGAGTGCTAGGTACAACTCCTGTTTTGTCACTTAGCAGCTGTGTGATCTAGGGCAAGTTACTTGTCTTCTCAATTTGTGTCCACATTTGTAAAATGGGTGGTGGCAATAGTGTCTCTTATATGATTGTCTCTTACAGTGTCTCATATTATTAGGCAGAGTGTCTAATATGAGAGCATGGGAGATGACAGCTGTTGGTATTAGCAATAATAGCTTGTTTGCCTCATTCAAACGTAGGATATGTTCGTGATTTCTTAGAAAGTTATTAGAAATCTAGTCTTTTGAATGTGACATTGTAGTTTATAGTCAAAAGAGAGCCTCAGCCTTTTAAACAGCTTTCTGTGTAAACATGAAAATTCCGGGCTAGATTTGTTCCACTGTGAACTGTAGCTCATACTTGCCCAACTGGATTATCCAGTTAGCATAATTTAAAAATAGGGTTTGGTGTTTTTCTTGGCCAAACACCCTTAAGGTTACAAAAAAAGTAGGACCAGCTTCCTGCCCTCAAGGAGTTGATAGCCTAGTAAAGTGAAGTTGGGAGAAGTACGTGACCTGGAAAGTGTACTTTGGGGATGATGAAACTTGAGTTAGGGGTCTTAAAGGCAAATACGTAGGTAAAGCCTGGAGCTGGAGCTTGGTAACTGGTGGTGAGACTTTATGGGGTGGGGACAATGTGGCAGGAAAATGTGAGCAAAGGCGTCAAAGCCCTTGTGTGCCTGGGAAGTGAGGGGAGCAGGGGCAGCTCCTGGTGGATGGCCAGGGTGTGGCCAGATGGAGGAGGAGGGCTCCCAGTTGTGGTGGGAAGAATGTGGCACATTGGGAAGGGCATTGGGCTAGGAGTCCTACCCATGTCAGGGAATGTCTGAGCCTTGGATTTTTATTCTCTAAAATGAAGATACTCGCCCCCCCAATTGCTGAGACATTTGAATAAAAGTATATGTGGAGGGCTTTGTAATTTTAGAAGGTCCTACAAATGTGAGTGGTTTGTTTGCTACTTAGGTTTTTTTGGCCAAGAAAAATATTGGGATGCATGAATAATATCTACGTAAGGTTGCATTCATCCCATTTATCGAATGCCAAGGATATACCAGGTACTGCTGTAGGTGTTATCAGGGAACTAAAGAAGAGTCCCTGTGCCCATGGAGCTAACAGCATTCTAGGGGAGGAAAGATGGGCAACTGACTTTCATGATCTCAGGTACTGATGAAGGCTGTGAAGATTATTTCATCAGGTGAATGTAGGTGTGATTTAGAGCTGGTAGCTAGGATGATCAAGGAAGGGCCTCTGTGAGAAGGGCATGGTTGGCCGGGCACAGTGGCTCATGCCTATAATTCCAGCACTTTGGGAGGCTGAGGTGTGTGGATCACCTGAGGTCGGGAGTTCGAGGCCAGCCTAACCAACATGGTGAAATCCCATCTCTACTGAAAATACGGTATTAGCTGGGCATGGTGGCTCATGCCTGTAATTCTAGCTACTTGGGAGCCTGAGGAGAATTGCTTGAACCCTGGAGGCAGAGGTTGCGGTGGGCTGAGATTGCGCCATTGCACTCCAGCCTGGGTAAAAAGGGTGAAACTCCATCTCAAAAAAAAAAAAAAAAACAGAGAGAAGGGGATGGTTGAGTTAGCCCTTAGGGATATGAAGGATGCAACCAGCGAAGATCGAGTCAAGAGGGTTTGGAACCAAAGGAAGCAGTTGTGGTGACTCAGAGATGGAAATGTGAGCCACCACTCCCCGCCAACCATCCCCTTCTCACAGAGACCCTTCCTTGATCATCCTAGCTGTGTTCAAAGGACAGACATGGAGTCAGTGTGGCAGGAGCACACACCTGAGGGGCTGCACCTGGAGAGGCAGATAAAGGGCAGCTCACCATGGGCCTTGTAGAATGTAGCAGGAATTCAAATTTCATTCCATTGGCCATTGGAACCCATTGGAGGGCTGTAAGGAGAGGAGTGATGTGATATGACTTGAGATGTGCAAAGAACAGCAGTTGCTCCATGGAGGAAAGACTGGGGTGGAACAAGAGTAGAAACAAACCAGTTAGAATGATACTACAGTTGTCCAGGTATGACGTGATGGTGGCTCAGGCCTTTGTTGTAGGAGTTTGCAGGAGCTCAGAGCATACAGTGAAAATGGCCACCTTGAGGCAAAACACAAATGAAAGGGTTGATCACAAATTTGATTAAAGCTAGCAGTGAGAACACTGCAGAAGGACTACTGAGAAGTGGTCAGAGAGTAAAATGTGGAGGTAGAGCCTGTAGACTTTATTGATGCATTGGACATGGGATGTGAGGGCAAGTGAAGAATCATTGATGACTCCAGGAAGTTTCTGGCCTGAGCACCTGGGTAGATAGTGTACATTTAGTAAGACAGTGAAGGGGGCTGGGCATGGTGGCTCAAGCCCCTGTAATCCCAGCACTTTGGGACCCCGAGGCAGGTTGACCACTTGAAGCTGGTCATTTGAGACTAGGCTGGCCAATGTGGTGAAACCCCATCTCTACTAAAAAAAAAATGTGTGTGTGTGTGTGTGTGTGTGTGTATTTGTGTATATATGTGTGTGTATATTTGTGTATATATATTGTGTGTATATATGTATATACACGCGCGCACGCGCGCGCGCGCACACACACACACACACACACACACACACAATTAGCTGGATGTGGTGGCGTATTCCTGTAATTCCAGCTACTTGGGAGGCTGAGGAATGAGAATCACTTGAACCCGGGATCACTTGAACCCAGGGTGGAGGTTGCAGTAAGCTGAGATTGCATCACTGCACTCCAGCCTGGGGAACAGAGTGAGATTTTGTCTCAAAAGAAAAAAAACCTTTAAATAAAGATAGAGAATGAGGCCGGGTGCAGTGGCTCCCACCTATGATCCCAGCACTTAGGGAGGCCAAGGTGGGTACATCAGTTGAGGTAAGGAGTTCAAGACAAGCCTGACCAACATGGTGAAACTGTCTCCACTAAAAATACAAAAATTAGCCTGGCATTGTGGCAGATACCTGTAATACCAGCTACTCGGGAGGCTGAGGCAGGAGAATCACTTGAACCCGGGAGGCGGAGGTTACAGTGAGCAGAGATCACACCACTGCACTCCAGCCTGGGTGACAGCAAGAGACTCTGTCTCTGGAAAAAAAAAAAAAGATAGGGAAGGCTTATGGCAAGCCTGGCTGTGGGAGAAGCTGAGTTCTGGTGCCTACTTTTATGATTCAAAATCTGTTTTTTGTGAAATCACATGGCACTTAAAGATATGTCTATTATCTATTTTGAACATATTAAATATGAGATGTTAAGTGGAAATGTTTAGTAGGCAATTGAATATCTGAGTACGGAGTTCAGGAGAGAGGCTGGGGCTGAAAAGAGGTGTTTTGAGAGTCATCAATGCATGGATGGTGTTTCCAGCCGCAGGATGAGAGCGCACCTAGAGATGAGGAAAGGGTCTAAGATCTGATGGAAGTGAGGAGCAACCAGCAAGCTCGAGGAGAAATTGGCAAGTACTGACTGACTTGTACATACATCAGCCTTGCTGTCCTTCTTCCCACTATTTGGTCTAGTTCCCAGTTGAATCAAATTAGAGGACCAAAAGTGAACTGGCTAGGGGATGTCACAGAGACTTAGATCTCTCTCCTCTTAAATCAGAGCAGTGAGCCCGCAGTTTAAATCTCTTGATGGCGGGGTGTGGTGGCTTATGCCTATAATCCCAGCACTTTGGGAGGCCGAGGCAGGAGAATTGCTTGAGCTCAGGAATTTGAGACCAGCCTGGACAAGATAGCAAAACTCCATCTCTGCAAAAAATACTAAAATTAGCCAGGTGTGGTGGCATGCACCTTTAGTCCTAGCTACTGGGGAGCTGAGGTGGGAAGATTGCTTGAGCCTGGGAGGTGGAGGTTGCTGTGAGCTGTGATCATACCACTGAACTCTAGCCTGGGTGACAGAATGAGAATCTGTCTGGAAAAAAAAGTCTTTTCTTGTGGGGGCAAGATAGGAATGATGATAGTGGATAGTTTGTTACCTTGAAGAATATATAGACAGTGGTACATTTTCAGTTAGCGAGGGGAAGAAAACATTAGAAAGGGCTCTCTGTGCATGGTACCCTCCTAGTGGTACCGTTTGAAGCTCCATCAGTGAAGAGGTGCCCTGGTGTTTATTCTCACTGCTAACTTTAATCAAGTTGGTGGTCAACCCTTACATTTGTGTTTTGCCTCAAGATGGCCACTTTCACAGTCTGCTCTGAGCTCCTGCAAACTCCTAATAATCCAAGGGACAGAGGGGCGCGGTGGTATAGTATTGTGGTACCACTCTTATGATTCAAAATTTGTTTTTTGTGAAATCACGTGACACTTAAAGATATGTATATTATCTTCTCTATCGTCTTTTCCTCCCTTCATTTTTACTTTGGTAATTTTATCTATTAAGACTGTGAAGGAACTTGACATTTTAGGGATTTCTTGTAAATGTTGTAATGAAATATGGTTTTGGAATTTGATTCAGAAAGAGGCGGAATGTAGTTCATTTTCTTTCTCCTGCTTTTCTCAACCTTCCATTTCTTTACAGGTGGTTCTTTGCTTCAATTATCAGAGGCCTTAAATGCAGGCTGCATAGTTGACCATGCAACCTGTGTGGCTCCCTTTGAAACTTTGTCCCTACTGCTGTAAAATTAGGAGCTAAAATGAGATCAAGCTGGGCTTCCTTGAGCTCTTCCAGGGGATAGGGACTGCTGGGAGTCAATGGCAGCAAATCTGTCTAAAGGGATGAGCAGCAACAAAGCAACACAGGAGGCAGGAAAGGACCAGGCTTCATTGATGGAGGTGATGCTTGAGCTGAGATGTAGAGGGGATTGGGGGCTGAGCAGGTGCTTTCTGGAGAATGGGCAGCATTTGCACAGTGTGGAAGCGCAAACAAAGAGCCTGGTGGACCGGCTCCAGATGGTGACCCCGTCAGTAGGAATAGGATGATTCTCCTGCATTTTCTCATCTATAAGTAGCCATGTGGAGAATCCAAAAATGGGTTGCCGACATTCAAAATCACTAGTGCTGTTAGTTCTGCAAGTGTAAAATGAGAAACAAAGTTCAAGTCATCTGCTGAGTTGAAGTTTCCTAGACTTTCTCACAAAACCCATGTTAATGGGCCCATTTTGGTGTTTGTAACCTGGTGAGTTACAGATAAGGGCATTTGCATTGTAGCTAAGAGTTGCCTTTTGAAACCTCTCAGCCCTAGCTTTGGTTTCCCAAATGTGGTGGGTATTTGGAGTAAACTGCTCTGAGGTGAAGCAGTTAGTTACGCGTTCAATTTTGAGAGCAGTTTCCTTCGCAGCCCTTACAAAACGCATTGCTCGGTAGGAATTGCTGGAAATTAGAACCACTGTCTCCTCTAATAAGGCTAGTTAAGGTGGGGAGGTGGGCCCAGTCACAGCACAGGGCAGAACAGTCACTTAGCCAGGAGCTCAGGAAATGTGTGCTGAATGAAAGAACAGAGGAGTGACAGGTCATGTTCTCAGCCTGGCAGCTGGCATTTCTGTGTCACTTTACTCAAAGATTTGCAGACCAAACTTTTTAAAACAATGGCTACGTTAATTATAATCTAACTCTTACACAATTGTTTTTTAAAAAATCATAGTACAGGGCTGGGTGCAGTGGCTCATGTCTGTAATCCCATCACTTTGGGAGGCCAAGGCAGGAGGATTGCTTAAGCTTAGGAGCTCAAGACCAGCGCGGGCAACACTGTAGAACCCTGTCTCTACTAAAAATACAAAAAACTAGCCAGGTGTGGTGGTGCTCGCCTGTAGTCCCAGCTACTCAGGCTGAGGTGGGAGGATTGCTTGAGCCCAGGAGGTGGTTGCAGTGAGCCATGATCATGCACTGCACTCCAGCCTGGGTGACAGATCGAAACCCTGTCTCAAAAAGAAAATCACAGTACAGATGGAATACAAAGGTGTTTTTGTTAGTTTGCTTTAAAGAACTTGAGCCTTCGAAGGAGGATGTGGCTTGTTGGTAATGAGCTGAAGGATGATTGCATGGAGCCTGTCTGGATGATCCAAGAGACTTTCCTGGGCAGGGGCATTGACAGGGATATTCCCTACTTTCTTCTAGCTTTAGAGGATCTGCTTTAGAAATGGCTTAAGGTTTCTCAAAGTTTTACGTCTGCTGTGTTGAAATTAGTAAACTGTCTTTTAATTGTGTAAATTACTTGGCTTGTTCATTCCAGATACCCCACTGGGTGTCCTTTAAGTGCTAGGCACTGAGCTGGATGCTAGGTGATGCAACAGTGACCTGGACAGGTGTGGCCCCTCCCCCCACAGAGCTGACCTTGTAGGGAGGGAGAAGGACAGTGAGCAAGTGATCTCACACACAGTTGTATCATCACTAATTGTGGCCGTTGCTGTTCAGGAAAGGTAAGTGAGAAGTTATAAGAGGTGGGACCTCATCTAGCCTGGAAAGCGTGGGAAGGTTTTTAATTAGAGACATGAAGGGTGAGTAGAAGGATGCCAGGAGGAGAGAAGAAACCCTGCAAAGGTCCTGACCAGGAGAGTGCTGGTGGTTGGAGGGTGTGATAGAAGCCCAGTGCTTCAAGGGTAGAGAGCGATGGAGAAGGTTAACCCAGAACGTGCCCTTCAGAAATACTTAACCCAAAATGCTTTTACCGAAGCCATTGTTAGGATCCAAGTTCTTGGTGTCTAAGCACAACTGAACGTAAATAAGAGGCTGTTTGGATTTTCTGCTGTGGGAGGCAGGATGCTATACTCGCAAATAAGTCTGTGTCTTGACCCTCCAGACCCGCTGCTGCAGTAGGTTAAATGGCAAAAGGGAGTTAGGTTGCAGAGGGAATCAAGGGTGCTCATCAACTGACTTTAAAATCAGGGAAGTATCCTGGCTTCTCCAGATGGGCTCTGCAGTCACAGGGATACTTATATTATGGAAGAAGAAGACTTGAAGATGCTATGCTGCTGGCTGTATTGATGAAAGAAGGAACCATGTGCTAGGGAAAGTTTTTCTGTTGGGCACTAGGCTTAGAGCCTGAGTGACTAAATAATCTGTACAACAAACCCCCGTTACATGACTTTTCCTACCTAACAAACCTGCATGTGTACCCCTGAACCAAAACTAAAAGTTAAAAAAAGAACTGGAAAGGGCAGGGAAACAGATCCTCCCTTAGAGCCTTCAGGAAGGAATGCAGCCCAGTGAGACCTGGGTTGGCTCTGGGCCCTAAGGAACTGTGAGATAATAAGATAAGATGAAAGCTATTTTATTAACTATGTATTTTAAGCCACTAAGCTTGTGGTCATTTGTTACAGCAGCAATACAAACTCAATTCAAAGTCTCATTGCATAGGTGGCTGTTACCACCTAGTCACTTGGCAGTGACGACCTCTGATGCTTGCTTTGCTGCTCACAGAGCCGTGAAGAGTGGCTCTTACTGATCACACCCTCCAGGTAAATATTGCTCAGTAAATACTTATTGAAGATCTGCCACGTGCCAGACCCTGCTCTCAAAGCTTGGGATATTCCTGGGAGAAGCGGTAAGATGTGTGCCCTGAGCAAGTTTCATTCAGATGCCTCTCAGCCCTGCCCCATGCAGAAGGCCAGCACGAGGGTGTTTCACGTCCAGACACCAACCCTGACAGCGGCTGCTGCTAAATAGTTGTGAACAGTGGTGACTTCTCCCTGAAAAAGAAGTTCCTTTCTTATTTTAATTACTTGGAGGAAAACGTGTGTGTGTGTGTGTGTGTGTGTGTGTGTGTGTGTGTGTGCGTGCGCGCGCGCGTGTGTGTACTGAAATACTTTCCTTCCAGTTTATTCTGAAATGATTCTTTGGGACTGATCAAATGGGACAAACTGAATACAGTAATATTTGCTGAAGCATAGCTCATACTGCTGGATAGAACTTGTGAGGGCAAAGTTCTCAGATGTCTTTAGATTTCAAATCAGTCACCAAAATAAGGAAAATAGTTTTTTCATAACTTAAAGTACACACATACCCACATGCATATAGGCTGGAAAGCCTGATTCAAAGTGTTAGTCTGATGGATTGATTTTTTTCTAGCTCAAAGGGAGAAGAGCTTACAGAGGCAGAGGCACAGGGTTTGGATAAAGGTACAAGCAGGCTTGAATGGCTCCTCTGCTTCTCTTTACCAGGTGGGGAAGGCCTGGGAAGGGGCACCCTTAACTAAAGAGAGGGGAGTAAAGACTGAGCAGTCAAGGCAGGCTACCAGGTTTGCTGAGGGCAGCCTGGTAGAGGGTGTGGACATTCCCTGTTAATCACTGGCCCTTAGAGAGCAGGCACTTCCCCTGCATTCAGAGGAGGGACAATACTTCTGTCAGTGGACACATGGAGGGTCAAGCTGCGGGAAAGGAGAGGGGCCCTTACAAGGCCAGTGAGCTTTGACCAGATGAGCTACCCTCAGGTAGCCTGATCATGTAGAGACTGGCCATGTGGCTTCCCAGGCCCAAATAACTCACCCATGCTGGTGAAACCATACCAGAGCCAGATGCAGCCAAACGCAGCCACACTGTTGAGATTTTAAGTGTGGCGCTATTGAATTCAAGCTGCTGCATTGGTCTGGTTTCTTTGCCAGCTTTCTGTCTGAGGCTGGGGTGACCATATCATTTATCTTCTTAACAAGGACACTTTTAATGAAAGGGAATGGAGTGAACATTCAAGTTTTAGACAAAAGGTATGACCCAGGACTGTCGTGGGGAAAGCTGGACATACGGCCAGCTAGCTAAGGCTAGAAGCATTAACCATTCGATAGGATGGTCTGATGACCAAAAATGGCTCAGTACAGCATAGCCTGTGTGTGGAAGGGCCTCAGCCCCTCCGAAAGAGAGGAATTGTCCCAGGTGCCCTTGTTGGCATTCATGTCCACAGCATAGGCAGCTCTCTCATGTGTAGGGGTCTAGAATAGGTGTTTTCTTTATACCCCAAATACAAAACAAGATTTAGTTTTTACCCCAAAATTACCCCCCTTGTATTTGAAGGTTACAAAATTGTTCTCTTATGAGAGCTACCCTTCTGACTACTTTATTTTGGAATGACACAGTCGTCTGTTTTAAACACCTTAGCTAATCTAACAGGACATCAATCTATTTTAATTGTGGATGCTAATAGAGGTTAACTTTGGTTTTAAATAAAAATGAATTTATTTAATTTAAAGAGGGAGGCAGGCTGGCGTGGTGGCTTATGCCTGTAATCTCAGCACTTTGGGAGGTCGAGGCAGGCAGATGACTTGAGGTCAGGAGTTCAAGACCAGCCTGGCCAACATGGTGAAACCCCATTTCTACTAAAAATACAAAAATTAGCTAGGCATGGTGACGGTCACCTGCAATCCCAGCTACTCAGGAGGCTGAAGCAGGAGAATCACTTGAACCCAGGTGGCGGAGGTTGCATGAGCCAAGATCATGCCACTGTACTCCAGCCTAGGTAACAGAGCAAGATTGTGTCTCCAAAAAAAAAAGGGGGACAAAGAAATTTAGCTCACATTCAGTACTCATTCCTCTCAGGATTTAGCATCATAATTGCAAGTACTGGATGTTACAAATTTTAAAACATCCTGGAAATGTTCTAGAAAACTAGGTTAGACATTGCTCTCTGATGAATTAATGTCAGAGAAACATAGAGTTTGATTAAAATTGTTTGAAATACAAATAAAACTTTTTAAATGAATGTTTAGTATGTATAACTTTAAATGTTTGTATAAATTTAAGTGATCAAATGTCAGCAGACTTTCATCTGCATTCATAAAAGCTTAAATATATATACATGTTAGCCAAAAAAAATGTTTGGAATGTTTTTCCCCATTATACTCATTTATTTCGGCATATACAGTATGTGAGGAGTGGTAGGCGTGATAAGAGAGAGGCTGTAGTAACAGCTGGGGGAAAGGCATCCCCCTTCCAACTGTGGGAAACTAGGCTGGGAGAAAAATCTGATTCCTGCAGGAAATGATTGTACTTTGACTTGTGGTTCCAGATGGCAAACTGGGTATATGAGTTTGCTTCCAGGCTCCTCAAGGTTTCCTAATAGTTGAGAGATTATGAAGAGGCAGAAAGCAGATGGGATCTGGGCTTAGGACTTAGCAGGGGAAGAAGCCAAGTCTAGAGTTAATCTTGTGCCCTTCCCCTGCCCCCCAACCAGGAGTGATCAGGGAAAGTGGGGACTAGGAGAGAGGAGTGGGTCTGGAAGTGAAGGATGATACAGGGGACCGCGGAGACCAGGTGATTCCGTCATTCCCTACCTCTGCGTGGAATATGGGCTGCTGGAACTGAACACCCTGGCTGTGGGGAAAATACTAAACCCATAGCACTTTTGAGGGGCCGGGTATCGGGGAATGTTGACATGTACATGTTTTACAAAGCTTAAATTGATCATAATGCACAAAAAGAAATATATATATATATATATATATATATATATTTTGGAAACAGCCTCACTCTGTCACTCAGGCTGGAGTGCAATGATGCGATCTCAGCTCCTGAAGCCTCCATCTCTAGGGTGCAAGCAATTCTCATGTCTCAGCCTTCTGAATAGCTGGGATTACAGGTGTGAATTTGTACTTTGAGTACTGCACCCAGTCAAGAATGAATTCTTTATAGAGGTAGATAAGGCCAAGTCATGACACTAAAAACAAAAAACAACCCCCCCAAAACTAGGGTTTCTAGTGTGACTGCTGGGACCCCAAGAATTAAGCTCTTCATTCTGGCGTTTGAAGAGTGGTTTGCAGTCTGGCAACCAGCTGCCTGCCCACTCAGCCTAAAGCGAATCCCTGGAGTCAGCAGCCCCACCCAGGACTCCCTTTCAGAATTCCTGCTCAGGGTGAGAGCCAGCCAGAAAGGAACCTTTTTATACAACATCAGAACTAAAGAGAACAGGGATTATCAGGCATGTGATGAGAGCTAGCAGCATAAAAGGCAATGGCTGAAGTAAACAGAAAACTACAAGAAACAGATAATCCAGGAACACAAAGAACTGTAGGAAAACTTCTAGGCAAAATACTTAGAATTTTGGGAACATGTTAAACCCACAATATAAGGATAGGATCTGTTACGTAAAAGGCACAATCAGAACAAAGAGCTCTTGAAGACTGCAAATGTGACTGCTGAAATGAACAATTTCAGTATAAATACCAGAAAATGTAGTTGAAAAATCTCAGAACCATAGAGAAGGAGGGAAAATGAGAGAAAAGGTAGATTAACCCCAGAGGTTCACCACCTGACTAGTGAAGAGAGGTTCCGGAAAGAGGACAGAAAACATAAGGAATGAAATGATCCACACACAATAAGAGGAGTGTCCGGGAAATTCATGTCCTGAGTCTGTGGAGGGAAAGAGGTTCGCCATCGTGCGTACAGAATGCCTCGGGTGAAGTGGAGAATGTAAAAGTCACCCTCGGTGATGGCTCAGGCACTTTAGGAGGCCGAGGCAGCTGGATCCCTTGAGGCCAGGAGTTCAAGACCAGCCTGGCCAACATGGCAAAACCCCATCTCTAATAAAAATGCAAAAATTAGCCAGGCATGGTGGTGCATGCCTATAATCCAGCTACTAGGGTAGCTGAGGCACGATTAAGCGCTTGAACCCAGGAGGCAGAAGATCATGCCACTGCACTCCAGCCTGGGCGACAGAGGGAGACTCTGTCTCAAAAAAAAAAAAACCTTTTGGGAATCAGACTAACACCAGAATTTCCATTGGCAACACTGGATACTAGAATTAATTACAGCAGTGCCATCAAGGTTCTGAAGAAAATGTTTTTCAACTGGGAGTTCTATACCCAAACCATCAAGGGTGAGAGCACCATAAAGACATATTTATACATGTAGGGACTCAGTTTACCTGTCATATGCCATTAGGACAGTATTTAAGAAAGTAATTCAAACAAGGGGAAACATCAGATCCCATATCAAAGCCAGTCACTTCACTATAGCTGTGAAGGATTTTTCTAGCATGATCCTGTGTAGCAGGCCTGGCAGAGCATCAGGTCTGTGTTGCAGCAGAAGGTTCCAGGGGCTCTGAGAAGGGAATGTAAGCAAAGATGAGTTCCTGATTTAACGCAGGGTATGCTTGGCAGCTTGGAGAGGACTGAGGCTTGGATAAAGGTGAGCAATGTAAGAAAAAAGGCAATGAGCAAAGCCAAGGAAAGCAAGAGTCACGGCCCGGATGTGAAATACACGAAGCGTCTGATAGAACGTAAGAGCAGCCAGCCAGTTTTCTTTGAGGCCAAGGGCTTCTGATACTGCTACCAGATAGAAAAAGAAAAATCAAAATACAGTTTGGTTCAGCACTAAATAATATTTATTTGGCTATGTAAAAGGTGACTGAATTGGCGTTAAAAGGCACAATGTAAGTGCTAATAGATCCTGTGAGTGTAAATGTGTAGCTGGCAGATGGCAGGACATGGAGCAAGTAAGAGGAAGAATCCAAGTGCCGATAGCTTTGTCTCACTAACGAGGGAATCAAAATTTTTGTCAAAAGTTGAAGGGAAAATAGAGGTTTAAATATATAAAACTCAGAGTAGCAAACAGAGGCGCTAAATCTAGTTATTAAACATCGGATGGGAAGTGGCAAGCAGTTCTTTCCTTTTTCATATTATGGGGCCAACAGTTATTGCCTAAGGCTGATAAATCAATCAATACATATATAATCAGAATTATGGGGAAGTAAATCCAGAATGAAAAGTAAGAGATTTGTCCAGGGTGTGGGGCTTGGGATGAGTTTGGAATCTGTTGCTTTCTAATGTTCTTTATTTTTAATTTCCTATCATTTGTACTTGTTACTTTAACAAAAATTAAATACTGAGTTTGAAAATGGGTTAAATGTAGAGGTGTCACAACTGCCCTAGCAATGCTACTTTCCAACTCTTTAGGTCTTAATTTGGACAAACTAAGAAGGCTGTGTTTTAAATTAAGCAACAATAGTGTTCTTGTTCTAATGGTACGGTATTTCATGTTTCCTGGGCCCAGCTTGCATAGCTAGGGGCAGAATCTTTAATCCTTGAGGAAATGAATTATTGCCAAAGATAGGGGGGCAAAGCTGCTATTGTCCTTAGAGTTTTAAAAGTGTCCCAGTGTTTAGAACTTTTGATTTGAAGTATTTATGCAAAAGTATACCAGCTCGCTTTGGGGGAGAACTTGAATATGTGAAAGGAGGGTGTAGCTTACTTGAAAAACCTTGAAATAACCTCGTGTTCATAGCATGATAGTGAGTCCTGAGTCTTTGTGCCCAGAACTCTGATTAGACTCTGAAGACTTGAATTTATATCATATCCTCTGTTACTGTTATATTTATATTGGTAGACTTTCATATTGCATTTTAGTATTTCAGTGTTTATTTCTTACCTTTAAAGATGATATATTGTGGTTTTGAGTCTTGTCTTATCTTTTAAATGTGTGTTTCTGATGTGTTGAAATCCCAAGGCAGTTTTTATTTCAGTGCACCTTTAAAATTCAGTGGAGGTCATTGTCCACTGGCCAGTTTTGAAATGATCTTAGTTCACACCCAGATTCTAACCCTTTGTTTATTTTGTCTTTCCTTGACCTGATGTGGGAACAGACCTCGTAGGCTCTGCTCTGTTAATTTCCACTGCTTCCCTACAAAGGTTCTAACTCATATCCCTTGGTTCCTGTCACTCTGAAGGTCGAGTTGTTACCATAGCTCTTACTTCCTTCATGCGTACTGGGCTGGTCAGTGATGAGTGCTGTTGCTGCTCTTCTTCTAGGACTTGCTGTGAGCATCCTGGTGGTGCCCAGAGAGTACATGGTTTTCATACTGAACCACCTGGGTGGCCTGGGCCCAGTTTTTGGGTATTTGAGGGACTTGGAGGGAAAGGGAAGAAAGCTGGAATTTGAGCATAAACTGTATTTTGGTGTGGGCTGAGGGTCTCCCTAGGTGTACACTGTCCCTCCTGGACCTGTATCCACTCTGCCAGCTGAGGAGCCAACCATGTCCTGAACAGCTTAGACCAGCACCCAGACCCTAAATGACTTAGATTAGGAAGTAGTTGAGTTGTTCTGTGCTGTCATTGTTGGGACGCAGCTCTATTTACTTTATTTATTGTTCCTGCTCAGTATAGCCTCAGCTATGACCTCAGCTATGAGGCTCTGACCTCCTGCCTTAAGGCTGGCAGAATTAAGAGCCTTTGCTTGTTTCCTGAACTGTGGAGGGCAGCTTTACCTTGAGGGTGAAGGCGCCTCCAGTTGCCCAGTGTGGTTGGGGTTACTGTGTTCTTTCGTCAAGGTACAGCTTTATCTTACCTTTCAGTGATGGGTTCTGTCACCTTAGTGGGTCCCAGGGGATGGGGTGCAGCTGGAGCAAGGGCGCCCTCTGCTGCTTGGTGTCCACTCTTCCTCCTGTGGCCACCCAGGGGATTTGCGAGGGGCAGTGGGACACCTGTGTCTCCTCCATCCCCTGTGGGGCCACCCGAGGTGGAGGAAGGACGGTGCCAGGACCACGTGCAGGCAGGGCCCGCCCAGAGGCAGTGCAACAGCTAGCGTTATTTTCTGTGGGTTTCTCTTGTTGTGTGCAGGTCTCTTCTCGAATCTGTTGTCCTTTTCCCCAAACCACCCTGCTGCCTCCATCCGTCTGTGTGGTCTGCTATCAGCTGAGCAGCCACCGCATGTAAGACACCAGGACCTCTTCTGCAAGAGCTTGGTGTTGACATTTGTGAAATTTTGTCACCACAGCCCCTGTAACCAGCCAACAAGTTCGAGTTAAATGCCTATTCTTTGTCCCACACATACTAGTTACTGAGAGTGGAGAACATGTGCCAGATAGAGGTACCAAGGAGAAGAGAGCCTGGGGGAAGCCAACCCAGTCTGAGGGACTGGACGTGAAAACAGGACAACTTCCACAGCTTTTTAAACCACAGGCCACCCAAAAGCAGCTGTACCCTATAGGGCATGGCAGGCTGTAGAAGCCCGGGGCTAAGACGGTCTCTGACCCTTCGTCCATTAGTGATGCTGACCAGGCTGCCGACCCTCCACCCCATCTTGTCACCCCACCAACTCCCTTGTCTCCATTTCCTCTGGCTCTTTCTCTTGCAGCCTTTGCATGTGCCGTGTTCCTTACCTGGCCATTTCCAGCCCTGATGTCATCTCTTAGTGACACCCTCCCTTCCTCTCCAGCAGGTGCTGGTGCCCACAGCACTCTGTTCCATCCTCTCACTGCCTCTAGCTCCCTGTGTTTTCATGACCTCATGACCTGTTCACGGATCAGGCTTCCCCAGGCCAGAGATTGAGGAGTGGAGGCAATTCCTTATTTAACCTAGGAGGCTCTTGAGTATTTGTTGAATGAATACATGAAAGAATGGGAGAATGGGGTAAACAGGAAATAAGCCCTGTGCCTGCCTTAGATAACTTAGTAGCCACCTTGGGTGTGGGTGAGAAGAGGAAGTGGTTAGAGAAGACACACAGTTATGACATTGACACTCCTGTGCTGCTTTTTCTAGGCTTCTCTTACCTTTACAGGAAATCTCTTCCCCAGCCTTCACTCCACCCAGCTGCAATAATGCTTTGATTCTTCCTTGCCTCTACTTGTCTGTGTTACCTTAATTTTATCAGCATACAAAACAGTTTTGGTCGTGATGTTTTATTTGTGTAAGTTTTGCCCTTTCAACTAGGTTGTAAACTTGAAATCCTGGGTTTTGCTTCCTAAGCAGCGTTGAAAAGGAATGGAGACAACACTGCACCAAGATAATCTTTGTCGTGGCTGCTCCTCAGGGCCTCTGTTTCTCTATCTATAAAACTGGAGGGCTGGACTCTCTCTCAGGGGTTTCCAGTGTGAAAGTCCTGGGGTTCTGTGCCTCTGGTCCTGGCACCCCACTTACCCCTTCCAGTGCGCACCCCATGACTCCACCTCTGACTTCTGCCAAGCACAGTAATAGAACATGTTCACCTCACAGTCTAGGCCAGGTCACCTTCCAGGTACTTGTTTATTGGCATCCCTGGGATCCAGGGACATCACTGGAATAGGTGTAGGGCAGACCCGTGGGGACCCCTGTGGCTTCCGGCCTTGCCCCTGTCCTTTGTTGAGAAGGTTCAGGCACCAAGGACACTGCTCCGGTTCCTAATTAAAGTCCTTGTGTCAGTTCTGTACCTTGGTATGTGCTGTTTTGTTTCTTCAAATGTAGGGGGTTTTGGAGGTAGAGGCTGTGACTGTCCAGAGAGCTGGGAGGAAGGACAGTGCTGGGGCCTGTGTTCCTCCATGAGCCACCCCTCCTTCTCTATCTGGGCATCGTCTGGCCCCTTCCCTGCTTTTGAGGTGCACTTGCGTCCCGCTGCACCTGCTGCATGGTATTGGTTTAAAAAAATCTATTGAATCCTTTATTGGACTGATTCCTTTATTTTGGGACCCAATAGACATGAAGGTAGTAGAGAGTATTCGGTTTGTATTTTCATTTGTTTTGCTTTTGCCTCGGAGATTTGTGGGTTTCTTGATGGCCAAGAGTGACTTTGTTTTCTGTTGTAAGAGTTTGTTGTTTGTGTAGGTTTGTGTTCCCAGTCCTTTTCCTCAGCTCCAGCCTTGTTTCCAAAACTCTGAGCTGCTGGTTTCTCTCTGTCCAGTCAGGTGTGTGTTTTTTGTCTTTGTCTGTTGTCCTAGTTGTTCCATGAGTTAGCCAGACCCCAAAGATTGTAAACTTGATGGTGAGTAAAGGTGTTAGCAAAAGGGACCTCGCAACAAGGTTGTTGGATCTCTAAAGAGCCTCTCCAGCTGTGAGATGGTGAAATTTCGAGGACTGTGGCTTTGGATTAGGAGCCTCCTGATACGAGATAAGAACACTGGGTTGGGGAGAAGAGGGAATGTTACAGTGCCTAGTACATAAGTGGAGCTACACCAGGCATCCCTGAATCCTTTGTGGGAGATTGATTGGATGAGACAGGACGAACAGTTCTAATGTGACAAAAGTGCAAGGAAGGAAGAACTGACTTGGAGAAACAAACATCAAGAAGTACACTTCAAATATATCTGGGTTTTTTTTGTTTGTTTTGTTTTGTTTTAAGATAGAGTCTTGCTCTGTCGCCCTGGCTTGAGTACAGTGGCGCGATCTCACCTCACCGCAACCTCTGCCTCCTGGGTTCAAGTGATTCTCCTGCCTCAGCCTCTCTAGTAGTGGGATTACAGGCACTTGCCACCACACCCTGCTAATTTTTTTGTATTTTCAGTAGAGACAGGGTTTCACCATGTTAGCCAGGATGGTCTCAGTCCCCTGACCTCATGATCCACCTGCCCCAGCCTCCTGAAGTGCTTGGATTACAGCCATGAGCCACCACGCCCCGCATATATCTGCTTTTTATTTGTTCATTCTACCCTAATAAAACTGGAGGAAAAAAAGGAAAGAGGCCAAAGCTGCAAGAGAAAAATTCAGTGGAGTTGTATCTTAGGTTCTAAATCAGTATATAAACTGAAAATTTAAGATCTAGTGAGAAATACCCTTGAAAACTACCTCGGGAAGGCACAGTGTTAGGAACTGACACATTGCTGCTTATTACATTTAGTGTGGCCATTTTTTCCTTCCACTGTTGCACGTCTTTGGTTTTTTCTCTTGAGTTTCCTATGATATCCCTGGCATCATAGGGGTTTAGGGGTTGTGTTCTATGAAGAGGGTGTCTTTTAGACACCAGATCACACTAGGCCAGAAATGCTGATGCTGTGAGAGACAGGCATATATTCATCGTTTCACTATCCCCCCTTTTGCGTCCCCTGTGCAGTTGTGTGTGTGCGTTTTATGTGAACCAGACGTGGGATCTACCTTCGTTCTCACTCACTCACTCACTGCCTAAGCTGTCGAAGTATTTATTAGTGGACTCCTAGACAAAGAATAATCCCACTCTATCCTGGTTCTGACTGATTTAAATGATAAATGTATATTAAATTCAAATCTCCAAATTGTTTCGTCAACAGGTTGCTCGTGGGGGCCCCGCGGGCAGAAGCGCTTCCGCAGCAGAGAGCCAACAGAACGGGAGGCCTGTACAGCTGCGACATTACCGCCCGGGGGCCATGCACGCGGATCGAATTCGACAACGATGGTTCGTTCCTTTCCCTTTCTCCATGTTCACTCAGGCAGCTTGCCTGTACTGTTTCCATGAGGAAGGAGAGTGGGGAAAAACATGTATTCTTGTAGAGAGGACCTCTTTTAATTGCATCGGCCTTGACCGTTTTGTTTTTTGCGCTGAAAATATTTACTTACTTTACTTTCTAAACCACGCTGGGATGCAGCGTGTTTTGCGGCTCCTCCTAACGCTGGTTTCTAAATCGATATGGTGTAGGGATGTTGCCACCTAGTGATGTATTGAGGTTCTGCAGGAGGTTGTGGAAAAACTGATTTCATAACAATGAAGAGAATGAATGTGTATCTTGTATACAGCAGCCAAAAGTTCTCAAAACTATTTGGGGAGAAAGACAGTTTTAACTATCAGACCCCTTTGGAATGCGAGCTGGCTAATATGGATAAAGTTTTCCCGACCATCTCAGATAGAGATTTGTTTTTTTTTTAAGGACTCTGGGTAGGTGGAAGATACCAGAACGTAGGCATGTTGACATCTGGTGTACCTGGCTTTCTGTAGGATGAGCAGAGCAGTTAAGTGTACTCAGAAGCTCTAACCAAACCTCATTTGATATGCTTGGTCTAAGTAGATCTGCAGATTCACGTTTACATTCTTCTCTTGCTTCTTCATCTTTTAGAAATAACATTTATTGGCCAGGCACAGTGGCTTGCACCTGTAATCCCAGCACTTTGGAGGCTGAGTTGGGTGGATCATTTGAGGTCAGGAGGTCAAGACCCGCCTGGCCAACATGGTGGAACCCTGTCTCTACTAAAAATACAAAAATTAGCTGGGTGTGGTGGTGCACGCCTATAGTCCCAGCTACTCAGGAGGCTGAGGCAGGAGAATTGCTTGAACCCTGGAGGCAGAGGCTGCAGTGAGCCAAAATCATGTCACTGTACCCCAGCCATGCCACCTCAAAAAAAGAGAAAAGAAATAACATTTTTAAAATTAGAAAATAATATATTAATTTTAAGAAACTATTAAAATACACAGACCTATGAAGAATAAAAAACAAAATCCACTGGCAATCTCATTATCTAGACTTATTCTTTAACATTTTGGCATTTTTTCTTGTGTCTAAAGTTGTTTAGTTTCATTTTTATAATGATTCAAGATTAAAACTGTTTCTGTATTGCTACTCATTGAGGAATGCAAAAATTTGGATACAGGTCACACAGTGGGTTGAAATCGCTACTGATACGAGCACAGAGTGATGTTTGTGTTCTCCCTCTCTCTAACAATAACTCTCCTGTTTGGCATTGATACATCGTCAGCTACAAGATCCTAAAGTAAATCTGAGTCTTTATCTCACATCTCCAGAAAAGAAAAGAACATTTAATGCTGTTATGTAAAAAAAAATTGGGAAGCATATAGAGAAGTACCCATTTTTTTTTGGTTAGTTTGGATGGAAGTTGGCCTTTTGAATACTGGATTTTACATTGTTGCCTTAAGGGATGTGTTTTGGAGGGCTCCATTAGTCTTAGAGTTTGACATGCCTTCTGCATTCAGGACCCTGAGTATCGAGAGAGGACAAAGGGTATTGTTGGACAAAATAGGCAACTACATAGAGCTAAGCATTTTACGTTTCAAATTTTATGACAGATTCTTACCAAAAAACCACTTCTCTGTTTCCTTGAGATGACAAGTAATTTTTCTGGATTGAGTAACTGAATTTACCAAGCAGCTAGACTCGGAGTCAAGGCCACTTGGAAACAGTTGCTTGTATTTTTGTTCAGTGATGGTTTCTAGCATGTGCAGTCCCTTGAAAGGCTAACTGTGCTCCTTTCTACAGCTGACCCCACGTCGGAAAGCAAGGAAGATCAGTGGATGGGGGTCACGGTCCAGAGCCAAGGTCCAGGGGGCAAGGTTGTGGTAAGTATAGAGACGCATGTTTATCCTACACTGTTGGACTGCTAGTTACGTGCCAGCACCAGGCTTATAGCAGGGGACAAAGCAGGGAGCGAACTTACTGCTTTAAAGCAGGAATGGATATCAAGAAGAAATTGGGCTAGGCGCCGTGGCTCACTCCTGTAATCCCAGCACTTTGAGAGACTGAGGCGGGCAGATCACCTGAGGTCAGGAGTTCGAGACCAGTCCCACCAATATGATGAAACCCATCTCTACTAAAGATACAAAAATTAGCCGGGCGTGGTGGCATGCGCCTGTAATCCCAGCTACTCAGGAGGCTGACACAGAAGAATCGCTTCAACCCCAGGAGGTGGAGGTTGCAGTGAGTTGAGATCATGCCATTGTACTCTAGCCTGGGCAACAACAGCAGAACTCCGTCTCAAAAAAACAAAAAAGGAGAAGAAGAAGAATTCAAAGCCTGTTTCTCCTGTGATTCCCAGCATACTCTGAAACAATCATACAGCCTGCTTTTCTGTAGAACTTTCAGATTTAAATAACTTATTAAAGAACCTTTACTGAATATTCCTAAAATTCTAGATGGTATTAAAAAAGCAAAACAAAACTAGACATCATTTCTGTCCTTGAAACTTTATAGCTTTATAGATAAGTTATTAAAAATATGGGCATGGTCTTGGAAAGTAATAACCAGGTAGTTTTAAACTCTTGTTATTTATTCTGAGTGTTTTCAAATAGAAGGGATAGCAACAAAAAGAGGATTTGTTAGGTGGATTGGGCTAGATGGTCTTGGCAATGCATTCTTGGTTGGAATATGATGATCTTTTTGTCTCCTTCAAAATCTGCTTGCTGTAATGAAATTCACATAGGATTTTGAGGGAAAAAAGTTAGTGTACATTGAGTTTTGATATTTAAGGAATGACATTTATGGAAAATTGATTTGGTATTATACTTTTAGCCTGTTTTTACATGAAGGGTAGCCATTCATACCCTGTAGAAATTATAGAGATTATTTCTATCTCTTCTTGTAATTCTGCCTTTTAAAAATAAGCATATTTTGAGAAATAATCTCAGAGCTCAGGGTTTAAGTTAGGACTTAATTTGATTACAAGGAAGTAGTGTGGGGAAAAGGAAATGTCTTTGTTTTAGCTGTGTATGTTTGATCTCTATGATTTCTCCTCTAGAACATAATTACACACTTTCACACTGATGTGAAGGTTTATACAGCCACTAAAAGCCAATTAGAATTAAGAAAATGAAATAAGGTGTTTCTCTTTGTTTATATGACAGGTGAATTTACAAATAAATTGCCTATGAATACAGATAGTCATTCAATATTTGGATTGGAGCATTACTCTGAGTGAGAATAAGACACGCTCTAGTTTCCGTATGTCACGATAATGGGCTCCTTAGCGCCACTTTGGGGACCATTTGCTGGTTTGGGATCCAGTCCCAAGATGAGGACATGTTTAATTATCCTTTTTAGAATTAACCTCTATAGTGACAATTTTATCAACATGTAAATTTTTTAAAAACAATGCTTATAGACAAAAACGGGCTACTTTATTCCATCTGTTTGCAGACATGTGCTCACCGATATGAAAAAAGGCAGCACGTTAATACGAAGCAGGAATCCCGAGACATCTTTGGGCGGTGTTATGTCCTGAGCCAGAATCTCAGGATTGAAGACGATATGGATGGGGGAGATTGGAGCTTTTGTGATGGGCGATTGAGAGGCCATGAGAAATTTGGCTCTTGCCAGCAAGGTGTAGCCGCTACTTTTACTAAAGACTTTCATTACATTGTATTTGGAGCCCCGGGTACTTATAACTGGAAAGGTATGACCCTTGTATTTATAGAAATAGAGATCAGAATGTCTACATAATTTCTGTAATATGATTTATTACCATAATTTAGTACATTTTGAGCTAAAATGTGTTAGAAGACATTTGTATATTATAAAAGTTGGGTTGGATGTTAAAAATCTCTAAATGATGTGATTTTTAAAAGCCAATCATAGTGGAATATATATTTTAGCTTTGATATTCTTTTCCTCTCTACCAATACTTTAATACTGGTAGTTAACTTTTTTTAGTAGGAATATAATAATTAACATTAGTAGTTTTTACTGTTTTATATTTGTCTGGCTCCTGAAGCTAAAAGTGTTAATTTTAAGTTAATGATCTGAAAACTTAGGAGGATTAAGTAATGGTATATACAAATAACAGCGTGTCAACACGGACATTAATAACAGTGTATTAATATGGACATTTCTCTCTGTATATGTTATTCTCAAAGGCCATGATTTGCTAATAATTCAGTAAAGTTAGGGCAGATTACGACAGATTTGAGAATTTTGAGGTATAATTTCAGATATGTGAGGAAAAGTTGTTTAATTATTGTGATGTGAGTAAATGGAGGCATGGAGAGGTAAAGAGGAAAATGACCCACATATTTTGACTGTGAACCTGGTCAGTTCCTGCTAAACAATTTAACTTCTCTGAAGAAACTAAGCATGTATAGAAGATGCTGTACCATAAAAGTTGATTAACCTAACTCTCATCCATGATAAAGAGAACTGCATTTGATTTGGAAATAAGCCATTTTTGAGAAATTTATTAATATAAGTCATATAACACTTTCACTCATCAGGGGAAACTTAGGAAAATGTTCCCTTTTCCATTCAAAAATCTGTTTAAATTCTGGTTAGAAATGATTCTTGAACCCCTTTCTCTGTGCGCAGTCTTCAAGGGTAATTTCCCTTTGCCCTCCACCTCCACCCCAACAGAAGCTTCATGTACAGTATTTCCCAGGTTATTTTGACCTAATTGAAACAACATGTTGAATTTAGAATAGTTTTATTTTAGCACGAATAGATGCCACATATAGTAAAACAAAACAACAGAAACATTCACCAATTATGTATATTTTAATTCATGGAAAATAATGGCTTACCTGCTTTATAAACCCTGACCGAAAATGTTGCCATTTAAAGTCATATAGTGATTTAGGCTTACCATGTAAAACCTTATCTTTTAAATTATTAATTGTAAGATTTTTTTTTTTTTTTTTTTTTGGAGATGGAGTTTCTCTTGTTGCCCAGGCCGGAGTGCAATGGCGTGTTCTTGGCTTATTGCAACCTCTGCCTCCTGAGTTCTAGGGATTCTCCTGTCTCGGCCTCCCAAGTAGCTGGGATTACAGGTGCATGCCACCACGCCCAGCTAATTTTTTTGTATTTTTACTACAGACGAGGTTTCACCATGTTGGCCAGGCTGTCTGGAACTCTTGACCTCAGATGATCCACCCGCTTTGGCCTCCCAAAATGGTGGGATTACAGGTGTGAGCTACTGTACCCGGCCAAGATTTTTAAAAAGATGAAATCTTGGTTAAAGTGATCTAAAGAAAACATCAGTATGTCTCACTTTTACACTACAGAAAAGAAGACAAATTGAGGTGGGATTACAAAGAGTGCAAAATATCATACATATCAAGTTCATGTCATTTAAAAATTAGTTCTCTGTAGATTAAGCAAACCTTCCATTTTTCATCTAGTTTCATGGCTTTATAAAGATAGTTCATGAAAATGCATGGGACATTTTTTAATGACTTGAATTTCTTTCCCATAAAAATTTACACAAACATATGTAACAACCATAAAAGTCATCTCTGTCCTTCCTTTTTTTTCCTCCAAATTTTTCTTCCTGTAATTAGCGATAGCCTGGGGGATGTTTATTAGGAACCATTTATTTTCTTTTGTTTCATCTTCATTTTTTTGTTGTTTTTACCATTTCATTCCTTTAGGGATTGTTCGTGTAGAGCAAAAGAATAACACTTTTTTTGACATGAACATCTTTGAAGATGGGCCTTATGAAGTTGGTGGAGAGACTGAGCATGATGAAAGTCTCGTTCCTGTTCCTGCTAACAGTTACTTAGGTAGGAGCAGGCACAGATGGCTGCCTTTGCCCACCTTCTCAGATACCTTGTGTGAAAATTCCTCACGGGGCCCATGGCCCCTGGACTTCTAGGCTGAGAAGGGGCAGGTGGGGCCGGGACCTGTGGCCACTTTTGCTGGAACTTGATAAGCTTGGTGATCTGGAGGCCTTACCTGACTGATGTCTGGGATCCTTTCCTTCTGACCAGGGCTCCCTAAAGGGGGGAAGAAACCTATTATCACCTAAAATCGTCCATTCTCCCTCCTGCTTGAAGTCTATCTCTTGAGCTAATGGCGGCCTGTGTAACCTGAACCAGGCCGTTCATGCAGCCATGAAAATGTGCATGGGTGTTCACAGTAAGCTGAGCTCTCTTTGTTCAGTGCCTCTTTCCAGAGATACTCTTAAGAGCTGCATTTAATAAAGTTGTTCTTAAGTGGCAGGTCAAGACCTCCAGGGCCTCCCTCTGTGATTGTGGTTCTCTAAGGATTGGCCCTGCTTCTGAATGGGGACCCCCATGTCACAGGGGCCCGCAGATGGCATGAGAGCTTCCCGGTGGAGGTTGAGCAGGACTGCTAAAGCAGCTTTCAGGACACCCAGACTGTGTCTAAGGGCCAATTCCTTAACTCCTAAGGCTTGTTTGCATGACTAATGGGTGTCCTAAGTTATTCATGCACATTATGGTAATTATACAAAGGCTTTTAAAAGCTTTAATTCTTGGTATGAGTTGACATAAAGAGTAATTACTATGCATTTCTTGGAAAAAATGTAAAAAACTTCTAAACCTAAAGAGTAACCTGTTTAAAAAAAAAAAAAAAAAAAAAAAAACTAGAGAAAAGTACCCAGATGTTAGGATATTACTGGAACAATGCAAGGTAAAAAAGGAAAAAACACATATAGATATATGAATAATTTCAAGCAATTTGCTAGTAAATACACAATAAGAAGTTGTTCAGGCTGGGCCCATGGCTCATGCCTGTAATCCCAACATTTTGGGAGGCTGAGGCGGGCTGATTACTTGAAACCAGGAGTTCAAGACTAGCCTGGCCAATGCAGCAAAACCCCTTCTCTACTAAAAATGCAAAAATACTAGCCAGGCATGGTGGCACACATCTGTAGTCCCAGCTACTCAGGAGGCTAAGGCACCTTCCCGTTTGAACCTGGGAGGTGGAGGTTGTGGTGAACCAAGATCACGCCATTGCCCTCAAACCTGGGCAACAGCAGGAGACTCTGTCTCCAAGAAAAAAAAAAGTTGTTCAAATTGTATAAATATACATGAACAATACTGTTAATTTTTTTTTTCTGAGATGGAGTTTCGCTCTTGGTGCCCAGGCTGGAGTGTGGTGGCACAATCTTGGCTCACTGCAACCTCTGCCTCCTGGGTTCAAGCAATTCTCCTGCCTCAGCCTCTGGAATAGCTGGGACTATTGGCGTATGTCACCATACGTGGCTAATTTTTGTGTTTTTGCTAGAGACAGGGTTTCACCATATTGGTCAGACTGGTCTTGAATTCCTGACTTTAGGTGATCCACCCACCTCAGCCTCCCGAAGTGCTGGGATTATAGGCGCAAGCTACTGCGCCCAGCCCAAACTTGGATTTTTAAGGTAAAATCCTTTTCAAAATAAATATCAATGAACCATTTTATTTGAATCTATTTTAACAGACCACCTCTCTCTTCAAATGTATTATTTAGAAGGCTGGGCAAGGTGACTCAGGCCTGTAATTCCAACACTTTGGGAGGCCGAGGCAGGAGGATTGCTTGGGCTTATAAGTTCAAGACCAGTCTGGGCAATGTAGCAAGACCTCATCTCTTCTAAAACTCAAAAAAATTAGTCAGAGGTGGTGGCATATGCCTGCAGTCCCAGCTACGCAGGAGGCTGAGGTAGGAGAATCACTTGAGCCTGGGAGGTTGCGGCTGCAGTGAGCTGTGACTGCACCACTGCCCTCCAGCCTGGGCAACAGAGCAGGATCCTATCTCAGAATGTTTTATTTAGGGATTACTTATGATGAAAAGAACTTAATTTTAATTGTACTGGCCAAGAAACCAGTACTTTGGTCTTTAAAACAGATGGCTGTGGATTTTATAAACATACTTGTTGTCAGAACATGTGAAAATATGAAGCATTTTTTCTCAAACACATTTGCCACTTTTAGAATAGATTTCCTCAAAAGTGAATGAGAAAGAAATCAAATTTGTATTGTTACATTTGGCTTGTCTGTGCTGTGTGTGAATCTGTCATTTCAAAAGATCAGGGGTCTGGGGGAATAAAACGATCTACTTGAGGTTTTGGAAGCTGGCAGCAAGAGCAGCTTGCCGGATGCATTGGTGACCTCATCCAGTGAGAACAGCAGTGGCTGTCCTGCCTCTTTACCAAGCATAATTACTTTTTCTTCAATTTCTTCCATCCCATGCATGTGTACAGGCCTGCTGTTTTTGACCAGCGTTTCCTATACAGATCCTGATCAGTTTGTTTATAAAACACGGCCTCCCCGGGAGCAGCCTGACACATTCCCTGATGTGATGATGAATAGCTACCTAGGTTTGTGACCTCTGCGATGACAAATAAATTGTCTTGGTTGTGGTCATTAAAATTTTTTTTTGATCCATACAGAGCATAAGTCTTTTTATGTCCTATTTTGTTTCAATTGAAGCACACACAAAAAGCATGCCATGGTTGGGGCTGTGCGGCCAGATGATTGTAAGAGCTGGATTCCATATTGCCGTCTCTATTCTGGTGGCTCATGTTTTTCAATTCACTTCACAATTTGAGAACTGCAACGGTCGTGGTGAAGCTTTTCATAAGTAAAACCCAATAAAAGGGGTGAGCTTATATTATTCTGCATCTGCCTCATCTTTCTATAGAAAGATGTACTTAATTTGAATGGTTTTGATGTGGGTGTTTATATTTGCTTTTCACCAGATCTCAGTTATTTGTAATCTGACATCCTATCTGATGATTTATAATGGGGTGTCCTAATGTTTTCTGCCCTCTGAACAAGTATGTAACTGCTACCAGTGACAACTTCCTCACCTCTGTTGTTTATGCTAGGTTCTCAAATACCATGTATCATCAGTCATTGTTTTGTCTGCATGTTTGTGTCTGAGAACTAAGTTGGTCCAAAACAATGAAATGTTACCTATGGTGTATTAATGATGTTGGCATTTGTTTTTGTCTGATTACCAAGGAGACTGATGATTACCAAGCTTATTACTTTTTCTTCAATTTTATTTTATTCCTGTAAAAATACTGGTCATTAAATTACAGCAGAACCCTATAACATGCACTGAGTTATGCTACAAGTCAGGTTATATTCTCTGTGTGTATGATGTAACATAACTGAATTATTCCTAGATAATTCAGCACTAGCTTGATCTCCTTTTGCCCCAGTTCCAATATTAAAATAGGGTGCAAATTGTTTCTTAAGATGTATGAATACTTCAAAATTCACGTTATACATAGGTGCTTTTCATTAAGTCTTAATATCCATAGAAAGCAGTACATCAGCTAGCCCCAGGACTTTGTCTTGTGTCAGATCTGAACTCTGTCACTCAGGTTATGGAGGTGATAGCTGGTGGGAAGGTCAGGAGGAAAGGGGAGCGGAAGCCAGAGGAGGAGATAGTGATTGAGTTACCAGTGTCACAGGCCGGAAATACATGGATTGATGTGAGCGGCTGTATATATTTTGTTTTTCTAGGCTTTTCACTGGACTCAGGGAAAGGTATTGTTTCTAAAGATGAGATCACTTTTGTATCTGGTGCTCCAAGAGCCAATCACAGTGGAGCTGTGGTTTTGCTAAAGAGAGACATGAAGTCTGCACATCTCCTTCCTGAGCACATATTTGATGGAGAAGGTCTGGCCTCTTCATTTGGCTATGATGTGGCGGTGGTGGACCTCAACAAGGATGGGTGAGAATGCCGCAGGTTATTTTATGCTGCAAATCATTGCTGCTTTGACTAGCTTCTGTAGGCCATGAGAAGAGCCATCCTTTCAGGTTAGTTGATGTCAAGAATATTTTTGCTGCCACATTTTTACCAACCCATCTTTATCATTTGTATGATGGCAGCAGACAGATACTCATATCCTCCCAAGGGTATAGGATTATATTTTTGATTTTCAGTTTTTACTCGTATCTTGGGATCAAGGGTCCATGAAGAATTAAAATTTGAAAAAAGTCAACTCAGAAAACAATACCTGCATGATTCTGTTCCGTGGTTTCTTATGGGGCTGATGGAGCATCAGCTCCTGTTGAAAATAGGAATTGGTGGTAAAGTCAAAAACAGATCTGTGGCTGTTGGTGCTGGTTGGTGTAGGGTAGAATAGTGAGGTCTTAACTGGGAGCCCTGCTGCACTGTGGCTCTGACTTGAGGAACTGGCTTTGAGTTCTTACCTTTTAGTATTTTTCTTGGGGCATTTATTACAGGCTATCTTGGCTTTTTAAAAATGTTACAATTGAGTCATAAATTCTGGCGTTGAGGGCCTTTCTATCTCTTTGTAGCCTTAGTACCTAGACTTCTGTTGCTGGTATTTTAGCTGATGGTTCACAGCTCTTTCCCCTCATTATGTTTTTAGATGGCAAGATATAGTTATTGGAGCCCCACAGTATTTTGATAGAGATGGAGAAGTTGGAGGTGCAGTGTATGTCTACATGAACCAGCAAGGCAGATGGAATAATGTGAAGCCAATTCGTCTTAATGGAACCAAAGATTCTATGTTTGGCATTGCAGTAAAAAATATTGGAGATATTAATCAAGATGGCTACCCAGGTAGATAATAGATTGTGAAATGGCTATGATATATAGATAGATAATTTGGTTGTTTAAATAATAGTGCTTATGTCATCTTACTTTAAAACATTGTACTGGAGTGTTTCTAAAATGTTTGTTAAAAAGTGATGTTGTCAACAGATATTGCAATTGGAGCTCCCTATGATGACATGGGAAAGGTTTTTATCTATCATGGATCTGCAAATGGAATAAATACCAAACCAACACAGGTAACCAAATAACCTGGATTTCTACAGCTGGAGTCTAAGCTTTTTGCCTTATAATAGAATATTTAAGTGACTTACAAGTCCATAATAATATGGATTTTGGTTTTTTTAAATGTTTTAATAGAAGGTACCTTCAGAATAAATATATAAATGCAATGACTTGCTTGTTCTGATTGTAACATTTCTCAGATAGGAATCAAAATAATCCAAAGCAAAGGAATGTTGTTCTATCCTGATGGCATAAAGAGAGGAAATGTGATATATTCCCTTTAGTAGCATACTAAATAGAGATGAAATTGGGCAAACAAAACAGATCACTGTAATTACATGGAGAATTTAGACACCAAAAATTAAACATTTCTTTTGAGAAAAATAAGACTTTGTAGGGAAGGCAGGGAGGTTTGGTTTGAAATGGTCTGATTGACTTAATGTAGTAAACAAGCTCATCAGAAATGGGCTCTTTTATGCTTTGAGATGCTATGTAAATCAGATGACTTTTATGAAATAAAATGTATAAAGTGTTAGATTGTATACATATTTATGACTTGTATATAATTTAATATAATTTACTTATAAGTGAACTCTCAAATTTCAGTTCAAAAGAAACTTGTGTGTCTTTTTCAAAGCATAATTAAGAAGTTCATGTTGATAGTGTAATGTCCATTCGGATGCCCTGTGTATTTTAGGTTCTCGAGGGTACCTCACCGTATTTTGGATATTCAATTGCTGGAAACATGGACCTTGATAGAAATTCCTACCCTGATGTTGCTGTTGGGTCCCTCTCAGATTCAGTAACTATTTTCAGGTCTGTTATCTATGATTTTAGCGTTAAAGCATGTGCTATAATAATTCGTCATACCTATGCTTAAAGGTTTATATGAATTGTGATGCTATTTCTTTTTTTTTTTTTTTTTTGAAGGTAGTAAAAAATGTAATAAAAACCTGTTTTGTAAAATATTTTAAAGTATTTGAGGAAAACGTAGATCCAAGTTAGAATTTTTACTTCATAAATTTTTAAAACCTTAATTTTGATAATGAAAAAACAACACATATAAAATGCGACAGTACAAAGAACATACAGAAGGAAATCCCCTGTAATTCACCATGCATTATTAAACTCCAAGATCTTGATTTCTATTGTTTTATATTTTGTGATTGTACTGTGTTGTATATTTAACAAAATTAAGACCATAATTGTGCATAATTTTGTAATTTTGTCTCTTTAGGATATATAGTGGATTTTTCCTATGTCATTGAGTACTTTTCCAAAAGAAAGTTGACAGCTGTCTGTGAGGCATCTGCTGACTGGTTCATAGCTTACTTAACCAACTGCTGGCCTCTCACTGGATGGTTACGTTGCTTCACAATTTTTTTATTGCTCCCATGATACAAAAAGCTGTGGAAAACATTCTTTTGTTTATATCCTTGATTATTTCCTTATGATAAGCTCCTGGATGTGAAATTGCCACATGCATGTCAAGACTTTTGATTCGGTTTCACCAAGATGACCCCCAGAAAGGCTGCGACGGTTCCCATCAGCGGTGTTTGAGTCTTCCTTTAACTGGTGCTTTCATCGCTGCTGGAAATCACCATCAAAACTAGGAAGGGTTTTTTGTTTGTTTTTTAATTTTCAAAAAGTAGCAGATTCTTCTTTTGTTAAAAAAAAAAAAAAGTTAATCATATAGAATTATAGAAAGTATAGTACATTATTCCCATCTTCCACAAAACTTTTGAGCATCTCTGTACTTCTAGGGTATCATCAAAAGGCTACACTGTAACTTTTGCTGTGTAACCTGGTTTTTAAAATTTTTACTATGGGGATATCTCTCCTTGGCCATACAATAGATGAACTAACTTTAGTCAGTTAAGAATTTGCCTCTGTCTGTGTGTAATTGATACTTTAATATCCTTACTTTCCTGTCCTCAGAAGTAGGTTGACTATCAGCCCTGTACACTTGTTCCCTTTTTACTTGCAGATAGCATGAAAGTAAAACTCAACAATTGTTTGATAAGAAGAGGACTAACCTCCCCTTATTTTACAAATGAGGAAACTGAGGCCCAGGACTTGCTTGAGCTTTCAAGCCTGGAGCCTGAGAGACAGAATGTAGTACTTAAATCTTCCCAACTTTAATCCTGGGCATTTTTTCTACTAAATTGTACTAGCACTTCAGGGTAGTTAGTAAATAAACGTCAATTTTAAACATGAGGCAGCCAAACCAGTAAGATTTATTTTCTATGTTAAAAGACATCATTTTCATAATTCATATATACTGTGCCCTCAAAATTGTATGTGTTGTATGTTAAAAAAAAAAAAAAAAAAAAGAAAATATGCCCTAAGCAGAAATGTCTGTTAAAATATCTTCTTTTGAAATTTATGTCACCCTAAAGCATTAATACTATAATATATAAAATACTATATCGGTGGCAGCTGATTTTAAAATACTTGTGAATTTTCACCTTTTAAATATGCTCTCAAAATTTAAGAATTTATCTAGTTAGTCTCTTAGAACCTAGTAGCTATCTAAATGCAAAATAAAAATGGAAAGGTAAACAATGAAGATAAAGGAAAATAGAAAAACAGGGAAGATGGGTAGTATTTGGCCTTTTATTGGCCCCTACCTTCTCCATGAATGGACTTGTGCTCTCGCCAGCCTACCGACAGATTGATTCCAGAAGTTTGAGCTAGCTGTTTGGGATTTGGAATGCATTTTCTTATAGAAACACTATTCTCCAGAATGGCTGGGTTTACCACAAGCCCACCAGAGTCAGCCTAATTGAATCCATGTGGTAACGAAACCCCAGGCCCCATTCTGAGTTCTGGTGGGGAGCAATGGAGGTGGGAGGTGGGGCAATCTCCCTACCCACTCGTACCCCCCAACCCACTGCATACCTGCATTTCTTGTGCCTGTGGCTGTAGTCAGGCCATAGCCCATGGAGATGCCTGTGGCTGCCGGGAGCAGGGCAGCCAAAACATATGAAAAGACGTTTTCAGACAGTGAACCGGAATAGGGTATGGAATTGGATTCTAGCTTCTCAAGTGTTTGTGGGGTTGGAGTAGGCAGTGCAGAGGTGGGAAGAGGTTTAAAAGTTCAAGTTTTTGCTTGCAGATATCATGGGGGTAGAAAAGTTGTCAGTCCTGGCAACGGGAAGGCAAAGAGTGAAGGTTGTGGGTGGGGGACTCTGAGGGAGGCTGAAGAGAAGGGCAAGTGTTTGTAAGATGGAGACTCCCAAATTCAGGATTGCCTGTATTAACTCACATATTGTAGACATGCTGATCGTGAGCATCTCAGGTATTAGGTGTACATTGGTGTAATTCTTACAGAGGGTATTTTGGCAAAATTACTCATAACTTAAAATGCACATATTCTTTGATTCTGAAATTCTGCTGTTGGGAATGTATCCCACAGATAAACTCAAATGTGTGTATGGATGATGTTTGTGAAAGCAGAAAGCTCAACAACATGAATGCCTACCAGTTAGGTACTGGTTAAATAAAGGACGTTAACATTGATACGGTGTAACGCCATTAGGCTTGAAAAACAACTAGATCTATGTGTATACATAGGACAAGACCTGTGAAATGTTTATGAATTAGAAAAAGCAACATATACAGAACAATGACAATTAAGTTCCCAATTTAGTTGAAATTATAAATATATTTTAGTATTTAATTTTAGATAATTTTAACAGAAACAGACTGACATGTGTCTTGAAGAACATACAAGGCTACTTGGGTATTTGGGTGGGAATAGAGACAAAATATTTGCTTTAAAACTCTGAAAGTCTTACATGTTGCACATATATTCATAGTTGTGTATGTTTTAAAATATTCTATAATGAGGCTCTGAATTATATACATTTATATGTATTAACAGTTATTTTCTTCAACAGTGGGGGAAAAAGTCATGTGCATTTGTTTTCCTGTGGTTTTAAGCTGTGCTGGGCTGCTAAGGATGCCATCTAGTATGTGAATTAGTCTCACATTCAAGGTAACAAGAGGCTGAGCTTGTTTTTCACTCCTTTGCCTTCAGAGCCAGGCCTGTGATTAATATTCAGAAAACCATCACAGTAACTCCTAACAGAATCGACCTCCGTCAGAAAATGGCATGTGGGGCGCCTAGCGGGATATGGTGAGCGTCCCTCTGTCTTGGTGGGATCCCCCTCAGTTTCCTGATGACCCTATTGCCTGAGGAGCCACAGGGAAGATTGCGGGAGTGCTGGGCAAAGGGAAGAGGGTCTGTGAAGCGTTTATATAACACATTGCTTATCTGTGGACAGTGCGGGGATTGTGGAGAACACGTTGCTCATCTGTGCACAGTGGGGGCATTGGAGAGCTAGGGAACGTGTTGGGTTTTTTCCACTGCAATAATGGATCTTTTAAGAAATATGTGTTTGATTTTATTCAGCCTCAAGGTTAAAGCCTGTTTCGAATATACTGCGAAACCTGCTGGTTATAATCCTTCAGTATGTAAGTACATTTAAAATATATCTATTTTCAGTCTGCCAGGTTGAAAGTTCTGCACAAATCACAGAAATATAAAATTGCAGTGGCCAAAATGGGTCTGTCAATTCCTGTGTAAAGAATTAAGTGTGTTTTGTCTCCCTTTTAATCAGGAGGGCACAGCACAGTGAGGGGGGAAATACTCTCCACTTGGTTGCCGTTTGAGTTTTCCAGAACAGATGGTTTAGGACAGAATGGCTTGGAAAAGTACTTATTTGCTACCACAACCATTTCCTCTGTTTCTGTCTTTGAAAAGCAGTGTGGTAAATTGATTTTGTGGTTGTGAGGTGGTGGGTGGTGGTTGTGGAAGGGCAATTGCAGGAGCCAGAGCACAGCACAGAATCGCTGCCAGGCTGCCTTCTCCTCCCGTCCCCTCCCTCCCAGAGTGGCCTCTGGGCCTCAGAACACCCACGCTGTGTTCCCAAGAGCAGGCCCCTGGGGAATTTGCAGGCTGGCCCTGAGAGGTCAGAGATGTGGTCTCTGCTCCCTGTTTCAGCTTTGATACTGACTGATGCTACAGTACAGGGCAAGTCCCTTTACATTTGAGTTTGTCTTTTCCCATCCGTTCAGAACAATGCCTCTAATAGTAATTAGAGCATAGAGTCGTGGTGGTGATCACCGGAGAAGACGTGAAAGGCAGTTCGTCATGTATTAGATACTGTTCTGCTTCCTCTCTTTGTAATTCCAAATAGGGTTTTTTTTAATTTTTAATTTTTGTGGGCACATAGTAGGTGTGTATGTTTATGGGGCAAGACAGGATTTTTAACAAGAATTTTGATACTGTTGATGATCTCTTAAGAAGAGTGGTAGTAAGTTCTCCTCTGGCTTTTTTTTTTTTTTTGAGACAGAGTGTCACCAGGCGCCAGGCTGGAGTGGTGCAGTGGCGCGATCTCAGGTCACTGCAACCTCCACCTCCTGGGTTCAAGCAATTCTCCTGCCTCACCCTCCCAAGTAGCTGAGACTACAGGTGCGCACCACCATGCCCAGCTAATTTTTGTATTTTAGTAGAGATGGGGATTCACCATGTTGGGATGGTCTCGATCTCTTGACGACGTGATCTGCCGCCTTGGAATCCCAAAGCCCTAGGATTACAGGTGTGAGCCACCATGCCCAGCCTCCTCTGGCGTGTTTTAATAGCAGCGACACCTCTTCAGTTGTGAGCCACCAGACTCCTGGCTCCAGAGTCAAGGCCAGGGGCATAGGAATTTAATGAGGGAATTCTCATTCCAGGTCAGGCCATGGTCCTGGCAGCTTGGGATTCTAGTGTACTGTATCTGCCACTAAGGGGCACTTTGTGAAGAACAAGGTCATTCTGTCCTTACATGTGGGTTGTCAGCCTTTGCTATATACTGTGAGGTAATGAGTCCTCTGAAGTGTTCTCGCTGTTATCCAAAGTAGTACTATTTTCTTTATTTAAAAAGGTGTCCCTTATAATATTCCAGAATGTAACCTAATTCAAATAACCTAAAGTTGTTGCTTGAAAAAGGAAAAAATAGCCACATAAGGACTAGGGTTTGGGACGGTGAATCCTCTCATACCACAGCTCTGTTCTTAGCTGTACTCTAATTCTTCTTTAACTCTATATGAAGTTTTATGTAACACTAATGAACGTTTCCACTAAGGCAACAATGACGATACTGACCTGTGATAAAGTTCAATGAAGTATGAAAGGAACGGTTTAAATAAATGGACTATCTTTAATATTTTTTAGTCCCTACACCCGATTTTCACTGCCATAAACTCACGTAGCTTCCCAGATTTCAAGCTGTCCACAGGTGGTTTCTCCGTCTCCCCTGCTGCGGGGTCGTCTCCTGCTGTGTGGTCTCTCCATGGGACCTGCAGACCTGGCACGAAGCATTCTTGGAGTTGGTGGATTATGACTTTGTGCACAGGGGGAGCTGTGGCCTTTCGCTTTGCTTTTTGATGCAGCTGGCATTTTGTCGAGTGTGGAAGGCAAATTTTTGTGTGGCTTTTAATGACAAGAAAATGTATACCGTGACTCTTCAAAATCTATCCTTTCAGTATCATTTGTGCTATTTTTACCTAAGTGCCATACCTTACACTGGTCTACTTGGATAATGGGCCCTTTACCACTGTTTGGAATGAATGAGAGCGACAAGGAGAAATAGTGATTCTTTGACTAGGCAGGCAGCGAAAATGGGGAAACATTTTTATTCTATTCTGATTGCCATTTTTTCAAATCACTCTCAGTTTGACTATAGATGTGAAATCTCATCAGAGCACTCCTTGTCTTCCCCCAAATTAATCACCTATAAGACTTTCTCCTTGCTGTATGTGCAGCATTTGATGCCATGTGTATTACTTTAATGTTATGTAGCTATTCCATTAACCAGGTGTTTATGGGTGGCCTATTACAGGTAGAAATTTCCTTTGAAGACATTCAAAGAACATTTGCTTTCATTGCTTTTACTTCCACAGCAAATTCTAAATGAACTAAAACAACTTCTACAAAGCTACATAAGTTAATACATCTAAAATCTTCTCCCAGTATCCAAGAATGTGAGCTTATTGTTTGACGGGGCTATTTTAGCTCAGCAGTCCTCGGATGCGGTGTTCCATACATACAGATATCTATAATTGAGCTGTCATGAGTGTTCTACGTGGCTTGCCCCTCAAGGGGTCAGCAAAGGTGGCCTGCAAAGATTTTAAGATGATGTGGACTGTCTGGAGGGTTAGGGAAGGTTAGAGTGGATTTGGCAGATAAACGGTTTTCCTGCACCCACACCTCCCATACTTCTGCTGTGAGGGGCACTCAGCATGTGAGCCTTTATCTGGTTCCTTGTGAAGCTTGCAGGTCACTTACAAATGGATGATGTCAAGGCTGCAGAAGGCTTAAAGTTGGGGAGCATTCCATTTGGCAGCTGTGACATTTAAGAATTCTCCAGATGGACAATAAATTATTATTGAAACTGTCAGTGTTTCTAAATTTTGGTCTCAATAGCTCACATTCAGCATAAGAATAATGTCACATCGTGTGTGTGTGCATGTGTGTGCAAGTGGGGAACCAGTTACTCCCACTTCTGTTCAGACATCTATCAGGTGTTGTGCTAGTTGCTGGGGACTGTAGTGGGGAATAAGACTGATGTCCCTGTCCTCGGCTTTGCCCCAGTGTGAGAGACACTCAGGAAATCACAGCGTAGTGGGCCTAAGTGTAGAGATCAGAGAGATGGAATGTCTAGGATCGCGAGAGGTCAGGACAGGCTTCCTGGAGGAGATGAGATCCAAGCTGAGATCTGAAGGGGAAGGTGGGGCTTAGCCAAGCAGGCCAACCGTGCTGGGAGGTAGAAAAGAAGGGAAAGATAGCCAGTTAGGGAAGGATTGACTCCTGCAGTTGTCAGGAGGCAAGTGAGACCAGACACCCTGTAGAAAGCAGTCAGCTTCTATGTTTGTGATAGAGACTTAGAAGCCGGTGATGCCTCTGTCCCTCTTGGTATGACCCCAAGCCTCCCAGAAAAGGTCCCTTCCAACTCTAAGGTGAATATTAGAATGTGAGTTATTCATTTACTGTGTTTTCTATAGCAGACTTTTTTATCCTGGAGGTTTGCTTTCCCTTTTGCTGGTTAGTGAGTGCTTAATGAATGTAAGTAATTTAAGTATTGGCCCATGAAAAACACAGTTAGCAGCTACCTCTAATGAACCAACAATGCATTCTGAAGTCAAAAATGAGATTCTGATTGTCCACATCCTGGCTTGCCTCCAGGTTCCATTAGTGTAGGTTATCAAGAACAGGCTGTGCCTTCTTGCTCAGTGCAGAGTAGGCAGTTTGGTTGTGTGAGCTGTATTATGCTGACAGACAGGCCCTCCATCCACTAAAAGGAATATAATTTACCTTTTAACAGTTATTTTTTATTTTTATTTTTATTTTTTTGAGACAAGAGTTTTGCTCTTAGTTCCCAGGCTGGAGTGCAATGGTGTGAATTCGGCTCACCGCAACCTCTGCCTTGTGGGTTCAAGTGATTCTCCTGCCTCAGCCTCCTGAGTAGCTGGGATTATAGGCATGTGCTACCACACCCAGCTAATTTTTCAGTACATACGGGTTTTCATCATGTTGGTCAGGCTGGTCTCAAACTCCTAATCTCAGGTGATCCACCTACCTTGGCCTCCCAAAGTCCTCATGACAGGCATGAGTCACCATGGGTAGCCTCTTTTTTATTAAGGTAAAGAACCATCCTACTGTCAAAAGACTTCTCCATCTCTAAAATATATTATTCCTCTGTTTAGACAACTATCCTTTATCAGTGATTCTTAAACTTTAATGTGTATTAAGAATCATCTGGTGATGCTATTAATAAAACACAGATTCTGGTGTGACTGCGCCTGAGGTTCTGCATCCTCACAGGCCCTCAGGAGATGCTCCTGTTCTAGAGCCCTTTTCTGAATAGCAAAGGCACAAGGCCACTTGAATAAGCATTGACTGTTTAAAGGGAGAAAATCAGTTTAGATCCTCTGGGGGAGTGTTGGGTTCTTCTACTTATCATTAGTATTCTGTGGGTTCATGAACTTCAGCCAGAAACTGATTCTTAAGAACTGCTGCTGCTGAAAGGTTTTAACTTGTTCTTGAGCTCCCCCAGGTGGCCCAGTGAAAAATTAACTTTAAAATATTATTAAAAGCAAAAGGAAGGAAAAGACAGCTTGATTTGAACATTACAATTGTGCAAATGCATATTACCAGGAAATATGAAGAGAAACAATGTCAATGGGGAAAAGTGTTTTCTACAAGGAATTAAAATCTTAAGTTCAACATGCTTATGGCTGGATTGTGTATGAATGCACTTATGTTCATATGATTTTGTTAATTTTATCTAGCAATTGTGGGCACACTTGAAGCTGAAAAAGAAAGAAGAAAATCTGGGCTATCCTCAAGAGTTCAGTTTCGAAACCAAGGTTCTGAGCCCAAATATACTCAAGAACTAACTCTGAATGGGCAGAAACAGAAAGTGTGTATGGAGGAAATCCTCTGGCTACAGGTGAGGGCTGCAGATGGTCAGATCTGTTTTATAAAGAGGACAGAAGAAGGTTATATGGTGATATACAGATTACTGAAATTTATTCTAGCAACCGATTAATCAATACAAAATCATTGTTCTGGAATTCCTCAATAGCATTTGTACCCGCTTAACTCTATGACTGCATGATTTTCAGGAAAATATCAGAGATAAACTGCGTCCCATTCCCATAACTGCTTCAGTGGAGATCCAAGAGCCAACCTCTCGCAGGCGAGTAAATTCACTTCCAGAAATTCTTCCAATTCTGAATTCAAATGAACCCAAGACGGCTCATACTGATGTAAGTCTCTCTGACTTTTGTTTTGCCAAAGTTTTTGCCACATTATGATGCTAAATCAAAGGGAATAGAACTAGTGATTTGCTTTAAAGGCCATTCTTTTGTATTAATATGCTTTTTAATGTATGCAAAGTTTGCTAGAGAACACTTGTTCCCCAAATTATCAATAAACATAAAAACATATGAAATACAATTTGGGGCCAGAGTGTATTTTTCTTCTCATTTTTGGCCATTATAACTTATCGAGACTATAATTGGTACAGCTTATATTCTCACAGTTTCTCCTTTAGCTGTACATGGAAAAATACATTGTGTTTTACCATTGAGAACACTGAAATATGGAAAGCATTATACATTAGTGCCTAATGTAGCCTAAGTCATCTTTGGAAGAAAAATGTGTTATTAGATGGCCTGCTGGATACCTCATATGAGGTGGGGTCCGCTTGCTAGGGGTTTAGGATGGTTAAGATGTAAGGTTAGCCCAAGGAGCTATGACAGCTTGATTTGGCATTATGTTATGTTCTTGCTTTCAAAATATAATTGATGATGGCCTGGTGTGGTGGCTCATGCCTATAATCCCAGAACTTTGGGAGGCCGAGGTAGGTGGATCACCTGGGATCAGGAGTTTGAGACCAACCAGCCTGGCCAACATGGTGAAATCCAGACTTTACTAAAAATACAAAAGTTAGCCAAGTATGGTGGAGAATGCTTGTAATCACAGCTACCCGGGAAGCTGAGGCAGGAGAATCGCTTAAACCCAGGAGGCAAAGGTTGTAGTGAGCCTAGATTGCACCACTGCCCTAAAGCCTGGGCAAAAAGAATGAGACTCCATCTCAAAAAAAAAAAAAAAAATCTAATTGATGATGAGTGTCTGTCCACTCTGGGGCTCCTGGTACTGGTGCCTTACTGATGCAGCTTTGCACAAGTGAGTCCTCACTGCCTCAAGGCTCAGGAGCTGACGCTTTCATCTACACATTGCCAATCATTTTTGTCACCAAACATAGTTCCTTATATTTCTGTATACTTTTATGTACTTCTGTTATTGCTTTGTTAATATTCCTTGTGTACCTTCCTAGCTCCGTAGCCAGAGATGATTTTCCTAATTATTTATCAGTGTGATTATCAAGCACCCATTAGCATGGTGCTAGTGTGCCGTTTGCTTACCTGACCTTAAGCTCTGTTTCCTCATCTCTACAATGGGGCTCATAGTAATAGTATCTTTCTAGAGGCCTGTTGTGAAGAGTAAATGAGTTAAGATTTGTAAATCGAGTGTTATAATCATTGGCATCATTGTTATTATTGATACTTCTTACAGTAGCCCTGTAAATTTAGAACGGTGGTATCCCCATGTGACCTATGATCAAACTTGGACTCTGAAAGGTTAAGTGACTTGCCAGAAGCCCCACAACTAAGTAAGGGCAGAGCTGGGTTTCAAACCCAGATCTGTATGGCTACTGGGTCACACCCTTCTATACCACACTGCCTCCATGCCCTGGTCAAAGTGTTCTTAAAACACAAATTTTACTAATGGACAAAATGGGAATTTGATGTGTGGTAAAGTACATTTAAAGCTTGAATCTTGCAATGATAATCATCACACAGGGAAATAAACTGTGTGGAAATAACCAGTCACCTACATAGATGCCTTCCTGAGTCCTGAATGGTATAAATTAACAATAGTTTGATTTTCCTACAGGTGCACTTCTTAAAAGAGGGATGTGGAGACGACAATGTATGTAACAGCAACCTTAAACTAGAATATAAGTTTTGCACCCGAGAAGGAAATCAAGACAAATTTTCTTATTTACCAATGTAAGAATCGCTGTTAGTACTAGCAAAAATGATTCTGGCTTCACGTTGGGTGTTAAGAAAGTTTACTGGAAATGTATTGAGGACTTTGCCTTTTTGTTCTTTTTTTTTTTTTTTTTTTTTTCTTAAATAGTCAAAAAGGTGTACCAGAACTAGTTCTAAAAGATCAGAAGGATATTGCTTTAGAAATAACAGTGACAAACAGCCCTTCCAACCCAAGGAGTCCCACAAAAGATGGCGATGATGCCCATGAAGCTAAACTCATTGCAACGTTTCCGGACACTTTGACGTATTCTGCATATAGAGAACTGAGGGCTTTCCCAGTAAGTATTAGAGACCAGCTGGGAGGGGCAAAAACAACCCTGTGTGACAAATGAATGGATTGTGACCTAGTGCGTGTTTCTTTTACAGGAGAAACAGTTAAGTTGCGTTGCCAACCAGAATGGCTCACAAGCTGACTGTGAGCTTGGAAATCCTTTTAAAAGAAATTCAAGTGTAGGTGATGCCATCACATACTGTATTTCACTGTTTTAAATACCATTGCAGTGTCTATATGCATGGCCTGTGTTAACAGCTATTTGTATTTTTTTAGGTTACTTTTTATTTGGTTTTAAGTACAACTGAAGTCACCTTTAATACCCCAGATCTGGATATTAATCTGAAGTTAGAAACGTAAGAGTACATCAACCTCTCCATTCAGAATTATTTCATGAAAACATGGGCAGTCAATGAATTGGCCCTGATCTAACTCATAAAAGAAGTCTAATTGTGATGAGAAAACTGACTGGTAAAATACAACCTTATTGTTTCCTTTTCATTTTTAGAACAAGCAATCAAGATAATTTGGCTCCAATTACAGCTAAAGCAAAAGTGGTTATTGAACTGCTTTTATCGGTCTCAGGGTAAGTGTTTGTGTTTAGCATAACAAATCAGTGTTTGAAAGAACCATTTACAATCCTCACTAAAACTGGTGTTTTTAAATTTGACAGAGTTGCTAAACCTTCCCAGGTGTATTTTGGAGGTACAGTTGTTGGCGAGCAAGCTATGAAATCTGAAGATGAGGTGGGAAGTTTAATAGAGTATGAATTCAGGGTAAGTTGGAGCAGTTGGTCCTTTCATCATACCAAAAGGTAACATATACTAGCTATGGTCTTGAGTATGTCATTTTAATAAATAAATAATATTAAGCATTGTAAATAAATCATCAGTTAATAATTAGTTTGCCAGTTTTTAAACAATATACTGGCTTATAGTAAAAATTGTATCCTGCAGGATGGAGAACTGTCACTGTTCAGAATCCAGCTCAGTTTACAATGTGTTATGATTTATTCCTTCCTCTATTATAAGGTCATCTTTCTTATTGTTTGTGGGTGAAAGAATACGAATGTGTGCTTTCACAAGCCCAGTTTTGTGGTGAATACAGATTTAGTTTATGCCTGTAGGAAAGGCAGTGATTGGCTCTGAACCATTTCAAAGTAGGCAATCACAGTGACTCTCTATCCTGTTGAATAAACATCAACATATGATACAGAGTCTGCTTGTAACTCACACATGGGTTTAGGTCTGTGCAGCTGAAATCACATTTCTGAAGGCATAGTGACCGTTGTGATGAAGGCCTCAAATGGCGAGCATGGGCCCACCTCTGACTCCAGCAGGATGAAGAGGCTAAATTCTCCTGTGTGTCTCTTAGCATTACAGACACAGCTGGGGCAGGTGGTGGCAGTGGTTACGATCTCTATGCAGGTGTGGTTGCAAGAAGTCTTTGAGTTCTGAGACAGTCTCCACACCAAGAGGGCTCTTACCTCCTGTGTTTGGCTTCTGCTGCAGGATGTCGCTCTGTTCCCAGCTTAGCCACTCAGATTCATGACTGTCCTAACAGTTTTGCAGAATCTCCTCTGGAACAGAGGCAGCTTCATTTTTGCAGTGAATGGGGTTTTCCAGAAGCAGGTTGTTGGTACACTGCCTTGGCACAGGCCTTGTTATTGGCCAAGCAGGGTGGTCACAGGTCAGTTCACAAATTCACACATAATTTTCCCTGGGCATATGTTGAGAACATGATATGTCTACACTGCTGACTCTGTTGCATACAGCAGTTGTTCCTCGAATGAGTTAGCTATCATTTGCCCTTTGACCTTTTTGTTTTTATTTACAAAAATCCTTAAGCACAAGTCTTTACTTTGAATGCCCTATGTATAGTCCATTTTTTGGAGCCTGTGCTTTTATTATAGGATTATGCTGGATATTTTAGCTTCCTTCTCTTGGTAACAGGAGTGGCTACTTAAATTTACATTGAGAACATTAGACTGAGAGAATATGTATTATTTTCTAACAGGTAATTAACTTAGGTAAACCTCTTAAAAACCTTGGCACAGCAACCTTGAACATTCAGTGGCCAAAAGAAATTAGCAATGGCAAATGGTTGCTTTATTTGGTGAAAGTAGAATCCAAAGGATTGGAAAAGATAACTTGTGAGCCACAATGGGAGGTCAACTTCCTGAACCTAAAGGTATGTTGGTAGATTTATCTAATGTCTCCATAAATGCAAATTAGAGAAACTAACTTTTGGGGGGAAAATAATTACTGTCCTTAGGAAACTGGCATTCTGAGGCATTTTTGCTGGTTAGCGACCATTATAGTACACAAGGCAGAGTCATTCAGTGCTCGTTGAGGCAAATGACGTTTTCTGATGTTTCCTCATGACGTCACGTTTCATGACTTTTCCTAGTATATTACATAATAAGGAGAACTGGCAGATGCTCTTGGGTAATAGAAGCTGCTATTACCCAGGGGCCAGCCAGTGTTCATGCCAAGTAGGACCAAACTCATTGCAAAAGATAATGGCATCTTAGTGGGTAACCTTGAAAGCTTTTTATGCTTATTTTAAAAATAGTAATTATTTATCGTGTACTTATTGTATCTCTGGCACTATGCTAAACATTTTGTTTGCATTTTCTCATTTCATTCTCTGGATGGTCCTATGAGGGAGTTTCATTATCCCCACCATTTCACAGATGAGGACATTAAGATTCAGAGAGCAATAACTCTCAGTCACTCAGTTGTTAAGAGACAGATTCCACATTCAAGCCCTGCTCTGCCTGATGTCAAAGCCTGTACTCTTAAACCCCTCTCTATACTGCTCCATGCTTAGATAACTGGCCTATCATTTGTGCTCCAGCTTGATGAAGGTTTGCATGCTTGTTTCTTTTAAATTCTAAGGTGACTGGGTATGATCAGTGATCGGAGTTGGTGACTTATGGCATGATCTTCTCATCTGTTAAAAATCAAGAGAATCGTTATTACTAATCTGTAAGAAAAATGCAATTTTAAAAGTTCTTGTATGGCTTAGTTTTCATTGCTGTGCTCTGAATGAGCTATAAAATGGGTCTTTTTGCTGCTTTCTCTGTTCTTCAGTGTTACTTATTCCTTCAAGATGTGCTGACTACCAAGTTTTAGGAACAGAGCTGGAGGCATCTCTGATCTCAGTGTTTCTACAGTTTGGTGGGGATACAGAGGGTCAAAGAGAACATATTTCTGTTTCTTTGAGTTTTAAGATCAGAGTAGGAATGAATTACTTAATAAATTTAGCACTATGAGTAAATCAATAAACTTGAATTTAGAGTGATAGTACTTGCTGATTTTACATTTATTTCTGTGCCTTTGGCAGGAGAGAGGCAAATATTGTTGATCATGTGAATTTGGCACTGTTTAGGAGGGTATGCTTAAGAGGCTTGTATGGTAGCAACAAAGAATTAAATAAATTGGAGCTATTTTGGATATAATTTTTTTTCAGGAATCTCACAACTCAAGGAAGAAACGGGAAATTACTGAAAAACAGACAGATGATAGCAGAAAATTTTCTTTATTTGCTGAAAGAAAATACCAGACTCTTGTAAGTATTTTTCAAGAGTTATGAATTTTTGAGAGGATAAGGGGAAGGACTTCTTCAGACCAATGTCTTTTGATGACCAGTCTTCCTTTTCTGTCTAGAACTGTAGCGTGAACGTGAACTGTGTGAACATCAGATGCCCGCTGCGAGGGCTGGACAGCAAGGCGTCTCTGACTTTGCGCTCAAGGTTATGGAACAGCACGTTTCTAGAGGTATGACCTTGGCATGAGGCTGTCCCATAGAAGTAATTTGTCTCTGCCTAGGACATGTCTCACCTCCCTAATGCATTCACTAACTGTCTCCAAACAGGAATATTCCAAACTGAACTACTTGGACATTTTTGTGCGAGCCTTCATTGACGTGACTGCTGCTGCTGAGAATATCAAGCTGCCAAATGCAGGCACTCAGGTGAGAGGTTCCCAGCTTCATTCAGGTTCAGAGCAAGTCTCTCTTCCCTGTACTCTACACCCAGGGCCTGAAGTCATGTGCTGTGGTGCTCATTTCCCTCATAGCCCTATTACCTCCATTAGGGAGAAAATACTGTCTTAAGGTACTGGCACTGCAAGCTGTATTTCAATAGAATCATTGAAAAAAGAAGTAAATCTAGGGTCATCCAGTTCAGCAGTGCCCATGGTAGACTTAAGAACTATTAGCTCAACTGAAAGAGAGGGTGCGCACCTCACAGCCCTGTAGAAACCTGTGTCTTCCACCATCTCTAATGCTGCAGCCATTGGTGGAATGCCCCAGTGATGGCCCATGCCATGGCCAGCTGTAATTATTATTAAAGAGCTCTTCATAGCTGAAACCTGAACTGAACCTTGTAAGTCCCTGGTTATGTCTCTGGAACAAGTCTAAAATAAGTTCTCTCTTGGCCATGTAGCAGCCTATCAAATAATTGAAGGAAATGGTCATGCCTCCTTGGATGTTTCTTATTCTCCTCAGAGCTATGCACCCAGCTCTCGAGTTATGCGTCACATTGGGCACAGCCGAACTGGCTCCCAGCCTCTCCCTTCCTGGGCAGTGTGACTCTCACGCGGGCAGAGCAGCTGAGGTGGGATCCACTTGGTCCCACTTACCCTGGGGCCTTTACTTCTCAGCATCTTGGCAACACATTTCTGTAAGACCTGCCTAAAATTTGGTTTTTCAAACCATTGCTGAGCAGCACGTTTGAATTTCTAACAGCTGCTATTTTTGTGTTACTGTTCTACTGAAACTTCCAGGTGTTTTCATCAGAATTTGTTGTCAAGCTGTGTTTCCAGTATCCTGTCCTTGAGCTGTTTGTAAAAATCTAAATGTATGCCTTTAAGTGTATCTTTATATTTTATGTGATTTGCTTTGGATCCATTGTTTGTTTTCAAAGTAATTTTGAATCTTGCGTCATCATTTGCTTCCTCAATTTTCTATCCCTGAAAGTTTTAAAAACTGAGAAGCAAGTTCTCTGTCTTCATCCAAGTAATGACAAAAATGTTGAATAGGACTAGGTGTAGAACACTGTAGTGAACCAATAGTGAGGGGTTCCTTGTGGGGGTGTAGAACCCAAAGGGACTAGCATCAAGATCTTGAGGCAGAATGACTGCATGTCATGGTGGGAATCATGAATGGGAATGTTTTGCAAAAGAGACTGGAGAAAGACACTGTGAATTCCTGCTCTTACATTAATCTGCCAGTCTACTTATGGAAATGTTCTGGCTTCAGTCATTTAGCTAGCTGAAAACTCAGGGAGTCTCCCAAATCATTGTTTTCTGAAATATAGTGGTCCTTATGATTTATTATCCAGACAAGAATACATTTTTATTTTTTTGAGATGGAGTCTTGCTTTGTCACCCAGGCTGGAGTGCAGTGGCAGGAACACGGCTTCTTGCAGCATTGAATGCTTGGGCTCAAGCAGTCCTCCTGTCTCACCTCCTGAGTAGTTGGGACCATAGGGATGCTACCCACACCCAGCCAATTTTTCAGTTTTTTGTATAGCCAGCGTCTTACTGTGTTGTTCAGGCTGCTCTTTACCTTCTGGGTTCAAGCAGTATGCCTGCCTCAGCCTCCCGAATGCTGGGATTATAGGTGTGAGTAAGGCTGGGATTATAGGTGTGAGTTACTATACCCAACCCCAGGATACATTTGCCTGAGACAAATGCTGTACTGGGCAAGCTGCTGGAATGTGGTATCAACCAGCACTGTCCCAGGCTCTCCAGGACATATCAACGGGCATTATAAGGGACTTTCAACCACACCTTCCCTAAGGATCCTTTCTCTGCATCTATAAAGGTAACAGGTATAGCTTTCTATAACTAAATCAGCAACTTTGAAGATCACTGAGATTTTAGAGCTAGAAAGAGAAAACATTAGAGGGAAGGGACTAACATTAGCGAAGCCTTAATAAAATGTCTACAACTTACTTTATACTCTTATCATTTAAACTTCAGAAGAATACTAAGGTGTAGACATTGTACTCATTTTACAAACAAGGAAGCAGTCTCAGGGGATATAATTTGAGACCCTCAATTGAAACCTATAACTGTCTGACTCAGGGCTTCTGTTCTTTAACTCTGTGACGCTTGGTCTCCACAAAGTCCCCAAATCTCAAATTCAGATAAGAAAACTGAATCCAAGGAAAGACGTCTCCCCCTTGGGGTCACTTGACCAACAAGCAGAGCTCAGACCAGACCTTGGGTTTGATGTCTTCTCTCAACTGCTCACTTCTGGAAGATGATGGAGCTGGGGGCCCTGGTATTCGGTCTAATGGCTGGGTCACAAATGAAAATGAGGTTCTCTTGGGCATTTTATATTCTTAGAGCTTGGAGAACTCATGCCTCCCAATTGGAATTGGTGTCTTCACTATGATCCTACTTTAATAATTGGTAGATTTGTGAATGGGTTACTGGTCTCATATCTAGAACTCATGTCTTTTGAAAATTAAGACATTTTCTTAACCTCTAGTCTTCTGATACCTTTTCTATTTTCTGTGATTTCTGAAATACAATAGCTCATACGTCATATCTGCACATTTCTTTAGTAGGTTAAGCTGTCGTTTTTCTGTGCCTGAAGATCTGAGCTTAATTTGGCTTAAAAAAGCAAAAAAAAAAAAAAAAAAAAAAAAAAAAAAAAAAAAAAAAAAAAAAATTCTTTATAACCCAACCAATTTCAAGAGTTTTGTGCTCACCTTTTAATAAAACACTGTTAAACTTTGGGAGACCAAGGTAGGTGGAATGCTTGAGCCTAGGAGTTGGAGACCAGTCTGGGCAACATAGAAAAACCCCAACTTTCTACAAAAAATACAAAAATTAGCCAGGTGGGGTGGCACATGCCTGTATTCCCAGCTACTTGGGAGGTTGAGGTGAGAGGGTGACCTCAGTCAGGAAGTCGAGGCTGCAGTGAGCCAAGATTGTGCCACTACACTCCAGCTAGGGCAACAGAGTGAGATCCCGTCTCAAAACAAACAATAAAAAACACTTTTAAATTAGGACACTAATATAATGCAGTCAGGGAGAGCAGAAGTCACATAATTGGGCCAGGTAAGCTATGCTATATTTTAGCATCAATTAAATCTATCCTGTTAATAAACACCTATGAAAGACACGTGCCTTCCCTGTGCAAATGCTAGAGAGGCAAAGTTGGGTAAGATACAGTGTCGATTGTTAAGAATGTCATGCTGTAAGAGACAGAACCAGGAAAACTGTCAAATTAACCAAGGAAGTTGGTGGGGGGTGGGGAGAGGGAGGACTGTTTACTGGTTGTATTTATATGTCCCCATTTATCCCTAAGGAAGCAAGTAGAGAGTACCCAAGCTTCCTGTCTGTCAAAGATTTTTGTATTTAAATGACCATAAAAAGTACATAATTCTTCAGGGGAATAAGATTGTTGCTTTGGCTCTAAATTCAGAGAAGAACTTAAGAAATGGATCCTTTTATAAGACGGCTTCTTATATGAGAAACACCAAGAGTGGATGATGTCCTTCATAGATTTGTAAAAGATACGAAAATCCCTTCACTGAGTGACTTTGTGTACTGATGTTTAAGGAGAACAGAGGGTGGTACATTACAGAGTAATTTAGAGAAGGCATTTTGGCAGTTGACAAGCAAATGTGGTCTAAGCACTGCTCGTGGGTAATCGAATTTAATGCATCAACAGAGCTTACACCCATCTTCCCCTTATGGGCACATGGTGGATGAGTTCCACAGGTGTGCGTCATCCCCATGGAAATCCCTAAATTGTAATGAAACCAAAGGAAAGAAATTATTTTTGGAGTTGTAAAGCTCTACAGTAGTTTCTACTCGCCTGTTCATCAGTAATAGTTGGTGTGACAGGATAAGGCTTGGAGCTCTGGGAATCACAGCCCACCCTTTGTCTCCCATCTTTGGTCACCTGGCTCTATGGCCAACTCCCCCTTGTTCTCAATCCCAGCTGGAGAATGACTGTCATACAAAACAAAGAGAAAACACCTTTGATTGACAGTTTAAGTGAACAACCAATAAAATCTTCCTGACTGGCCCATCACCCTCCAGGATCACAGAGCATATCTGCCTTTTAAATGTGTAGCCAACCCAGTCCCTGACTTCGGTCCTGTCTTTGATGCCCAGTGAGTTGTTTAAAAACATGTCACAGTTCTAGTCTGAATGGTTCCAGGCCTGGGGCTTAGTGCTTCAGCTGGATTCCCATCCACCCTGCTACTCCAGATGCAAAATCAAAAATTACTTTGGTCGGTTGTTACAATGTTGGATCCAAACCATTTACCGGGGTGGCTTCCCCCATTGTTAGCTGTTTTAAAGGCACTTGTACACAGTGTCATTATAATAAAGTTGATTCCCCTTGTCAAAAACCAGTCTCCACTCTCCACTTCCAGATTTACTAGAACTTATTCTTACAAATGAGGATGGCCCTTCCACATGACCACCTTGCCCCAAGGACACATAACTGTACCTTTCTTGTGTTAGATAACAGGGCAGCAAAGTTAAACGAGATACAGTTTAGGCTTACTGAAATCATCTGTTTGGTTGGTTTTGTTGTCGTCAGCTTACCAGCCACGTAACTATTTTATTACTTCACTGGTCTGTCAGTTTCTTCTTCCCTTCATTGTGGATGTCCCTGTGCTGAACCTGGTAATCTCTCCCTTGTAGTGGGAGGGAAGAAGAGGGGAAGTGTGCCGTGAGGCCACTTTGGGGCTCAGAGCTTGTGGAAAACCTCATTTAAAGCATAACAGGAAACATGGTGGCTGATAAAGGTGTTTTATGCATGCCTGCTACAGTCTGTATAATTGGCTAAAACCCATGATGTGAACTGCTGTCTATTCAATGTTTAAAGAAAAGCAGTTTTACTGCTTTTAAGTATTTTCTGTAAGTCAGGTGAGGTTGAGAAACTTTCCTGGAAGTGCAAAGAGAAGTACTTTGGTGAGAGATTTTTAAAGAAAACCACCACAGCATAGTATAAAAGCATTGAAGCACAGTGTAGACATAACAGCATCTAGGGTTCAATACAGACATAGAATACTTGATTAAAAACACTTCTCAGAAGTTAAATGCTCCCCCTGAGTTGTGTTTCCCTTTACTTTACATTCTCTTAATTCAGAAATATCAGAAACTTCAAACTAGTAGTTATCTAATCAGTATAGTTTACAAAATCATGTTCATAGTAATCACCAGGTCTTTAGCATACTCTGAAAAACAGTTCCTGGTGTTACAAAAGTCCTTTTGCATTCTAAACCCATGTAACTGAGTTGTTGGAATTGCCAGAAGCAGCTTTTTAGGTTTCTGAGTAACCAGTTTCTATTTAATTGGTATCTGCAAACTATCCGATGTTTAGAGTTTAAGCTTCTAAGAAGCAGGAGCAATTTAAGCACTAAGCTATTTCTGAATGGGTCCTGGGTCGTTTGTTCATATACCTTTTTGTAGAAGATGACACCAAGCCATTTTAGGGTATGTTATTGTTTGAGGGTCTTTAATGTGATATCCTAAGAAAAAGGTAAAATGGTGTCCATCAGTCATGCAGCCCCATCCCTATTTTTGTATTTCACAACATCTTTAAACTGGCCCATTTCTTTTCATTGCTGAAAGCGAATTAAAGTATAGGCCAGGTGAGGTGGCGCATACCTATGATCCCTGCACTTTGAGAGACTGAAGCAGGAGGATCACTTGAAGCCAGCAGTTTGTGACCAACCTGACCAACATAGTGAGAACCTGTCTCAACACAAAAATTTTTTTAAAAATTAGCTGTGCGTGGGGGCATGCACCTATAGTCCTAGCTAGTTGGGAAGCTGAGGAAGGAGGATCACTTGAGCCTGGGAGGTTGAGGCTGCAGTGAGCCAGGATCATACCCCTTGCATTCCAACCTGGACAACGGAGTGAGACCCTGTCTCAAAAAAAAAAAAAAAAAAAAAAAAAAGTATGATTGTTCTCAAAAAGATATCAGGTTAGATAGAACAGATTGACTGTTAGATCTATTTAACCTGGTATCTTTTTTAGAGCAGTCTGTTTTAGATAGATACACGGACTGGCTGTGTATTGATAAATGCTGCAACAGGATGATGAATACATAAGGGTTCATTACACAGTTTTCTCTACTTGTGTTAACAACAACAAAAAAAATTTAAGATAAATTAACAAAGAGGTAACCACCTTGTCCGAATATGACCGAGCATTTTCAAGATTCTGGGGAAAGATCTTCAAGGAACGCCTCTTGAAGCAATATTCTGTTAAGCGAAAGGATCTTGTATCAGAAAGTCATGTCATCCATTCACAGGCTGCATTGTCCAAAATATATTCAAAAGCAGAATTAGTACCACAAACTCCTGGTGTGAACTCTCACCACAGTATGTAGTCATGCTGCTTTCATTTCTGCCCAATAGGTTCGTGTGACTGTGTTTCCCTCCAAGACTGCGGCTCAGTATTCAGGAGTACCTTGGTGGATCATCCTAGTGGCTATTCTTGCTGGGATTTTGATGCTTGCTTTATTAGTGGTTATACTGTGGAAGGTAAGTCATATCTGGCATTTGAATTTCAGAACATAAACTTCATGTTTTAAAAAATGGGAGTCAGCACTGATAGTGTTTTCTTTTTCATTGCTTCCTTTTTTGTAACATTTTATTATGAAACTCTTTTGACATAGCAAATTTGATGAAAATTTTACAATGAACAGCTGTATATTTACTGAATATTGTATTTAAAGCATATTTGTACACAACAAGTTTCTTAAATGAATTTTGGTGTCTGTCACACATAATTTAGCATATTTAGCAAATAACAAGTGTAGATTTTACTACTTTAGCATTTTCTTCACCTAAGATTGAAGTCTGGATCTAAGCCAAATTGTTAGGGTATCATAATAATCTGAATCTGTATCCCTGCTAATTTCAGTTTCTGTGAAGAATGTTCATAGCAGCCGTTGGAGTTGGTTATGCTTACAAGATTCTGAATAGAAAAGCATGACGTGAATGAGTAACTGTCTCAAAGGGGGGTCACTGTAGCATGTATCAAACCTGAGGAAGGTCTAGGTTCAATATGATGTTCCTCATTAGAATTTGGCCCTTTGACTCAAGTAAAATGTAGTATCTTCCCCTGCTTCTACCAAAGAGTCTACATTATGAAAAACTGTATGAGATGGATACAAATTCTTACTGCCAGAGATTACAACCTAAAAATTTTGGATTATTCACAGTGACACAGGCTTATAATTCCTTATGTGCAATTCCAAAAAGCTCTGAAAACAAAGTATGTAATGACTTATTTGGCAGAAAAACCTGATGTGATGTGAAGAGAGGCTACTTTAAAGTTTTCATCCTTTGATTAATTTCACTGCAGAAATACTAACATTTTGATTATAGGAGCATTAGGTATGCAGTGTATTACTTTTTTTAAACGCCAAAAATTTTGGATTCTCAAACATGTCCAGTCTGGAGGGTTTTGGATAAACCAGCAACACCCTAGAATCAAACCATTCTTTTCCTTTCCTTGGATCCAAAAATATAATACCTACAGGTTAAAGATAGTCTTACTTGCAAATATTGGGCATCTGGTTTTGCTTTATTTTTTTCAATTGCATTTTGCTAATTTGAGAAAATTTTCTGATGTCCTCTATTCATGTAATTGAAGCTTGGTGTCTGCTCATAACAAAACTCCTTCTGGTACGGAGTTTTAGCCAGTTTTACATCTGATGTTTACCTCAGGTAGTAGGTTCCTCTGGCAAACATAGCCAGTCAATATAAAAATATTTTTTCAAGGAGATGCCTTGAAGAAAAAATTTTGAGACAGGGTCTCGCCCCATTAGCCAGGCTGGAGTGTAGTGGTATGATCATGGCTTACTGCAGTCTTGACCTCCTGGGCTCAAGCAATCCTCCCACCTCGGCACCCTGAGTAGCTGGGACTACATACCACCACACACACCCAGCTAGTTTTTAAATTTTTTTGTAAAGATGAGGTTTTGCTGTATTGCCCAGGCTAGTCTTGAACTCCTGGACTCAAGCAATCCTCCTGCTTAGGCCTTCCAAAGTGTTGGAATTACAGATGTGAGCCATTGCACCTGGCTTTGAAAATTATTTTGATATAAAAAAATTTAGGGTTTGATATTTGAGGATGATGTTATATTTTCTGGAAGAGGTCATAAGGATAACTTTTCCAGAGTATTTGGCAGCCTTTAAAGAGAGTTGAGACAGCAGTGGGTTGAAGGTTAAGAAACCTAAGCTGTATATAATCTTGGGCAAATCATACCACCTCTCTGGGACCTCTGTTTGCCTCATCTGTTAAGTATGTTGATTGGATTATATGATTTCATTATTTTAGGAGTTTTTTTTTTTTTTTTTAAAGCTCTGAGGTATCCAGACTGTCAAGGGAACTCTAAAATACAAGTTATACAACCCCACATGAGAAGTATTTTTATTACTTTATACTTTTGCTTATTAAACACAATTATTTAGTATGTTAAAAAGTCATACGATTTTAGGGTCAGAACTACAATCCAGCGGCCCCTAAACTGGAGTTTGTATATCCATGTAGAGAGCAAGGCTAACCTAGGCAGATGGAGACCCCCACTCTTGCAGAGCAGTTCAGATTGTATCCATTTTAAATGTCAGGATTCTGTTTGCAGGTTTAAAAAAAAAAGTCCCCTGGGGTGGTCTAATCACCTTCATTTTGCTAACAAGGATGCTCATGCCCAGGGATATTAAGAATGTTGCCAAGTTGGAGGCAGGACCAGGCCTCTTGGTTCCTAGTTCATTCTGCCCACCCTATTTACTAGCACATATTATTGAAAGCTGCCCAACAACTCTGTATTGATAGAAATGTTCTGGAGCTGTACCATCCAATACGGTAGCCAATAGTCACGTGTGGCTATTAGGAACTTGGAATATGGCTGATTCAATTGAGGCATAGTTTTAAATGTAACTTAAATTAATTTCTATCTGAATAGCTGCATGGAGCCAGTAGCTCCCATATATCGTACAAAGTGAATCTAGACTTTACCTTCATGAGCTGCTGGACTAGGAAGCAGAATGTTTCGGGAGAGATTTTATTTGACCAGGTTAAATTTTATAAAAGACAGTTCCATGGCCTTATGAACTAGATAAAAGTAAACAGGAAAAGTTCTCTATCATCGAATGAAGGAAATTATAGTAGAAAGTAGAATTATACTTATACCCATTTACAGTGACCTAACCTGAGGAGCATGGGGTTCCTACCATTTAAGGGTTATATGGTACTCAGAATTTGGGAAAATGACAGCAATCATTCTTTCATGATGGTGTATTGGAATTTGTATTGTGATTCACCCCACAGATGCAAAGGCCTCAAGTAAATGGCATTTGTTCCATAAAATTTACTATAAAAGGCAGAAAAATACCCACAGTATATCTATATTTTATTTGGACTTGGACTAACTTTTACTTAGAAAATTTATTTTCTAACCTTTGTCTCAATAAACTGCATCTTTTGCCTCTTTTGGAGTTCATATTCTCCTGTAAGAATAAACTACCCAAAGCTACAATCAGCAGTGTATATACGTTTTCCCTGTGATTTTTATCCTCAGGATTTCTGTTACAAAAAAAAACCAACGAGCCGACTAGTGTCATCCATATAAGTTTTTGACCAGAGATGTATGGTAATAGTGTGTTGAATGTGACAGTGAAACAATGCAGTGGCTGTTTACTGCTGGTTGACTCAAAGTGGTCTGTTTGTAAACAAGCCTCAAGTAGAAAGCAGATTAAAATCTGAGATGTTCTGTTGTTTAGCTGTTATACACGAAACTGTAAAATTGACTAAATACCTTGCTTCCTTGTAGTGTGGTTTCTTCAAGAGAAATAAGAAAGATCATTATGATGCCACATATCACAAGGCTGAGATCCATGCTCAGCCATCTGATAAAGAGAGGCTTACTTCTGATGCATAGTATTGATCTACTTCTGTAATTGGTAATTGATCAATGTTTTTTAATTGCTAGCTGTGGGACCTGCTATGGTTGTGGTGGCTAACTTTAAGAACAACAGCTTGCTGTGTGTGTCCCATTAACAGATCTTTCCAAATGTCCACACTGGCTTGCCTTGCTTGGATTTATTTCATTTCACTTGAAAGCTCAGTTTTTTTTTGTTTTTTTTAATGCACAAAGAATCTTTCATTGCAGGTGAGTTATTTTGTGTTCTTGTCAAACGTCACCCACAGCAATGGAGAAAATTGCAATATTTATACACACAAAAAGGTTTTTAGTCTTTCATAGTAACCCAGTTTGCCATGTGTTATTAATTCAGTATGTAGCATCCTACTAAGGAGTTCAAAGATGCATAAGAAATCATTCCAGATTTCTTGTTCATTTTGGAATTTCCCACAGATGGAAGCTGTGTTGACCGCCTAATTAACCTGCTGCATGTTGGAAATGTGTTTCTCTTCATGAGGCTTCCTCACTGTCGTCATCTTTTTGTTCTCCTTGCTATAAAGTCATGGGGAAGGCTTGGAATGCTTTTTACTGTTGCTCAGGAATCATTTTATGCTAGCTAAGCATGCACCTTTCATTTCCTGCATATTTCCTACAGGTCAAAGACCATTACAACAATCTATGATTATCAGCATGACGGGCTTTGTGGCCAACTTTAGAAGATGACTCTCTACCAAAGTTACCTTACATATAAAAATTCTAGTACAGAAATGCCCTCAACAGTTTTTATTGCGATATGTTGTGATGGAGTTTGACCATGTTTCATGTATCCAAAGATTTTATCCAACCTTGAGTCTCAGTTGATTTTAAATTTTTGTTTCCCTTATTTGTGAATCCATGGAAATAGGAATTGCTGGTGATTCCTTTCACCATTTATGTGGGCATGAGAGGACAGAATTACTCCTGTAATCCCTTTCCATGGCACTGTCACAGTGAATCACAATATTGCCATTTCAGCTTTACATTATCACCCTTAATTTCCTTCTTTGTTTAAATGGGGCAGGCAGCAGTCATATTTTGTAATAAATAGATAGGTACTTTGGCCCCCCCCCCTTTTTTTTTTTGCACAGAATAACAAATAAATCCATGTAGTAATAACCTGGAACAAAATACCTTGGTCCATTTTGCCTACTGATTTAGTGATAACTATGCATGTAATTTTATCTTGTCCCATGGCATTTTTATAACATCATTCAAAATTAATGTGTTTATTATGTGACATCAACAGTAACAGGACATTTATCAGCCATTAATATCTTTCTCATTCTTTTAAACTGCATTTTAAACACCTTTTTAAAAAAATTCATTAAAAAATTTAATCTCAATTCAAATTTATTCAGATATCTCAGTAAAAATATACTTTGGATCAGATTGGATATTTGAGTGAAATATATACACAGATGTACACATGAACAATTTAAAGGTAAATGTGTTTTTGCAAGAGAAATTAGGGTGTCATCTGAAATTCAGCATAGTGATACATTTCTCAGGTCCTATGCAGCACATGATTTTTATTGCAGGACACAGTTACTATGTGATTTATTAATGAAATAGCTTAATTAGAAGCACACCAACAAATCCAGGTGACATAAATTACCTCCTACCTAATGGGAGAAGTGATATGTGTACTAGAGCCTCAAAGGAGAGAAAAAGATTATTAAATTGACCTGTTGGAACACTGGCATATTCAAATAGTAATTTGAAAAATACTTGTGGCATGATTTGCATTTTAGTAGTGGGAGAGGGGCATGAAATAATCTTTGGTTTATGCCTTTAAAAAATTATTCCTAAAAGATATTCTAATCTGATAATTAGGTCTTTTACATATAATATTGTCATTACTTTTAAATATGGAAGCACTGTTTTCATAAAATCTTGTTAGTAAAGAGGTAGCCTACATTGTTACAAAATGTAAAGAGAAGATGAAAATGGACTTTTCTTCCTGTTTTACAGCGGTTCTTCTCTTCCGTTGATCCCCACTGGCTCTTATTTCATTTCAACCTCTTATTCTTTCTTAAAAGAAAACCGTGTCTTTTCCCTTTAGTCCAAAGGTAAACATAGCTGAACAGAAAGCTTAGACATTCCTGTTTAGTGCACCTGCTTCTTTGTGAGATTAATTAATTTCTCTTTCTCCTCCTCCTCCAGTGTGGATTCTTTAAACGCTCTAGGTACGACGACAGTGTTCCCCGATACCATGCCGTAAGGATCCGGAAAGAAGAGCGAGAGATCAAAGATGAAAAGTATATTGATAATCTTGAAAAAAAACAGTGGATCACAAAGTGGAATGAAAATGAAAGCTACTCATGGGGGGCTCCTTAAAAAAAAAAAAAATGCTTCACAGTACCCAAACTGCTTTTTCCAACTCAGAAATTCAATTTGGATTTAAAAGCCTGCTCAATCCCTGAGGACCGAATTCAGGGTGACTACACATAGTACGAACCTACAGTTTTAACTGTGGATATTGTTATGTAGCCTAAGGCTCCTGTTTTGCACAGCCAAATTTAAAACTGTTGGAATGGATTTTTCATTAACTGCCTTAATTTAACGTTCTGGGTTGCCTTTGTTTTTGGTGTGGCTGACTTACATGTGCTGGGAAAGGGCCTGCTCAGTTGCACTCAGGTGACATCCTCCAGATAGTGTAGCTGAGGAAGGGACCTACACTCACCTGCACTAACAGAGTGGCTGTCCTAACCCCGGGACTGCTGTGGCAGACATCCTTCACGTTAGCTATCTCACATTACAAGACTACGCCATTGGGGTAGTTGTATTTCAATGTAAAGCTCTGTCTTAAACTAAATGTGCAATAGAAGGTGATGTTGCCATGCTGCCGTCTTTTCCCGTTTCCTAGCTGCGTGAATACTTGCTCACGTCAAATGCATACAGGTTTCATTCTCCCTTTCACTAAAACACACAGGTGCAACAGACTTGAATGCTAGTTATACTTATTTGTATATGGTATTTATTTTTTCTTTTTCTTTACAAACCATTTTGTTATTGACTAACAGGCCAAAGAGTCTCCAACTTACCCTTCAGGTTGGTTTAAGCAATCAGAGCATGGGAGGTCATCACTTTGACCTAAGTTATTTACTACAAAAAGAAAATCTTTATCAATGTACCAGAGAGTTGTTTTAGTAACTTCAAATTAAAACCTCTCCTTCATGACAGCCTCCACCCCACAACCCAAAAGGTTTAAGAAGTATAATTATAACTGTAAAGATGTTTAATTATTTCAGGCATTGGATTTTTAGTTTAGAACACTGTGTGATGTTTCTGGATTTCATACTATAACATTCAGGAATTCAAGGAGAAAGTGGGTTTGTTCACTGAACTCTAGTGCAGTTTACTCACTGCTGCAAATACTGCATATTCAGGACTTGAAAGAAATGGTGAGTGCCTATGGTGGATCCAAACCGATCCAGTATAAGACTACTGAATGAGTATCTGCTACCAAAACAGTGATTCTAGTCAGAGCATCATGGCTTTCATGTTGTTAAATGTTACTGGAACCATTTAATCAGTGAGTCGATGTTCTATTTTTTGTTTTGTTTCCTCCCCTATTTGTATTCCCCAAATTACTTTGGGGCTAATTTAATAAGAACTTTAAATTGTTTGTTTTAATTGTAAAAATGGCAGAGGGTAGAATTATTACTACTCTATTCAGTCTCTATTGAATGTATAGATAAGTGATATGGGGAGCAGCAGCAACAGGTGCTAATTTGTTTTGGATATAGTATAAGCAGTGTCTGTCTTTTGAAAAAAAAAAAAAGTTCAGAAATCTTAAACCTTAAGATACTAAGGACGTTGTTTTGGTTGTACTTTGGACTTCTTATTCACAAAAATAGTTTTACAAACTACATTTTGTTTACAAATGTTTCTGTAAAACAGGTTATAACAGTGTTTAAAGTCTCAGTTTCTTGCTTGGGGAATTTGTGTCCCTAATATGTTTAGATTGCTAAGGAGCTGATATTTTGACAGTGTTTTTAGACCTGTGTTATAAAAAACAAAAAAAGTGAATGTCCTTGAAAGGGTGTTGGGAGGGGGGATTCAACAAAGAAACAAGGATGTTACGGTGTGTACAGTTGTTAAAAATGTCATCTCAAGTCAAGTCACTGGTCTGTGTGCATTTGATACATTTTTATACTAACTAGCATTGTAAAATTATTTCATGATTAAAAATTACCTGTGGATATTTGTATAAAAGTATGAAATAAATTTTTTATGAACGTGTTCATTGTTTCAAAACACAGCATTGTATATGTGAAGCAAACTCTAAAATTATAAATGACAACCTGAATTGTCTTTCTGTTTATTTCATCAAACCAAAGTTCAGTTTTTTTTAGTGTCTTATGTAATCTCAGATCAGCCAAAGATATTAGTGCCAAAGCAATGGGATTGAGGGTTTTCTCTTTTTGCTGTTTAGTTGATGCTCGTGTCTTTAATTTTACTGCTTTATAAGTAAAAAACCTATAGGTATTTAAGAACCTGCAAATTGGGAGTTATCTTTGCATTGAATCTTTCACTTCAATACCTGTGCTTATGAGGATAAGGTATTACTTAGCAATGATAACAAGACATTAAAAAAGGTTCTAATTGCTAAGCTGCTTCCTTCTTAGAACACATGAGAGCAGACCAGTTGTGGCATGTATATTAATCACCAGGACTGGTTTGGCAGAATTAACTAGTCAAAATATTTTCTTTAGCAAAAGATTTCATTTAGATTTGAGCAGTTTTATGAAACTTTTCTAGCTGGATTATCACAGCCCAATACAACCAAATAAAAAATATATACATATATAATGCCTAGACAATATAGTGTGCCCTGGCCTGAATAAATGTCCACTGTATTAGGTAATAGCTTTCCACTATACTTGACTTTACATAAAATCTTATTCTTGGTTCTTTGAAGATCAAACAGGTATTATCACCCAAAGAAATATGTGATTGGTATTTGTTAATGATTTGGGCCAGCAGCTATGAACGTTTTTAGCCCCAGTTCACCTATCAGATATACCCAGATTAAATCAGTACAATATGTAATCATAACCTCATTGAGCTTAGCTGTGGTTTGACTAGGGCTATGGCATAAATGACACAGACTGAAGTCATGGCCCATCCAGTCACACTGCCTGTGATTCCAACACTTACCTTTCCTCTCAAAAAATATAGAATGCCTACCAGCGATAGTGGTATTACTACATGGTTATCCCTGGATCTATTTGGATTCATAGAGGAAATCACTGCAAACATTGATACTTCATTATTGGTTGCAAATTATTTGCTGCAAATTCAGTGTCATGCATAGTTACGGCTTATGCTTTTCCCTTGTGGCTAAGAATATTCTAGCATGTGGTATAGGTATAGGTGGGGAGTGCTTTAAAAATTGTCCACGCTGCCAGCCATGGTGGCTCATGCTTGTAATCTCAGCACTCTCGGAGGCTGAGGATCCTTGAGAACACAAGTTGAGATCAGTTTGGGCAACATGACGAGACCCCATCTCTACAAAAAATTTAAAACTTAGCCAGTTGTGGTGGTGTGCACCTGTAGTCCCAGCCGCTCAGGAGGCTGAGGTGGGAGGACTGCTTGAGCCCAGGAGTTTGAGGCTGCAGTGAGCTATGATTGTGCCACTGTACTCTAGCCTGGGCAATGGTGACATCCTGTCTTTAAAAAACTGTCCAAACCAGGGAAGTAAGGATAAGATCAAGCCTTCTACCCTAAATAAAAACATCTTAATGAGAAACTGGTCTGTAGCACACTAACCCACAATAGGACAATGTGGGAAGACAAACAGGGATTGAAAGACTTGTTTTCAAGGAGGGAAAGTGTCGCTGTTGGTGGTTGGATTCCACATAAGTACGTCCACGGGCTGAGAATACAAATGTTGAAGAGTTGTTTGATCAACTTGGATAACGTAAAGTAATGATTAAAGGCAGTTCCTCAAGACCAAGAGACAGGGTCTAACCACATTGAAGGCAAGGGTCAAAGAGATGGAGAAAAGGAACTTCAGAATGATTTCAAAAGAGTGGCTATTGCATGCTAGTGGACATCTGTTCTTCCCGTAGTTTGTGATTACAGTCAGTAGCCAATAAATGCTTTTTCTCTCCTGTACCTTAAAACAGGTTTTGCCAGCTCCAAAAGGCATCTCATCCAGCTGTTGGAAGATGGGAGAGCTGTACACTAGTAGCTGAGGCCAGGTCTGAGAAAGTGCTACCAACAGACCTCATCTAGGAGGAAAATCATGAGGGGATTCATAGCCAAATCCTGACTTAGGGTAAACAAACTATAAAAAACCAGAGGAAGGAAACTGGTGTGGCCCAGTGCGGGTGGACCAGGTACCACAAAGGGCAAAACTAACAGGTAATGGCTGACGATTACACCAGAGTGAGGGAGTCAAGTGGTCAAGTGCAATTTCTGTAGCAGCCAGCAAAGCATAAGTGCCTCAGTTTTCTCTTGCCCTTGTCCTGGAGCCATTTCTCAGTTATGCTGCCTGTGCTGGGGTCATAGGCACTGTGATGATAATCACAGTTCCATGCTAGAAGTCAGATAAATTTCTTACTATTTAGCCTTCTAAAACATCTGTCAAAAATCTCAAACTACAGGGTCAGAGTGTGCTGTCTTTGTTATCTCAAAGCCTAGCAATTAAGTTTTCAGTTCACCAATAAGATTTAAGTGAGTGTTAAGCTCCCATTAATGTTGAGAGGGATGTGGTTTAATCACTATTTTCCATTTGGAAGTAAACAGATGTTTAGGGATGTTAAATTAGGCTCTGGGGATATACATAAGACATTGGCTCTGACCTTTTATAGGAAGCATATAATCTAAAACTACAGATGGTATTGACAAGCATAAGTGAATTCACTTTATAGGTAGCAGAATCTAAACCCTTGAATTAAGATATGAATGGTTGACATATAAATTCAATACCTGGCTGGGTACGGTGGCTCACACCTCTAATCCCAGCACTTTGGGAGGCCGAGGCAGGCGGATCATCTGAGGTCAGCTCGAGACCAGCCTGACCAAATGGTGAAACCGCATCTCTACTAAATATTAAAAAATCAGCCAGGAGTGCTGGCACATGTCTGTAATCCCAGCTACTTGGGACACTGAGGCAGGAGAATCGGGAGGCAGAGGATGTAGTGAGCCAACATTGCGCCACTGCACTCCAGCCTGGGCAACAAGAGCAAAACTCTGTCTCAAAAAAATAAAAATAAAGTCAATACCTAATCCTTTGTGGGCGAAACTTGCCCCTACAACTACCACATTCCCCGAAGATTTAATCATTCTCAACCTGGTCTACACATTTAGATCACCAAGGAAATACATACATATTTTTAAAATCCTGATGGCTGGACAATCTGCCACACTGACTATATGAGAATCGAGTGTGAGACCGAGGGCATTAGCTTAGCGCTGCCTAAAGCTCCCCAGCTGACTTGTAAAGTGCAGCCAGGATTGAGAACTGCTTTAGAGATTACTGGATGTCATGAATATTTATCAAAATAATATGCTCACTGTGTGGAATGCCTTGTTCCTGTTTGTGGTACTTTCACTGCACCAGTAACAGGAGCTGAGACGCTAGAGGTGCATTTGCCATGGGCACGGAGGCAGCTAAACAGTGCATAAGGGCATGGCTCTGGAGCCACACTGTGAGTGTGAATTAGCTTCACCTCTTAGAATGTAACTTTGGGTGGGTTACTGATATCTCTGTGCCCAGTTTCTTGGCCTATAAAATAAAATCACAAGCATTCCCATACACCAATAACAAACAAAAAAACCAAATCATGAGTGAACTTCCATTCACAATAGCTCCAGAGAATAAAATACCTAGGAATATAACTAACAAAGCATGTCAAGGACCTCTTCAAGGAGAATTACAAACCACTGCTCAAGGAAATAAGAGAGGACACAAACAGATGGAAAAACATTCCATGTTCATGGTTAGGAATAATCAATATCATAAAATGGCTATACAGCCCAAAGTAATTTACAGATTCAATGCTATTCCATCAAGCTACCATTGACCTTCTTCACAGAACTGGAAAAAACCACCTTAAACTTCATATAGAACCAAAAAAGAGCCAACATAGCCAAGACAATCCTAAGAAAAAGGAACAAAGTTGGAGACATCACACTACCTGACTTCAAACTACACTACAAGGCTACAGCAATCAAAACAGCATGGTACTGGTACCAATACAGAGATATAGACCAACGGAACAGAACAGAGACCTCGGAAGTAATGCCACACATCTACAACCATCTGATCTTTGACAAACCTGACAAAAACAAGGAATGGGGAAAGGATTCCCTGTTTAATAAATGGTGTTGGGAAAACTAGCTAGCTATATGCAGAAAGCTGAAGCTGGATCCCTTCCTTACACCTTATACTAAACTCCAGATGGGTTAAATATTTAAACATAAGACCTAACATCATAAAAACCCTAGAAGAAAACCTAGGCAATACCATTCAGGACACAAGCACAGGCAAGGACTTCATGACTAAAACAACAAAAGCAATGGCAACAAAAGCCAAAATAGAAAAATGGGACCTAATTAAACTCAAGAGTTTCTGCACAGCAAAAGAAACAATCACTAGGGTGAACCAGCAACCAACAGAATGGGCAAAAATTTCTGCAGGCTACCCATCTGACAAAGAGCTAATATCCAGAATCTATGATAGTAGATTAAGAACTAAAGCAGATTTACAAGAAAAAAAAAAACCCATTCCAAAGTGGGCAAAGGATATGAACAGACACTTTTCAAAAGAAGACATTTATGAGGCCAACAAACATAAGAAATGATCATCATCACTAGTCATTAGAGAAATGCAAATCAAAACCACATTGAGATACTATCTCGTGCCAGTTAAAATGGTGATCATTAAAAAAAATCAGGAGACAGATGCTGGAGAGGATGTGGAGAACAGGAACACTTTTACACTGTTGGTGGGAGTGTAAATTAGTTCAACTATTGTGGAAGACAGTGTGACAATTCCTCAAGGATCTAGAACTAGAAATACCATTTGAACCAGCAATCCCATTACTAGGTATATAACCAAAGGATTATAAATTGTTCTATTATAAAGGCACATGCACACATGTTCATTGCAGCACTGTTTACAATAGCAAAGACTTGGAACCAACCCAAATGTCCATCAATGATAGACTGGACTGGGAAAATGTGGCACATATTCACCAAGGAATATTATGCAGCCATAAAAAAGGATGAGTTCACCTCCTTTAAAGGGACATGGATAAATCTGGAAACCATCATTCTCAGCAAACTGATAGAAGAACAGAAAGCCAAACACTGCATGTTTTCACTCATAGGTGGGTGATGAACAATGAGAACACGTGGGCACAAGGAGGGGAACATCACACATGGGGGTAGGTCGGGGGGTTGGGGCAGGGGAGGGGAGGGACAGTAGGGGGGTGGGGGCGGGTAGGTTGGGGAGCGCTAACACTGGGAGAAAAGCTTGATGTAGGTGATGGAGGGATGGAGACAGCAAACCACTATGGCATGTGTGTACCTATGCAACAGTCCTGCAGGATGTGTACATGTACCCCAGAGCTTAAAGTATAATTTAAAAAAAAGTATAAGGATGGGGACCACTGAGTAGATATCTTTTACAATTTTATTGATAGCCCTCAAGTCCTGAACAAATCTATGTTTCTTAGTCCCAAACTTCTGAACCAGCAGAATAGGTGTGCTATATGAGAACCAGTAAGGCCTAATGAGTCCTAACTGAAGGAAAGCACACGGCAGAGTTTGGATGTCCCTTCTCACTTGTTGGCTTAACAGGGATTGTTTTAAGCATGGCTGCATTGTTCCCACCTGTACCTTGATTTGTACTGTGACAGCTGTTCTGGCCCTTCCTGGTCTCCCATCTGCCCCTGCTTCCAGACTTAGCTCTTTAAGTATCTCCTCAGGAATGACAGCAGGTTCAGAGTCTTTGAGCTGTCGCATGGCAGCCTGCTTATGCACATGCTTATGCTGGAGGGTACCACAATATTTACTCATAGTGGATTGAAAGTAACTTTGGCATATACTTTAGTTAGGAGTTCACATCCTAGCAGAGGAATGGAGGAATGGAACATTCAGGCATATACAGGAAGCTGTGCTTCAGGTGGCTTGGCCCAACTGACATTCTAAGGGTTGGAGGATGGTCTTGTTAAGGTTTTTCCAAAGACCTTGGTCACTTTAACAGTTTCTGAAGAGTTTAGACAGCCAGGTATTTATCACCAAGTAACTAGCCACACTGTCCACCAAAAAGTCAAAAAGTTGATTCCCCACTGTCATCATGACCTGGGACTCCATGTGGGAATGGAGGGTGTTGCTTGGGTCAGGAGCAACCCCAGGGCCCCATCATTCCTGGTCCTTATCCTAGATATCTTTAACCTCAGACCTCTCAGCTATTCCCAGCATCTGGTGAACAGGGAGGAGGTTTTTCCTAACATTGTTCTTTATTTGGAGTGTGGATAGACTTTTCTCCAGTGCCCTTCTAGCTTGTAATAAGTGCATTGGTTGGGACCTACAGTGGGGTGTCCCCCTTTGTTGGTTTGGGCTCAGTGGGGGTCCTACCTGGGTTGGAGCATTTAAAGGAAATTCACACTGTGGTCCTGGGACCCCTCGAATCAGAGCCACAGCCAGAAGGTTAGCCTGATGTTTCATCTTTCATTGTTCCATTTTAAAAATTATCTGGACTGGCAAACACCCTAAAGGCAATCTCTATTACTGGGACAGGGACATGTACCATCCATCTCCTCCAGCTTTCTCCAAATGCCAGGAGCACTTTCACTGATAAAGGTCGTATTTACCATTTGTCGGTACTTCTAGATCAATATCTGTATACCATCTGTACACTTTAAATACCCATTCCAAGAATTCTGAGGGGTTCTTATTAGGCTTCTGCCTAACCTCCTGAACCTTATTAAGACCTTTCTAGCCTGGGTGCAGTGGCTTATGCTTATAATCCAAGCACTTTGGAAGGCTGAGATGGGTGGGTCACCTAAGGTCAGGAGTTTGAGACCAGCCTGGACAACATTGTGAATACTGTCTCTACTAAAAACATAAAAAATTAGCTGGGCATGGTGGCATGTGACTGTAATCCCAGCTATTTGGGAGGCTGAGGCAGGAGAATCACTTGAACCCAGGAGGTGGAGATTGCAGTGAGCTGACATCTCGCCATTGCACTCCGGCCTGGGCAACAGAGCAAGACTCCATCTAAAAAGAATTCTGTTTCAGCACTCCTTTACAGAGGCCAGCCAGAACACAGTCTTGATGAGACTAAATCTTGATAAGGTCTTCTCCATTTATGTTCCACCCCCAGTATGAGATGGGTAAAGCCACCTGTATAGTCATCCTTAGCAGGTTACCTGGGGAGTCAGCCTCTTCCCTGGCCTTACCTAGGACCATTCTGTGCTCCTCTGAGGTCAATAAAGTGCAAAGAAAATTTTGCACATCTGTCAAAGGGATGCTGTGGGTTGCAAATATTGAGGAGAATAAGTCTTCTATCCTCCTCAGATTGTCCAAGTATTTTTCCAATTAAACAAATCAAAGATAGAAAATGGAGAGTGGACCCAGACAAGCCCTCATAGGCTGACCTGTGACAGCATCACTGTCCCCTATAGGAATCTGCTGAAGAGGTAAGTGCCTTCCCTGAGCTAGAGGGGTACTCTGGCCGAATTTGGTTTCCTGTCAGAAGTGAGGGCAGAGACCATTCCTGTTGCTCCTGGCTCCTATTCCTGCAAAGGTGGGGATATCAGGGATGATGGGGACCCCAACTCAGGTGCTCATAGAGCAGCCCCAGCCCATCCATAGGTAGGAGGAGGAGCTACAGCCTCATTTAACTGAGCAATCAAAATGTCATCATCTTTTTTCTTTGATTCAGAAAACACAGGCTTTTTTCCACTGTCAGTTAGTTGGGCCATGACCTTACACCTTTTCTGCATTGGTTTATTTTGCCAAAGTGCCATTAAACACCGTATATAGGAGATTTCCTCCCATTTCCCTTTCCTTTTACAAAACAAATCTAACTCCAAGATTGTTTGGAGACAAAGGGAATTCTGATAAGGCCATCATGCACTCCTAATCCCACAGAGTACCATAGCCAAGCAGTGTTATACTCTCCTCCAGTATGGCAGACGTTTGACTCCCTCTACTTCTGAGTTTTTATCACAAATTAGTCTCCCATCTTCAAATAAGTTTCCAGTGGTTTGTAGGGACACCACATCCACCAGATCAAGCCCAAAACAAGTTTTTAGTTTTCTTGGTCCAATAGGAAGCCCAATATTCCAGAGGGTGAACTTGGTAGCTTTCCCATGGGTCAAAGAAAACAGCACACTAAGCGAAGGTACAGGCATACAAGATGGATTAAGGCATTTTGCCACCTGCCACATAGCACCTTATAACCACCCTCCCAAAGTGGGTTCTGGAACATGTGTTCCCACTCTTGATCTCAGCATAGAAACCTCTTCACTGTCCAACAGTAGCTGGAAGAGGGCAGATGCAACCAAGGGAGGGAGCCACAGTCAAAGCAAAGTGGCTACACCCACCACCACACCTATCTACAGACAGGACCGGTTGAACAAATCTCTCCAATATTAAATTTTAGCCCCAGAAAGGCAGAGAATACTCATGCAACAGTACACAGACATTCGTTTTCCTGCTCACGGCCCAAATATTGACCTGGCCAGGCTCAAATTTGCCCACACTGGCCTCTATCATCTTTGATCCACTCGAGGTGGGGAGGGATGACCTCTGACCAGGAGCTCAGTGGGTGGTCTCTGGGCAAGATGGAAGAGTGATGGTCACCCTGAGTTAGGCCAGCTGGACTTGTCAGCGGAATCCCCTCCATAAATGTAAATACACAGCAAAGTAATGACAAAGAAAAGGCCTTCCATACCACAATTCCTGACCAGATTCCAAACCAGAAGAACACTTCTTTAAACAGGTCCCTTATTCATCCAGCTGGGGAGAGATTGCCACAAACTGAGACTTTTCCTACAATTCTAGAGAAAGCTAGACAGTCCCTGTGATGGGGCCACAGTGACTCTAGAGAGGTCAGTAGATCAGAAGAACAAAGGGTGTTTGGGCAGCACCTGGAATTCTCACCAAACCAGGTTATAAGATGTCCTACAGAAACTATGTCTCCATTGCAATTAGATCCATGCACTCTGGGCTGGCAGCAGCCCAGCCAGCAGACAGCACTAGAGGCAGCCCTTAGTCCAAGAGAACTAAATAGCCATTTGGACTGGCCTGTGGACCTGAAACTGGTGAGTGACTGCCAAACCACAAACAAGATGTCCTCAAGAGCTATCCCAGATGAGCCCCCAAATTTATAACTGAACAAGGGATTCTCCTTGCCCACTGCCCAGATAGAGACACTTTATCGAGACAAGGGAATTGAATAGAGAAAGAATTTAATGGACACAGAGCTGGCTAAAGGGGAGACTGGTTTTATTACTCAAATCAATCTCCCCCAAAATTCAGAGACTGGGTTTTTTAAGGATAATTTGGTGGATAGGGAGTTAGGGAGTGGGAGTGCTGATTGGCTGGGTTAGAAATGAAAATGTAGGGGGGTCCAATAAGTTCTTCTTGCCATTCTGTTACTAGGTGCGATTACAGAACTGGTTGAACCAAATTACTGGTCTGGGTGGTACCAGCTGGTGCATCAGAATACAGGGTTCAAAAATATCTTGAACACTTTTACAAATAGTGATGTTATTTCTGGAGCAATTGCAGAGGTCAGGTATCTTGTGGCCTCTAGCTACATAACTCATAAACCCAACCTTGTGGCTAATTTGTTAGTCTTAAAAAAGGTGGTCTGGTTCCCAGGTAAGAAGATTTGTTTAGGGAAAGCACTATTATCATCTTTGTTTCAAAGTTAAAGTATAAAACTAAATTCCGCCTATAGTTATCTTAGCCTATGCCCAGGAATGAACAAGGGCAGCTTGGAGGTTAAAAGTAAAAAATTGAGTTGATTATTTTAGATCCCTTTCACTTTTTTTTTTTTTTTTTTTAAAGACAGAGTCTCACTCTGTCACCCAAGCTAGAGTTCAGTGGTGTAATCTCAGCTCCCTGCAACCTCCATCTCCTGGGTTCAAGTGATTCTCCTGCCTCAGCCTCCCAAGTAGCTGGGATTACAAGCATGTGCCACCAAGCCCGGCTCATTTTTGTATTTTTTCTAGACATGGGGTTTTACCATGTTGAGAAGGCTGGTGTTGAACTCCTTACTTCAAGTGATCTGCCCACCTTGGCATCCCAAAGTGTTGGGATTATAGGCATGACCAACTGTGCCCAGCCCACTCATAATTTTTGCAAATGTAGTTTTAACATGATCATTTGCAGTTGGCAATTTCCAGTGACTGCCTCAGTGCTCCTCAGCTGGGTTATTATTTTAGAAATTATTCTCAGTGGCCCAGCCTAAAGACCACTTTTGTCTTTTTTGCTTACATCTAATCACCCCCCTCTTCATGCCAATAATGAAGAGTGGATTCTATTTTATGCATCAAACTCTGACCAACATGGCCATCAACCCAAAGAAAATGTTATATGAGTTGGGAAATTGAAAGAGAAAATATATAGGGAGAAAGTAGCTGCCTTCCTCCAGCTAATGCTGGATTCAAAGAACTTTTACTGCTTTTTAGGATCAACTTGATTATTCAAGATATGTCCAATAAATTCATATCACAGTAAATTCTATTTTTCTAAATCTCTAAGAAGGGTAAAGATGTGTGTGTACATTACTTAACTAAAAAATAATGATAAAAAGGATAGGGTTAAAAACATACCGCCCCAAAATATTACTGTAGGAGACCAGAATATACCACTCAAAATTCACTGTGTTAGCATAAAGATTACTTTGAGCTGATTATTTTGGAAAACAGCAGAAACAGGAGAAGCTCTGAAAACATAGATGTTACCCTTTCGGAAGAGAAGTTATACACCTATAAAGGAAATCTCCATTTGTAAGCATGTCTTCCTCTCTGCATCAAGAAAAGGATAACTCTAAAATCACTAGAAACTCATCAATGAAGAAGGCATTGGCATAAATTTACACAACAAACCTTGCTCTTGTTTACCATGATTTTCCTGGCCATCATGTCATAGTTGAGTCTCCTTAACACCATTTATTTGTTTCAGGAAGCCATGGTATTTAAGCCTAAAGTGAAAGCCACCTCTTAGACATGTACCCATTTCTCTGGATTATCTCCCATATATAGGGAATATATGTGTTAATAAACTTCTATATGGTTTTCTCTTGCTGTCTTTTGTTATTGGAGTCTGAGAGCTCCAACAAAAGAAGCAATCAGGAAATGAGAGGAATAAAAGTAGAGAAAAGCATAAAGAATCATTATTCTTCAAGTTTTAGAGAATATCACATTTTACAGATTTAATGTATTGATTAAATCCCACTAACAAATTCCAGCAAATATTTTAAAATCTTCAGTTACTAAAATTTGTAGGCATACCAGGTCTAAGGATGGGTCGCAGGTGAAACCCCACCTCCATGCCAAAGACAGTTTAAAGCCTGAAAGCCAAGCCATAAGTCAAATCCACTTTGGACTGAGATTGGACTGGAATGAGAACCTGTTGGTACATATTCCTCTGATTCCCACCCTTCACCTATTTTACATATACCTACTCTCCCTAATTGGTTTTTTGCACAATCATGCCCACCTTTGAGTGGTGCCTTTGGTTTGAACTCTTTGCATACTCACAAACCAATGAGCATGCACTCCCCTATTCTGAGCCCAAAAAAACCCCACACTCAGCCACACTGAGAGAGAAACCACCCAATTTGGGTTGGGGGACCACTCCTGCATCCCCTCTCTACTGAGAGCGATTCTGTTGCTCAATAGAATTCTTCTCCACCTTCCTTTTGTCAGCATATCCTCATTCTTCATGAATGCAGGACAAGAACTTGGGAACCACTGAAGGCAGGTGAGCTATAACAACACAGCCGCATGTGCAAGCCAGGTGCAGCCCGGGTGGGCTCAGTGGGCAGGTCATCTCCTGCCACAGGCAGCATGCACAAACAAGGCCTGGGTGGAGGCATCACCAGCTAGAGGTCCTTGCTGGCAAAGAGATTGAGAAAAATCATGCATCATTTCTGGGCACTCATCCAGGGTTGTCAGAAGAGTCAGTGAATGTGGACCTATGACTCTTCACTTTTTTCCAAAGCTTCTCTCCTCAGACTTTTTACTGAAGGCGAATGAAGCACCAATCCTCTGATTAGCCAATTAAAAGCAAATGGCACCGTTACAGAGTAATGCTGGGGAGGAACCTGCCACAGCCACCCTGCTCTGTTGCTCTCGGGTATAGGGAATCCTTGCTTTGCTTCCCTTCACAAAGGTCTGACCATCGCGGGGCATGGGAATAAGGAACTGGGACAACTAAAGCCATCTGGCCAAGGCCACACCTTGATGTTGCCTGAAGGCCCCAGACCAGCTCCAGTTCCCAACCACCGGCTAGGGTGTCAGCCAAGACTCCCAGACTTTGCTGTGGCACTTCCCTTCTTTCGTTCACAGATTGTAATGGCTTCTATCTCTTCTTTTATAATAATAAGAATGTTGTTGCAAGCTACAGAGATATTACTGGGTAGGATGATCACATGGCCCAGTCATCAGAAATGTAATTCAGAACAATGCGGTTTCCATCTATACTTGGAGGCAGAGAGGAGGCAGTGATTAAGAGTTTTTTTCCCCATTGAAGGAACCCACTTGCATAAGAGCAAGAGGCTTTTTCCCCCAGGTGCCTACCCCTTCCTTCAGTTAAGCTTTTTTTTTTTTTTCTTTTCTTTTCTTTTCTCCTCCATGTCAGGAGTTAACACAGCCCTGAAAATACAGAGAGCTTTTCTATGCAAAAGGTTTTTCTTTTTTCCTTTTGGGAGGCAACTTATTGGACCAGGTCCCCAAATCTTGGGACTCCCTTCCTCTCACTTGTTTAAGAAGGATCTGGTTCCACAGCTTCACCTTAGCAGAATGCTTATGGCAGGGAAAAATGGTCAAAGTCACACAGAACAGCACAGAATGGAGGAACGGCCCGGCCTGCTCCTGCCAGTCACTCACTGCAGTTTGTGAAAGGCCACCTGGGAGTTAATTTAATGAGTCCATGCACCCACCTGAGTTACTCTGTTGTCCCAAACTCAATTTCAAGCTTCAAGTTGGAGCCCAAGAAAAGAAAACCAGATATCAGGGCAGACAACAGCAGAAGTCTAGGAGCACAGCACAGGAGAGAATGACTAATTCCTGCCAATTAGGCACCTCCCCCCAGCATCATGGAAGGAGGTCATGTGTGTGTATATCCGTGGCATAAATGAGACCTACAGAACTCAAAGGTTACCAGCAGCAGGGAGGATAGGCCAGCACAGAGGTGAGTGCAGATATTCCTACCCTCTAGGCCTCCCTGTTGCATAGGTGAAGGCCATATTGGCATTTGGGCGGCACCTGCCAAAGTTGGCGAAACTTCAAGATATAAGGATGGAAGAAAAAAGGGGATGCCTTTTTTTCCCTCTGCCTCATGTACGTTGGACATTTGCTAAGAAGACAAATAAACTATGGGATGCCTTTTTCCCCTCCTTCCAGATGGGTAAACCACCATCTTCAGTCTGTACTTCTCTCCAATGATCCTGAATCACTAGAACTCTTTTTGGGGGGATGGGGGAAGGCTGTCTTTTCTGTTTCCTTCTCTGTCTTCTCTTTGTGGATGGGTAACTGTGTCTCCATACTATAGGACATCACCCTCCACATGCATCCCCAAATTAGGATAAGTATAATTTCCCCAAACCTTAAACTGTTTGGCTAAAAAATCTATCAGGAAGAAATTACAGATCTAACTGAACAATGTCTTGAGGAGGGACAACTTTTAAAGTATGTAGATAACCTCTGTCTGCTTCCCCTTCATAGGACTCCAAGGTTGATAGGGCTCCATAGCTCAGAGGAAGGGAGCTCAGAAACCTTGACATGCCAGCAAAAGGTTAAAAGTTCTTACCAGTCAGAATTCTGGCCTTCCTAACTCTGTGCAAGCTGGCTGAATGAATGGTAAAAATCAATGTTTATATCATCTGTAAAGTTTTGATTAAAGGAAAAAATGATTTGTGAGGCTAGTCTTAACCTGTAGCCAATCTGGTGTGCTTTATGTGTCTTTCTGTATAGTTCTGTCATAAGGAGGAATATCTTAGGATAGAACATGGGATTAGGATCCCATAAGCCTGCTCTTCAAGCCAGCCCAGAAAACTTGATACTTAAAAAACTTTTCCACAGATCTCTGATGAAAAACAACAAAACAAGAACACTGGATGAGGTCTCCATCTTGTTTTATGTCCCAGGAAGTTGACTTTTTTTTTTTTTTTT
>NW_022436968.1:22164209-22179885 GCF_009761245.1 Sapajus apella | reverse complement strand
GGCCTAGGAAGTTGACTTTATAACTGCATGGCAGCATTTTCTTTTGTTCTCTGCCATTTTACAATGGCGTCCCAGGTTCAGTCCTGGCTTAGGGAATGAGTATGTTCTGGTTAATTTCTGTGTCACTTTTACCATGTGGTTGGTTATTCTACTCTCCTCCATGAACAACTTGTAGCTTCCTTTCTTAAATCTTCCTTCATATGAGCCACATTTAAAGATTCTAGATTTTGTAAACACTGCTTACCACCTCTTTGAAAATACCTCATACCCTGGTGGTTGAGTCATAACCTTAGTTGAGACTTGTTGGTTTCACCTGTGAGGTGGCTTATGGTAAAGTTAAAAAGCCAGAAATATTGGCTGCTTGGCCAATGAAAGTAATAAGATTTAAAAATACTTTTTAAAAGAGCACCACGGTTAAAAGTCAGCTTAATTAAAAGTAGAGAGGCTTGGTGTGGTGGCTTATGTCTGTAATCCTAGCACTTTGAGAAGACGAGGTGGGTAGATTGCCTGAGCTCAGGGAGTTCAAGTCGAGCCTGGGCAACATGGCAAAACCCTGTCTCAACTAAAAATACAAAAAATTAGCTGCGCATGGTGGTATGCACCTGTAATCCCAGCGACTCGGGAGGCTGAGGCATGAGAATTACTTGAATCCAAGAGGTGGAGGTTCCAGTGAGCCGAGATTATGCCACTGCACTCCAGCCTGGGCAACAAAGTGAGACTCTGTCTCCAAAAAAAAAAAAAAAAAAAAAAAAAGTCAATATTCCAGCTATAGATATATTTAAGACACCTTTATGTCTTTTATTTTCTTCTTGGATCTTGATTGGTTGGAAAAAGGTTTTTGTCTTCTCAGTTGACTATTTTTCTCCACTCTTACTGCACATAGGAGAGGCCTAAGATAATTTCTGATAGCCTGTGATTCCTTCAGAAAAACACAGAAGGCACCATGGACCCTATTTTGGGAAGAATCTATTTTCCTCAGGGAACCCCAATAATGTCAGGTACATGCCTCTCAAAATCTGTTTTTATCTTCAAGCTATACCTACTTATTAGGCCCTAGAAACTAAATGTTTTCCTATCCCTGTTTCTTGAAGGGCTCCACCCTGGGTCCAGTAATCCAATTAGGAGATTGACAAATGGAAAATCTGGGATAAATCTAACAAATGGAAAATCTCATGCCTGTAATCCCAGCACTTTTGGCGGCTGAGGCAGGTGGATCACCTGAGGCCGGGAGTCTCAAACCTACCTGGCCAACACAGACAAACCCCATCACTAATAAAAATAGAAAAATTAGCTGGGCATGGTGGTGGGCCCCTGTAAATCCCAGCTACTCAGGAGGCTGTCAGGAGAATCACTTGAACCCAGGAGGTGGAGTTTGCAGTGAGCTGAGATCACATCACTGAACTCCAACCTGAGTGACAGAACAAGACTCTGTTTCAAAACAAACAAACAAAAAAAACAGGACTTCTGCCAACGTGGCCAAATAGGAACAGATCCAGTCCACAGTTCCCAGAGAGAGCAAGCCAGGAGGCAAGTGATCTGTGCATTTCCAACTGAGATACCAGGTTTATCTCAATGGAACTGGTTAGACAGTGGGTGTAGCCCAAGTAGGTCAAACCAAAGCAGGGTGGGGTGTTGCCTCACCTGGGAAGCACAAGGAGCTGGAGAACTCCCACTCCTAGCTAGATGAAGCCATTAGGGACACTTCCAGACATTTTGGCACTCTGGCTCAGATACCGCACTTTTTCCATGGTCTGCACAACCCGCAGACCAGGAAATTCCCTCCAGTGCCCACAGCACCAGCACCCCGGGTTTCCAGCACAAAACTGGGCAGCCGTTTTAGCTGCAGCAGTTCCCCCCCCCATACACTAGCAGCACCTGGAATGCCAGCAAGACAAAACCGCTCATTCCCCTGAAAAAAAGGGGGCTGAAGCCAGGGAGCCAAGTGATAGGGCTCAGCAGGTCCCACCCCAACAAAGACCAGCAAGCTAACATCCACTGGCTTGAAATTCTTGCAGCCAGCACAGCAGTCTGAGCTCAACCTGCAACGTTCAAGCTCAGTGGCGGAAGGGGTGTCCGTCATTACTGAGGATCAGGTAGGTGGTTTTAACTTTGCCTGTGTAAACAAAGTCTCCAGGAAGTTTACACGCAACTAGGCAGAACCCACAGCAGCTCAGAAGGCCTCTGCAGGGAGACTGTGACTAGTCTCCCTTCTTGCTGGGCAGGGCATCTCTGAAAAAAGGCAGCAGCCTGACACAAACTTATAAAGCCCCCACCTTCCTGGGACAGAGCACCTTGGAAAAGAGGTGGTTGTGGGTTCTGCTTCAGCAGACTTAAACACCATGCCCAGCAGCTCTGAAGGGAGCATGAATTTCCCAGAACAGCACTGGAGCTCTGATAAGGGATAGACTGCCTGTCCTCAAGTGGCTCCCTGACCCCCATTTATCTTGAATGGGAGACACCTCATACAGGAGAGCTCTGGCTGGATGAAGCTATCAAAGGAAGGAATAGGCAGCAATCTTTGCTGTTCTGCAGCCCCTGTGAGAGATTCCCAGCAAGCAGGGTGTGGAAGGGACCTCCAGCAAACTCCAGCAGACCTGCAGCAGAGCAGCCTGTTAGAAGGAAAACTAAAAAAACAGAAAAAAAATAGTTTCAACATCAACAGAAAGGATGTCCACTCAGAGACCCCAACCAAAAATCACCAACTTCAAAGACCAAAGGTAGATAAATCCATGAAGATGGGAAGAAACCAATGCAAAAAGGATGAAATCGCCAAAAACTGGAACACCTATTCCCCTCCAAGAGATCACAACTCCTCACCAGCAAGGGAACAAAACAGGAAGGAGAGTGAGTTTGACAAACTGACAGAAGCGGGCTTCAGAAGGTGGGTAATAAACTTTTCTGAGCTAACAGAGCATGTTCTAATCCAATGCAAGGAAACTAAGAACCTTGAAAAAAGGTTAGAAGAAATGCTAACTTGAATAAAAGCGTAGAGAAGAATATAAATGACTTGATGGAGGGAAAAAAACCCAGCATGAGAACTTCATGAAGCATATACAAGTTTCAATAGCTGAATCGATCAAGCAGAAGAAAGGAAAACAGAGATCAAAGATCAGCTCCATGAAATAAAGCAAAAACGAAAGATTAGAGAAAAAAGAGTGAAAGGAAATGAACAAAGCATCCAAGAAATATGGGATTATGTAAAAAGACCAAATCTACATTTGATCAGTGAACCTGAATGTCATGGGGAGAATGAAACCAAGTTGGAAAACACTCTTCAGGATATTATCCAGGAGAACTTCCCCAACCTAGCAAGGCAGGCCAACATTAAAATTCAGGAAATACAGAGACCACCACAAAAATATTCCTTGAGAAGAGCAACCCAACGCACATAATCATCAGATTCACCAGTGTTAAAATGCAAGAAAAACCACGAAGGGCAGCCAGAGAGACAGACCAGGTTAACCGCAAAGGGAAGCCCATCAGACTCACAGAAGATCTCTTGGCAGAAACCCTACAAGCGAGAAGAGAGTGGAGGCCAATATTCAACATCCTTAAAGAAAAGAATTTTCATCTCAGAATTTCATAACCAGCCAAACTAAGTTTCATAAGTGAAGGAGATATAAAATCCTTTATGGACAAGCAACTGCTGAGAGATGTCGTCACCACCAGGCCAGCCTTACAAAAGCTCCTGAAGGAAGCACTAAATATGGAAAGGAACAACTAGTTCCAGCCACTGCAAAAACATACCAAATTGTAAAGACCATTGACACTATGAAGAAACTGCATCAACTAACAGGCAAAATAACCAGCTAGCATCAAAATGGCAGGAAATTCACACAGAACAATATTAACTTTACATGTAAATGGGCTAAATGCCCCAATCAAAACAGACTGGCAAATTGGAGAGTCAAGACCCACTGGTGTGCTGTATTCAGAAGACCCTCCTCACATGCAAAGACATACATAGGCTCAAAATAAAAAGATGGAGGAAGATTTACCAAGCAAATGGAGAGCAAAAAAAAAGCAGGGGTTGCAATCCTAGTCTCTGATAAAACAGACTTTAAACCAACAAAGATCAAGAGAGACAAAGAATGACATTACATAATGGCAAAGGGATCAATGCAACAAGAAGAGCTAACTATCCTAAATATATATGCACCCAATACAGGAGCACCAAGATACATAAAGCAAGTTCTTAATGACCTACAAAGAGACTTAGACTCCCACACAATAATAGTGGGAGACACTAACATCCCACTGTAAATATTAGATCAACGAGACAGAAATTAACAAGGATATCCAGGACTTGAGTGCGGATCTGGACCAAGCAGACCTAATAGACATCTACACAACTCTCCACCCCAGATCCACAGAATATACATTCTTCTCAGCACCACGTCGCACTTACTCTAAAATTGACCACATAATTAGAAGTAAATCACTCCTCAGCAAATGCAATAGAAAGGAAATCATAACAAACAGTCTCTCAGACCACAGTGCAATCAAATTAGAACTCAGGATTAAAGAAACACTCAAAAACCACACAACCACATGGAAACTGAACAACTTGCTCCTGAATGACTACTGGATAAATAATGAAATGAAGCCAAAAATAAAGATGTTCTTCCAAACCAACGAGAATGAAGACACAATGTACCAGAATCTCTGGGACACATTTAAAGCAGTGTCTAGCGGGAAATTTATAGCACTAAATGACCACATGAGAAGCGAGGAAAGATCTAAAATTGATACCCTAACATCATGACTAAAAGAACTAGAGGAGTAAGATCAAACAAATTCAAATGCTAGCAGAAGACAAGAAATAACTAAGATCAGAGCAGAACTGAAGGAGACAGTGACACAAAAAAACCCTTAGAAAAAAAAAATCAATAAATTTAGGAGCTGGTTTTTTTTGAAAAGGCCAACAAAATAGACTGCTAGCCAGACTAGTTAAAAAAAAAAAAAAGAAGAACTGAATAGATGCAATAAAAAAAATGATAATGGGGTATCACCACTGACCCCGCAGAAATACAAACTACCATCAGAGATTACTATAATCACCTCTATGCAAATAAACCAGTAAATCCAGAAGAAATGAATAAAATTCCTAGACACTTATACCCTCCCAAGACTAAACCAGGAGGAAGTTAAATCCCTGAATAGACCAATAACAAGGTCTGAAATTGAGACAGCAATAAATAGCCTACCAACCAAAAAAAAAAGCCCAGGATCAGACAGGTTCATAGCAGAATTCTACCAAAGATACAAAGAGGAGCTGGCACCATTCCTTCTGAAACCATTCCAACAATACAAAAAGAAGAAATCCTAACTCACTTTATGAGACTAACATCCTGATACCAAAACCTGGCAGAGACACATCTAAAAAAACTTCAGGCCAATATCCATGATGAACATTGATGAAAAAGTCCTCAATAAAATACTGGCAAATCGAATCCAATAGTATATCAAAAAGGTTATCCATCAGGATCAAGTAGACTTCATCCCTGGAATGCCAAGCTTGTTCAACATACGCAAATCCATAAACATAATCCATGACATAAACAGAACCAAAGATAAAAACAACATGATTATCTCAACAGATGCAGAGAAGGCCTTTGACAAAATTCACCAGCCCTTTATGCTAAAAACTCTCAATAAACTAGGTATCAATGGAACATATCTCAAAATAAAAAGAGCTATTTACAACAAACCCAAAGCCAATATCATACTGAATGGTCAAAAACTGGAAGCATTCCCTTTGAAAACTGGCACAGGACAAGGATGCCCTCTCTCACCAGTCCTATTCAACACAGTTTTGGAAGTTCTAGCCAGAGCAATCAGGCAAGAAAAAGAAAGAAAGGGTATTCAACTAGGAAAGGAGGAAGTCAAATTGTCTCTACTGGCAGATGACATGATTGTATATTTTGAAAACCCCAGCATCTCAGCCCCAAATCTTCTTAAGATGATAAGCAACTTCAGCAAAGTCTCAGGATACAAAATCAACATGCAAAAATCTCAAGCATTCCTATACACTAATAACAGACAACCAGAGAGCCAAATCATGAGGGAATTCCCATTCACAATTGCTACAAACAGATTAAAATACCTAGGAATACAACTAACAAGGGATGTGAGGGGCCTCTTCAAGAACTACAAATCACTGCTCAAGGAAATAAGGACACAAATAGATGGAAAAATATTCCATGAGCATGGTTAGGAAGAATCAATGTCATGAAAATGGCCATAGTGCCCAAAGTAATTTATAGATTCAATGTTACCCTCATCAAGCTACCATTGACTTTCTTCACAGAATTGGAGAAAAACCACCTTAAACTTCATATGGAACCACAAAAGAGCCCGCAAAGACATCTTAATCCTAAGCAAAAAGAACAAAGCTGGAGGCATCATGCTACCTGACCTCAAACTATACTACAAGGCTACCATAATCAAAACAGCATGGTACTGGTACCAATACAGAGATATAGACCAATGGAACAGAACAGAGGCCTTGGAGGCAACACCAGACATCTACAACCATCTGATCTTTGACAAACCTGACAAAAACAAGCAAAGGGGGAAAGGATTCCCTGTTTAATAAATGGTGTTGGGAAAACTGGCTAGCTACATGCAGAAAGCTGAAACTGGATCCCTTCCTTACACCTTATTCAAAAATTAGCTCCAGATAGATTAAAGATTTTAAAACCTAACACCATAAAAACCCTAGAAGAAAATCTAGGCAATACCATTCAGGACATAGGCACAGGCAAGGACTTCATGACTAAAACACCAAAAGCAATGGCAGCAAAAGCCAAAATAGACAAATGGGATCTAATTATACTTAAGAGCTTCTGCACAGCAAAAGAAACTATCATTAGAGTCAACCAGCAACCAACAGAATGGTAAAAAATTTTTGCAAGCTACCCATCTGACCAAGGGCTAACATCCAAAATCTACAAAGAACTTAAACAAATTTACAAGAAAATAACAAACAACCCCATCAAAACGTGGGTGAAGGATGGGAACAGACACTTTTCAAAAGAAGACATTTATGAGGCCAACAAACATATGAAAAAATGCTCATCATCACTGGTCATTAGAGAAATGCAAATTGAAACCACAATGAGATATCATCTCATGACAGTTAGAATCGCAATCATTAAAAAATCAGGAGACTAGATGCTGGAGACGATATGGAGAAATAGGAACACTTTACACTGTTGGTGGGAGTGTAAATTAGTTCAACCATTGTGGAAGACAGTGTGGCGATTCTTCAAGGATCTAGAACTAGAAATACCATTTGACCCAGCAATCCCATTACTAGGTGTATACCCAAAAGATTATAAATTATTCTATTATAAAGACACATGCACACGTATGTTTACTGCAGCACTGTTTACAATAGCAAAGACTTGGAACCAACCCAAATGCCCATCAATGGTAGACTGGATAAAGAAAATGTGGCACACATACACCATGGAATACTATGTAGCCATAAAAAAGGATGAGTTCATGTCCTTTGCAGGGACATGGCTGAAGGTGGAAACCATCATTCTCAGCAAACTGACACAAGAACAGAAAGCCAAACACTCCATGTTCTCACTCATAAGTGGGTGTTGAACAATGAGAACACATGGACACAGGGAGGGGAATATTACACACTGGGGCCTGTAGGGTGGTTAAAGGGCTAGGAGTGGGATAGCCACAAGTGAAGGGGTTGGGGAGGGATAACATTAGGAGAAATACCTAAGGTAGATGACAGGGGAGGGAGGTAGACGCAGCAAACCACCACTGCATGTGTATACCTATGTAATGGATCTGCACATTCTGCACATGTATCCTAGAACTTAAAATATTAAAAAAAAAAAACAAAAAAACTTAAAACCACTGAATCTTCTTCTATGTAGTTATATAGGAAATAGGTGTGTGATGCTTATATATAAAAAAAGAGCTCTAATGGATTAAAGAAAAATAAGCACTCTATCAAATATTTTTAAATAAAAAATAGAAGCTGCAATGCTTTTTAGTTCATGTGACTTTAATCTTTGAGAAATAGAAAAAGTTTTAAAGAGTACCAGGCAAATGTCTTCAAAATGTAAATATGTGGTCTAAATTATGCAGGTCAAATACTAGGTTTATTAAATGCTTTAAGGTCAAAAACAGTTTCTTTGGCTTTTGAAAACTGTTTGACTTGTCTGCCTTACATTTTGATGAGACCTGAGGACATATGGTGTCAACCACGCACCTAACTATGCTGCAAAGAGTCAAATCTTATCTGTGCCTAGTACATAATTAAAGTAACTACCAGGTTTTACATTAACACAAAAAATTTCTAAGATTTACCAATGTAACTTATAATTGAGGGTACTGAAAATAGTTTTACATGCAAGGTGTGGAAAAAAAAAAAAGTAAAATGTGTTTTTAGTAAAAAATTATAAGAAGGCATGGGAATGTACATTTTTGCCTAGTTTAGAAAGTTAGAGTTGGTAAAGCTAAAGGTTTGAACAAGTTGCGGAAGGTCTGTAAAAATTAACCTTGTAAAAGAAATCCTGTGTGTAAATATACTGACTAAATTCAAGAATATTATTTGGTTTTTCCAGAAATTGAATATTGGAATAAAAGCACAACAAGGTTTTTCTTTTCTTTTTTTTTTTTTAAGACAGAGTCTCACTGTGCCACTCAGATTGGAGTGCAGTGATGTGACATCAGCTTACTGCAACCTCTGATTCCTGGGTTCAAGTGATTCTCTGTGCCTGGCTGAGCAAAACAGTTTTCTAAAGGTACTAATCTGTTCTTTAACAAAAATTTGTAAAGAGTTATAAAAAGTTTACAAGAGGCAGGGCAGTGGCTCATGCCTGTAATCCCAGCACTTTGGGAGGCCGAAGTGGTCAGATCTCCTGAGGTCAGGTGTTCGAGACCAGCCTGGCCAACATAGTGAAACTGTCTCTACTAAAAATACAAAAATTAGCCAGGTGTGGTGGTGGGTGCCTGTAATCCCAGCTACTCTGGAGGCTGAGGCAGGAGAATCTCTTGAACCTGGGAGGCAGAGGTTGCAGTGAGCCAAGATCCTGCTGCCCCTGTACTCTAACCTGGATGACAAAGCTAGACACCATCTCAAAAATAAATAAATAAGAATCTCATCTCCTGGACAAAGTGGTTAAGATTTAATAGAATTATCTATTAGGGTTTCTTTTCATTTTTTTTTTTTTTTTGGAGACAGTGTCTTGCTTTGTTGCCGAGGCTGGAGTGCCATGGTGCTATCTCAGCTCCCTGCAACCTCCACCTACTGGGTCCATGTTCTTCTCCTGCCCCAGATTCCTGAATAGCTGGGATTACAGGTGGGTACCACCATACCCAGTTAATTTTTCCAGTTTTAGTAGAGTCAGGGTTTCTCCATGTTGGCCAGGCTGTTCTCGAACTCCTGGTCTCAAGGGATCCACCTGACTTGGTCTCCCAAAGTGCTGGGATTATAGGTGGGTGCCACCATGCCCAGCCTATAAAATTTTGTTTTTTTAAAAATTAAGGCTGACATTAATAATAGACTAATGTAAGGGTGAAATTTGGCTTTCTCTCTCTTAAACACGATTCTCATGTAATATAATTAAAGGATAATGAAAGATTTTTATCTTGCAAATGAGCTACTGAGAAAAAAAGAAAGGGAGAGACAACAGACAGAATGTTTGGAAACCTAAGTCTTCCCTCTAAATGAGTACAGGTTTTTGCCTTTTAAAAACTTTTTCGAGCTGTCGTTTTAGCTTAATGATTTATAACTTGGAATTCTATATCATAATATCAAGTGTTTTAAACCTTTAACATATTTGATAGCCTTCCCAAAATCAAATTTCAGCTTCAAAACTGTCTTTCCTGACTCCTAACTTTTGGCTGTTACACAGGGCCCCTGAAGCATCCAAAAGAGAAATAAACAGGATTATTTGACATGCTTAGTTACATGACATAGTCAAAACAAAAATTATGTTTAACTCCTTCAAGTTATACTTTAGTATATAATTTTAATGTATGTTTCAAAATTGTATTGGATTTCTAAAATTCTGAGTATATGCTATCAATCATAATTAGGGTTATTATGTTATTGTTAACCACAAAAATAACCAAATTTCTTTGTTAATTATGTTTTTGACCATAACTACCCTGGACATTTTGTCACTCACAGACAATTGCTGTCTTGTTTTGATCCTTTTCAAAAGACAGTTGATAATCAGCTATAGGAGTTTGACAGGTGCTCTTAAATGTTTCTGATAACTTTGGAAATTGTGACATTGGAACAGAGGAAAACAATACAGGACTCATGAGCTGAAATGCAGAACAAGAGTTAACAGTATGGACTGAATTAACAGAAAACTGAAATAATCCTTTTTAACTTTTTGCTTAAAATGTTGCTGATGCTTTGTTTTTCAATGCCAGGAAAACTTATTTTCAGCTATTTACAACTTTTAACAATTAAGGTATACTCTTGTGAACAAAATTTAGAACATACTTGTTTCTCTCTGCCTGGTTTCTCCAAAATTTGGAAGCTAGTTACAAGTATTCTTAACTTATGGCAACATAGTGTTTTGCATAAGTGGAATAAGAATCCATTTTCTCTTGCAACAGGATGCAATAGAAGAAACTGGTTCTTTTACCAAGGCTTTTACCTGAGGGTGCGTTTCCCTTTTGGGAATCAAGCTTGACTTGCAGAGCCAATAAAAGTCCCTTGGGAAAACTGGCCTCATGCCTCATCTACACAGTCTCTATACAGGTTTGCTGAGTTAGAAATGTCATTTTCCAAAAGGGCTAGGAGCCCCCAAGGTGACTGGGCCCTCAAGAAGAGAGAAATGTACCCAACTCACGGGTATTTAAGAGTACAAACCTATGGCTGGGCTTGGCTTTAAAAAGTCTTATCTAAGATTCCTTAGGGAACATGGTTTCATCAAAGCCAATTTTTTAAAGCCTATGTGAAAATAATTATTCTTGCTGCACTTTATGCAAATAATCAGGCCAAGTATAAGACTAAACTCTACTTTGCAAACAACTCAATCCTCTCATTTACTTTTTAACAAAAATGAGGACTGGAGACAGAGCAATTATGTTTCAAAATGTATATTCTTGTCATTATATTTTAGTCTCCTTATTAGTAGTTTTTAAGTTTTCATGTATAATTTAGACTAACTTTGCTTATTCCTGTGAACTAAGCAGCGATCTCTGGGTGCAGCTCAGAAGAAACAAAACGTATGCGCAATGTAAAAATCTGGATCAAGTTTTTAGTTCTGGTCATTCTGCAAACGCTGACAGGTGATAGGAGTAAATAGGGTGCCCATAACCCGGAGGTTTCGTTTTTGGGCAGTAAGTCCAAAGGAGTTAACCAAAGCTAAGCTCCATGCACCCAAATCTTAGCAGGCATAACTATAGCCACCAGTTATCTGGGTGTGCTGGCAGCCTCAGGATTTTGGAGCTGTCCTTATCCCTCCTCTTTTGTTTTGATACATGTCTCTTTTCTTCTTCCCCCGCCCTTCCCCCCCACCCCCAGACGGAGTCTTGCTCTGTCAGCCAGGCTGGAGTACAATGGTGCGATCTCAGCTCACTGCAACCTCCATCTTCTGGGTTCAAGTAATTCTCCTGCCTCAGCCTCCCAACTAGCTGGGATTACAGGCACATGCCACCACACCCAGCTAATTTTTTGTAATTTTAGTAGAGACGGGGTTTCACCATGTTGGCCAGGCTGTTCTCAAACTCCTGACCTCATGATCTGCCTGCCTCGGCCTCCCAAAGTGCTTGGGATTACAGGCATGAGCCACTGCACCCAGCTTGATACATATCTTCTAATACCCAGTTTGTCTCTTCTTGCCTTCAGACTATCAAACTCCAAACAATAATGCAATCACAACCTAGGACGATGGCTCCCTTTTACCCCCTTAAATAGGCCTCTGAGGAAGCTCTGATTGCCATATCCCCAAAATAGCGCCCCCTGTCAGCAGGAAGCAATTAAGGTTGCCCTTCATCCCTATTCTAATGACAGTTAGATGTACATGTTCAGAGTGGAATGGATAGCAGCAGGAGGCAGAAAAATGCCTAGGCACACAGGAACAGGTCCCCAGTGAAACCCGACCTGCCTGCCAAAGACAGTTTAAAGCCTGAGAACTGAACTACAAGTCAAATACATGAACCAGATTGAGAATCTGTCTTCCAGTTTGGCATGATTTCCTCTGATGTACCCCCTACCCTTCACCTATTTTACATATACCTACCCTTCACTAATGAGTCTTTTACACAGCCACGCCTGCCTTTGATTCATGCCTTTGTTTGAACCTTTTTTGAATACTCACAAACCAATCAGCACACATTCCCCTATTCTGAACCTTCAAAAGCCCTGGAATCAGCCACACTGGGAGAGAAACCACCCAAATTCAGGTTGGGGACCACCTCTGTGTCCCGCCTCCACTGAGAGCTGTTCTCTAGCTCAATGCAGTTATTCTCCACCCTCCTTATCCTTCAATTGTCAGAGTATGCTCATTCTTCTCGGAGACAGGACAAGAACTTGGGAATCACCGTACATGGGTAAGAGCTATAACACAGGTGGGCTGGGGGCACAGCCTGGGTGGTCCAAGTGGGCAGGCCACCTCCTGGGGCAGTGTGTGTGCCCAGTGAAGCCTGGGTGGGGGCATCACCAGCCAGAGGTCCCCAGCTGGCAAAGTGACTAAGAAAAATCCTGTGTCAACATCAGATAAAGTAGTCTCCAGTTATTTAAAGAAGTTTGAACTGGGTTTTTTGTGTTTAAGTCTGAAAGAGGCCTTGCAAATACAAAGCAAAATCTGTCAAAACCACTGCATCTCTGAAAGGATTAACAAAATAATATAAGTATTTGGTTATTCTGTCCATCCTTAGATGGTTTATCCAATAAGCTTCTGCCTTAAAAACAAAAAATAAAGTTCTAGGCTGGGCACAGTGGTTCATGTCTGTAATCCCAGCACTTTGGGAGGCTGAGGCAGGCGAATCATTTGAGATCAGTAGTTCAAGATCAGCCTGACTAACAAGGTAAAACCCCATCTCTATTAAAAATACAAAAATTAGCTGGGTGTGGTGGCACACACCTGTAATCACAGCTACTTGGGAGGCTGAGGCAGGAGAATCACTTCAACCCAGGAGGCAGAGGTTGCAATGAGCCAAGATCATGCCACTGTACTCCAACCTGGACAACAGGGTGAGACTCTGTCTCAAAAGAAAAAAAAAAAAAAAAAAAAAAAAAAATTTCTAAACCCTCCAACCAACTGAATGGACACTTCCTCTAGGCCAAAAGCATTCAAGTTAACCTGACAGGCTAGTTCAGGCCATGATGTAAAGGTGGGTTCAGACATGTCCAATTATTCCCTCCACCCTTCCGGAATTCAGGTACAGCTGACCAGCATTAACATTAAAACAGAGACTTTAAGTCTGACAGAACAGGCTGTAGCAAAGGTACCGATATGACAAAGAGCAGGCTCTGTAAGAAACTAAATCTTTTATCCCAAAATATACTTCTTGACATATTTTGCAATGCCCCTGCAAAGCTGTCTCTTGTGAAGAGGTAATTCTCTTCCCTTTCCAAGTGTTTTCCCTGATTCAGGAGGGAATTAACTAACTCGGGCACCTTTTTTAAGTCTGATAAGAAACATTTAGGGCCAGGCACGGTGGCTCACACCTGTAATCCCAGCACTCTGTGAGGCCGAGGCAGGCGGATCACGAGGTCAGCAGTTGGAAACCATCCTGGCCAACATGGTGAAGCCTTGACTCTACTAAAAATACAAAAATTAGCTGGTTGTGTTGGCGCACACCTGTAATCCTAGCTACTCAGGAGGCTGAGGCAGGAGAATTGCTTGAACCTGGGAGGTGGAGGTTGCAGTCAGCCAAGATCACACCATTGCACTCCAGCCTGGGTAAGAGTGAGACTCTTGTCCCCAAAAGAAAACGAAAGAAACATTTACAAGGCTGGGCATGGTGGCTGATGCCTATAATCTCAGCACTTTGGGTAGCCAAAGTGGAGTCAAACTCTGCAAAATATTTGAAGATTTACTCTGAGCCAAATATGAGTGACCATGGCCCCAGGACACAGCCCTCAGGAGGTCCTGAGAACATGTGCCCATGGTGATCAGGGCGCAGCTTTGTTTTATACATTTTAGGGAGGCATGAGACATCAATCAAATACATTTAAGAAATACATTTGTTTAGTCCTGAAAGGTAGGACAACTCAAAGTGGGGGTTTTCAGGCTACAGGTAAATTTAAACATTTTCTGGTTTACAAATGGTTGAGTTTATCTAAAGACCTGGGATCACAGAAAGGAAGTGTTCAGGTTAAGATAAAGGATTGTGGAGTCCAAGGTTCTTTTGAAGTCTAATAGTGGCTGCCCTTAGAGATAATAGAGACAAATGTTTCCTATTCAGATCTTTAAAAGGTGCTAGACTTTAAGTTAATCTTTTTGAATTGGGAGGGCCTGGAAGAAAAAGATCTAGCTATGTTAATAGAGGTTCTTTACTGAACCTCTATTAACAAATACGGGTTCAAAATTTCCCCCACAAAGGACAGCTTTACAGGGCCATTTCAAGGTATGGCAAAGAAACATCTTATGGAGTAAAATATTTTTCTTTTCTTCCTTGTCTCATAGGGTTAAATACAACCAATCTGATGAGAATTTATGGTTTGTAGGGCATGACTCCCCAGAATTCTTAGATAGGGATTTGGGCAAGATGGAAAAAAAACAAATCAGAGTTTACTTCTCAGTAGCATCACATGACAGATAGCAGGCCCTAAAGAAATTGAAGTGTTTTACTCCAAAACATATTTTTCTTTGGACATATTTTGAACTGGCCCTGCAAAGCTATCTCTTCTTGGGGAAACCTATATTCTGTAGAGGATCCCTTTCCCTTTCCAGGTTTTACCTGATCCAGGAGAGATTAACCTTTTAAGGTCTGATAAGAGACGTTTACCATCAGTTCTCTCTGAAGCCTGCTACCCGGGGACTTTACCTGCATAATAAGAACCTTGGTCTCAACCCCTGATCTTAACCCAGGCACTCCTTTCAACTGATCCAAGGTCTTTAGATAACAACTTAACTCTTTCAACCAATTGCCCACCAGAAAATCTTTCAATCTGCCTATAACCTGGAAGCCCCCTCCTGCCATGAGTTCCCCAACCCCTCTACCTTGTGTCTTAAAGTTGTGCTGCCTTTCCAGACTGAAGCCATCTACACTACATGTACTAAGTGATGTCTGCCTGCAACTTTGGTTCCCCTAAAAATGTATAAAATCAAGCTATAACGTAACCACCTTGGACACATGTTTTCAGGACCTCTTGAGACTGTGCCTCAGGCCTTGGTCACTCATATTTGGCTTGGAATAAATCTCTTAAAATATTTTACAGAGTTTGACTTTTTTTTTTTTGAGATGGAGTTTCCCTCTTGTTACCCACGCTGGAGTGCAGTGGCATGATCTCGGCTCACCGCAACCTCCGCCTCCTGGGTTCAAGCAATTCTCCTGCCTCAGCCTCCCGAGTAGCTGGGACTACAGGCGCGCGCCACCATGCCCAGTTAATTTTTGTATTTTTAGTAGAGACGGGGTTTCACCATGTTGATCAGGATGGTCTCGATCTCTTGACCTCGTGATCCACCCGCCTCGGCCTCCCAAAGTGCTGGGATTATAGGCGTGAGCCACC
>NW_022436968.1:22074419-22164109 GCF_009761245.1 Sapajus apella | reverse complement strand
ATGACCAGTTAATTTTTGTATTTTTAGTAGAGACGGGGTTTCACCATGTTGATCAGGATGGTCTCGATCTCTTGACCTCGTGATCCACCCGCCTCGGCCTCCCAAAGTGCTGGGATTATAGGCGTGAGCCACCACGCCCGGCCTTGACTTTTTTTTTAAATCAACAGTTCAAATAAATTTTTAAAACTTTTAATGTGCCAAAACTTATCTTTTAACATTACTAGTTTCAGTTTGTGAAAGTCTAAAGTTCTCTCCCTGTCCCCGTCTGTAAATTCTTAAGGCTCATAGTCTCATTCATAGTCCCCCATGCCACCACCACTCAGACTCTTTATATGCGGTCTGTTCCCATTGCCTCAAATTCTCATTAAAAAAAAAAATCATCCTTTTCTCCAATTTTCACAAAAGCACAAGTCATAAAAGATTCAGTCTCGATAATCTTTTTTTTTTTTTGTAAAGTTTACTGAAGGTTTGGGTTATAAGGAGTGTTCACATTGTGAATAGCCTTTGCAATCTTCTGCCTCCTCCCCCTTCCCTCTACAAAGTGAATTCCTCTCCTAGCTTCCTCCAAAGCTGTTCTAAGCTTTCCCTGGAGATCTCTTCTTCTACTCCAGCAGCATTTCAAAGCTAAATAAATAAATCCTGGTGAATAGGATGCCCTCCTATCACTACACAAATAATTACCTGAATCAAAGTACCCTTTAAAGAAAGAAGGCAAATGTATACTGTAAGGTCAGTTGCCTCGCCCGGAGGCCGGACACATCCACCTCTGCCCTCAGCACCTGACTCTGCACCTGGCACCTAGTTCTGCTGCATGGCTCCCCTGGAAGGCTCCGGCTGATGCAACCCTGGCCAGCTCTCACACCAGAAAACCCACCCAACAACCCACCAACCAATAGGGGCCCACCCCATCTCAATCCCGCTCCCCTGGACCCAATCAGGGGGCGTCCTGCTGTTGCTCGTTCCTCCTAGCCATAAACTGCCCCCCACCCCAGGAAATCAGCACTTCTCTGGCCCTTTTACCGGACCATAGAACCTCGCAGGGGAGCTGAATAAATTGGCATTTAATTTTCTTATACTGGCCTCAGTTTCCTCATTTTAAACTCGGCAATTACCCTTACATACATAGAGAAAAATTATGCTTCAGTGGAATATTATGTATTGTTTAAAGCACAACTTTTCAGGGAATCTGATTTTGATTCACTGTCTTTGAGCTATTTTACAACTCTGTAAATTTCAGATAACTGGTAACAATGCAAATAATTCTTACCTATACCTGTGCAAATAAATTCCATCAGGTAGAAGGGCAACCCTCCATGATTCCCAAGGAAGGAGCTAGTTTTGCAGCCTCTGCAAAATTTTCTGTATTCCTGTTTGTTTTTGGACTTCTCCTTTGAACTGGTTATATTTTCTGGTTTCCTCATCTAATTAATGTATTAAATAAAATTTTTGGCACATGTTCATTTTATAGCTGCATGAGTCATGATTTTACCTTTTTTGAAAATTATTTTTTCAGCATATCAAAAAGGGTTCTAGGGCAGGAAATGATACCACACTCAAAAGGGAACTTGAAGAGTCTTTAATGAAGGAACTATTTATAGAAGTGTGGGCAGAATTAAACTTCCAAGGCTGGTTAGCACCCAATCAGCAACAGAGAAAAATTAGTACTATCTCTAGAGATACTGGACAAGGATAGGAAGCTGTGGCCACACTTAGAGAAACACAAATTATAGCCTGGCAGAAAGGAGTCAGGGGAAAAAATATGACTTTTGTCTTCTGAACCTCATGAACCCAAAGGGTACTGGGGACAGGGTGACAGTCTAGCTTTTTTGTATTGCTTTATCCATCCCTTTCAGTCAAATCAGTCCAATATGGATCATAAATTCTCAATTTACAGGGGCTGGCTCATGTCTGCTATTATAAAAATTTATAGAAGCTTGTATTATTATACTTTATATCTACATATGTGTCTTAGTCTGTTAGTGGTGCTATAAAAAAAATACCTCAGTCTGGGTAATTTATAAATGATATAAATTAGTTTTCTTACAGTTCTAGAGGCTGGGAAGTTCAAGATCAAGGTGCCAGCTTTCAGAGTCTGGTAAGGGCTTCCTTGCTGCGTAGTCATGTAACCACCCAACAGGTTTCTCTTGCCTGCTGCCCAGATAGAGCCAATTTCTCAAGACAGAGGAATTGCAATAGACAGTTTAATGCATGTAGAACCGGCTAAATGGAAAACCAGAATTTTATTACTACTCAAGTCAATTTCCCAAAAATTCAGAGGCTAGGGTTTTTTAAACACAGTTTGGTGGAGAGCAGGTTACAGAATGGGGAATGCTGATTGGTTGGGTCAGGAATAAAATTATAGGGAGTCAAAGCTGTCATCTTATGCTGAGTGAGTTTCTGGGTGGGGGCCACAAGACCAGATGAGTTATTTTACTTATCTGTGTGGTTCTGGCTGGTCCACTGAAATTCAGGGTTTGAAAAATAACTCAAACACCAGTGTTAGGTTTTATAGTAGCAATGTTATCTATACAAGCAATTAGGGAGGTTAGTGATCTTGTGGACTCTGGCTGCACGACTCCTGGGTTATAATTTCTAATCTTACAGCTAATTTGTTAGTTTACTTATTTTTTGGGACAAGGTCTCGCTCTGTCACACAAGCAGAAATGCAGTGGCATGATCTTGGCTCACTGCAAACTACAACTCCTGGGCTCAAGTGATGCCCCCCACGAAGCACTACAGGCACGTGTCACCATGCCCAGCTAATTTTGTTTGTTTTTTGTAGAGACAAGGTCTCACTGTGTTACCCATCCTGGTCTCAAACTCCTGAACTTACCCAATCCTCCTGCTTTGGCCCCCCAAAGTGCTGGGAGTACAGGTGTGAACCATTGTGCCTGGCCTAATTTGTTAGTTTAACAAAGGTGGTCTGGTCCCCAGGAAACCTGGGGGTTTGTTTCAAGGAGAAGCTGTTATCATCTTTGTTTCAAAGTTAATACAGAAACTAAATTCCTCCCAAAGTTAGTTTGGCCTATGCCCAGTGTAGAAAATAAAAGTAAATAGAAGCTCCTCTTGAAAGCTTTATTCTTAGCTTATTAAGAATAAATAATAACTTCTTCAAAGGTTGATTTACTCTAATACCTTTTGTTAATAATCCTAAGTAGCTGTTATTATATAGAAATAGGGACATTCTGCATTCTTTTTTTTTTTTTTTTTTTAAAGACAGAGTCTTGCTCTGTTGCCAGGCACCAGGTCGGAGTGCAGTGGCACGATCTTTGCTCACTGCAACCTCTGCCTCCCAGGTTCAAGCAATTCTCCTGCCTCAGCCTCTTGAGTAGCTGGGACCACAGGTGCGTGCCACCACACCCAGCTAATTTTTTTATTTTTTAGTAGAGATGGGGTTTCACCATGGTCTTGATCTCTTGACCTCGTGATCCGCCTGCCTCAGCCTCCCAAAGTGCTGGGATTACAGGCGTGAGCCACTGTGCCCAGCCATTCCTGGTTCTTATACTGTAGCCCAGATATTTGCCCTGACATGTCTGGACAAGCCCAGGCAGGCCTCAGCCCATAGTTAATTCCCCTTCCTTATTTGGAAATGTTATTGCTTCTTTAAGTCTTTCCAAAACTACTTCCTCTTTTCCTTTGTTCTCTCTTGCCTTTACCCTTTCAGGAAAAGTTTTGAGTTGTTAGCCAATTGGTATAGTTTAGATTGTGAGGCCCAGCTCCAGCCAATGGAGGCAAGGCACAGCAGTAGGAGTCAGTCTGTAAGGGATAAATATGTCTGCCTTTCCTTTGTTCTTTGTACTCTCATGGCAAACTGCTGGCAAGTGTACCCTTTCTGCAGAAAGTAAAGCTGCCTTGCTGAGAGAAAATTTATATGAGTGCTATTTCTTTTGTAGCCCCAAAAATTTACATATAACACCCAGGAACAAATAATGGCAGCTTGGAAGTTAGAAGCAAGATGGAGTTGGTTAGGTCAGATCTCCTTCACTGTCAGAATTTTCTCAGTTATAATTTTTGCAAAGGCAGTTTCACTCACATGGCAGAAGAGATGGTAGGATCAGACTCACATGCTCAGGCCCTTTTTAAGGCTCTGCCCTCATGATTTAATCCCCTCCTAAAGGTCCCACCTCTTAATAGTATCATGTTGATGATTAAGTTTCAACATAGGAATTTTAGGGGAGCATCACTTGAGTCCAGGAGGCGTAGTTTGCAGTGAGCCAAGATCATGCCACTGCATCTCTTGCCTGTGTGACAGAGAGAGAACTTATCTCAAAAAATAAGTAAACTAACAAGATTAGCTGTAAGATTAGAAATTATCACCCAGGAGTCATGCAGCCAGAATCCATAAGATCACTAACCTCCCTAATTGCTCATATAGATAACATTGCTATTATAAAATCTCTACACATTCAGACCATAACAACAGAGAAGTAATACAGCTGTTTACTAAAGTCCTCAAAGGTTCTCTCCAGTTTCTGGGCCCTAAGTCTTTGACTAAGAAGCAAAAGTTGACGCTATTTAATACATGCTTTTATATGCACATTCTCTGTATATTGGTTGAAGGGTGGTGAATATACTTTGGAGAAAAGAAAAACCATTTTATACAACAGCTGATTGCTTCCTGCGAGAAAAAAATCATGCTAAAATAGTCACAAGGTTTCTGCTGGGTCTTTGTTCTTTCACACAAGTTAATGTTCTGCAGAGCATCCTGAAATGCTCAGACAGAAAGCAGCAAAGTTGTAAACAGGGATTAAGTGTGCTGAATAATGCTGTGCCTGATAAAGTGAGAAGACTCTGGAGCTCAGGGAATAATCTAGAAGGAAGGAGAGAATAAAGGAGGAGACAACCTCAGAGGCTGGAGTAGAGTGTGGAAATGTTTGAGGGACTATTTTAAGGATGTGTAATATTCAACTTAAAATTGTTTTTTTCCAACTTGGGCCCCACAGAAGGTTGGTAAGAAGAAGAAGAGCCATTCAGCCATCAACAAGGTGGTGACACCATCAACATTCACAAGCACATCCCACTGAAATGGACTTCAAGAAGTGTGCCCCTCGGGCACTCAGCACTCAAAGATATCTGAAAATTTGCCATGAAAGAGATGGAAACCCCAGATGTGCACACTGATACCAGGTTCAACAAAGCTGTCTGGGCCAAAAGAACACGTAATGTCCCATACCGTATCCATGTGTGGTTGTCCAGAAAAACATAACGAGAATGAAGACTCATTGAAGTGTGAAAGATAAATATCTTGGGCCCCCAAATCACTGAGCTACAGGGAAATTCAAGATGGGAACTGCTCAAGGCAAACCTGCCTCCCTTTCTATTCAAAGTCATCCCTCTGCTCACTTAGATGCATATTTTAATTGCCTTCTTTGGAAAGGCTTATGAGAAACTCAAAAGAACACAACCATTTCGCCGGGCTCATGCCTGTAATCCCACCACTTCGGGAGGCTGAGGCGGGTGGATCACCTGAGGTTGAGAGTTTGAGACTAGCCTGACCAACACGGGAAAACCCAGTCTCCGCTAAAAATACAAAAATTAGCAGAGTGTGGTGGTGTGCACCTGTAATCCCAGCTACTTGGGAGGCTGAGGAATAAAAATTGCTTGAACCAACAGGCAGAGGCTGCAGTAAGTTGAGACTGTCCACTGCAAGGCAGCCTGGGTGACAGAGTGAAACGGTGTTTCAAATAAATAAATTAATTAAAATCATATGCTCAGTCTTTAATTATGGAGGCATTTGCATCCCTGTCTTTACAGTTAATCCTGTGATCATGTTATAGGCATTTATAGTTAACTACCACACACCCAACCCCCAGCTTCCCAGATTACAAGCTTCTTGAAGGTAGAAAACTTTACTACTGAATTTCTATCACCTGGCTCAGAGTAAGTTCTCAATAAATTTTCTGATGAATGGCTAAACTAAAGGAGGAAGGTGAAGCCAGGCACAATGGCTCACGTTTGTAATCCCAGCACTTTGGGAGGCCAAGGTGGGTGGATCACCTGAGGTGAGGATTTGAGACCAGCCTGGCCAACATGGTAAAACCCCATCTCTACTAAAAGTACAAAAATTAGCCAGTAATGGTGGCAGGGGCCTGTAATCCCAGTTACTCAGGAGGCTGAGGCAGGAGAATTGCTTGAACCTAGGAGGCGAAGGTTGCAGTGAGCAGAGACCACGACACTGCATTCCAGCCTGGTCAACGGAGGGAGACTTCACCTCAAAAAAAAAAAATTCAACTATTTGTCTCTCACGTATCTGTGACCTGGAAGCCTCCCTCCCTGCTTCAAGTTGTTCCGCCTTTCTGGACCGAACCAATGTACTTGTTACGTATAGACTGATGTCTCCTGTCTCCCTAAAATGTATAAAACCAAGCTGTACCCTGACCACCTTGGGCACATGTCCTCGGGACTTCCTGAGGCTGTGTCACAGGCACGTGTCGTCAACCTTGGCAAAATAAACTCTATACACTAACTGAGACTTATCTCAAACTTCCAGGGTCCACAAAATTATGTACCTGTTATCACCGTCTAAAACCTAGTCAATGTAGAGAATTGCTGATACTCGAATACAACAAAGTTATAAAGCCATCAAAAAACATCTTCTCTAAAGCCTTTGGTAAAATGTGCTTCAGGGAAAACACAGATTAGTGATTCTGATAAAATCTTAACAAGGTAATAATTTTAAAAAGCAATAATGGTAAAAAATAAATGCCATTTATTGGGTGGTATGTCCCTGGCATTGTGCTAATACAGATAGCTCTACTACCTGTTAGGGGTAGGTGACCCGCCGCTCTGATTGCTTTGCAGCTGCATTGCGATCTAGGCGCCACAGCAAGGCAATTAAGCAAAGCCTGATTACAGTCATTTGGGCAGCGTGGGGAAGGTCATGAAAAACCACCTTTGCTTAAATTCCTCTTTTACACATACCTGTAAAATTCTGTTTTTTAAAACTGCCACCACAAAAGTCATAGGATAATGTACTGTCACAAGCTGACAAACTATCTTCGGGCTTCTTACAAGCTGATAGATTTTCTCAGTCCTGAAACTACCTTATGCCCCCTCACCCCATATAAACCCCGCGTTTTGGAGGCTCAGGGCTGCCTCCTCCGATTGTTAAGGGGCAGCCGGGCAGGTTAATAAAACTTGCTTGCCTGACTTTGGGTCTACTCTCCTTTCTCTCGGCTAACCTTATACTACTCATGTCACAGCAAGCAAGTGAGACAGATATTATGCTGCTTTTTTAGGTAAAGAGATGGAGGCTCAGAGAGGGTTAAACAGCTCACTCAGAGGCACACAGCCCTTTTGGTGGGGCCGCCGTCGCAGTGATACTGCTTAGGGCCACACGTCCCAGTGTTCAGCATTCGTATTTACGTACCGCTGTTTGGCAAGCGGGGGACCTCTGAAGCTCTCCGGAGCGGGAAAACCTGTGGTTTGCATCAGAGAAGCGTTTCTGGAACGCTCTCGCAGCAGGACACCGCGGTGTGTGGAAGAGAGCGCCGCCTTGTCCTTGAGTCTTTGGCTGAGACTGGGAGGGCAGCGGAAGCAGGAAGGTGGGAGCTGTTTCAAAAGGGCTGGGGAAGGGGACGCTCCACGCCGCCTCGCCTCTTAGTGTCCCGGGTCCCGACGTGCGCGGGGACCGCAGCCACGCGCACCCCACAACCAGCCAGCGGGGGCGGGATCTCGGCGCCGGTTACGCAGCGGCGCGCTCTCCGCACCTCGTGTTCCGCGGGGCTGGGCGGGACTCCGGCGACGGGGCGGGCCCCGCGAGCGCCCGCCCCTTTTCTCTCCCCGCCTCCTTCCCGCTCCGCGCACGGCCCAGCGGCGCAGGGGGCCGGGCTCCGGTGAGGGGGGCGGGGGCCGCGCCGGTGACAGCCGCTGCCCGCCCCTGCGGTCAGCCACGTCCCTCACGTACCACTCGGCGGTGCCGCGGAGCGGGGACCTGGCGCCCGAGCTTTGACTCCTCCGGCGGGGCTCGGCATGAGGCTGGCGCGGCTGCTTCGCGGAGCTGCCTTGGCCGGCCCCGGCCCGAGGCTGCGCGCCGCCGGCCCCGGCGTCACCCGCAGCCTCAGCTCGGACTCGGGCTCCGGCCCGGCGTCCGAGCGCGGCGTTCCGGGCCAGGTGGACTTCTACGCGCGCTTCTCGCCGTCCCCGCTCTCCATGAAGCAGTTCCTGGACTTCGGTGAGTGCGGCCCGCAGCTCGGGCCTTTGTGAGCGGTCCCGAGTGGGGAGCTGCAGCCGCTCTCCGGGTCCCGGTCTGCGCCGGCCGGCTCTCGCCGGAGGCGCACCCCTCCTCCTCAGCGTTTCCGCCCCCAGGGCCTTAGGTGCTTCCTTCCTCTCTCGGGGTGCCGAGGCTGGCGGGCGGCGTAAATAACCGGGGGCGTGTGACTTTGACAGTTATTGTTGAAAACAAACCAGCGGGGCCGCGGAATGACCTCCCGCCTTCCGACGCACGTGTGCAGGTGCGCGCTCGGCCAGGCCCCTTCCGAGGAGTCGTGCCCGGGTGGAAGGCCGAGCGTGGGCACCCCCGAGAATCGCGTTTCGCTTCCGCGCAGTGATGATGAATGCTCAGTTTTGCATATGACGATTGCACAGAATTGGCGTGATGATTTGGAAGGCATGTTATAACTGGCCCAACGTTTCTTAGAATGTTTTCCTTGCCAGTGGCTCAAGACTGTTTGCACCAACAGCACATTTCATCATCAGCAAGTAAGTCTTGAGCACGTGTTGAATACATGAGGACAAAATGCGTGAAGTTTACCACATATTATCTTGGTTTTCTCTAGAAGCTGTTCAAATTGTAGAAGGAATTGCAAATTGAGGCATTTTAACTTTGACTTCCTATATGAAAGCAATGAGGGGAAAAGGGAAAACCTTAATGAATTCATAAAATTTGAGTACAAAGGTTTTTCTTCTGCATTGTGGCTTCTTCATTGAATGATACCTGCCTGACTGGCAAGTTTAAATTGCGGTTTACAGTGGCATAAGTTTTGGCTCAAAGCTTTCGGTTTTTGTTTTGACTTTAAAATGACTCTAGTTTGAGGAATAGGCGAATTTGGTGTTGTTCCTAAGTATGCCATGAAACTTTAACAAGCTGTTTTCTTTTAATACCTTAATTTCTACTACTGACAATCTTGTTTTTGCTAACTTTTTCTCTGCTAAAGCAGCAAGAATAGTAAGTTTCAAATGCATTACTGGAATAATAAGACCTTTTAGTTTAACTTTAAATGGAGCTGTTTGCCAAAGGACATTCTACAATGATTCTGCTTAGGGAGTGATAATGGGATCCTGATATGGGAGTGGAGAGGTCTGGAGGCTTTCCCCAGACGATTGAATAGGAGTTACTTGAAGTTGGTACTAACAGGCAGTGATGGTTTTCGCTTTCTGTTGCCTGAAAGCTTTCCTCTGCACTTACTCCTTTTTTTTTTCCCATATATATACACGTGTGAAACCTGCGCTTAAGACCTGCACTTATTCTTTGCTTATGGTAATCAGCATTAGTGGTTCTATATGGAATCTGTGAATCTTCCTATGCAAACATCAAAATTTCCCATTTTTCTTTTATTTGAGACAGGGTTTTACTCTGTCACCCTGGCTGGAGTGCAGCGGTGCTATCATAGCTCACCGTAACCTCAAATTTCTGCCCGAGCTTCCCAAGGCTACAACTACAGGCAAGCACCACCATGCCTGGCTATGTTTTAGTTTTTATAAATATGAGGTCTCACTGTGTTGCCCAGGCTTGTCTTGAACTCCTGGGCTCAAACAGTCCTCCTGCCTTGGCCTCCCAAAGTGCTGGGATTATAGGCATGAGCCACTGCCGGGCCCGCTGTTTCTACTTTTCAATTTATTTTATTTTTTTTTAAGGCTAGTCAAGTGAAGCAGTGGGAGTGGACAAGGAACAAAGAATCTGTAACTGGTAGTGATCAATTAGTTGTAAACACCACTGCATTCAAACCAGCCTAAAGTTTCTGTTTCTTAGACAGGCATTTTCCCTTTTTAAACCTAGAGTTAGAAAACAGATTTTCTAAATGATAGCAGCAACAGGGTTTACAGGATAGACTTTTTCAGGTTCTTCTGTTAATTTTATAAAATTACTCCGACATGCCCAGGTTACCTAACTGCTAAAATGGGTGATCACTATGAGGATGCATGTTAGGGAGACAAAAAAGTATTGTAATTGCTGTACAGAGCTATTAGAAGGTCATAACTCTGAAGGCTGGATTATCTCATCCCTCGCCTCCCAAAGGCAGGGGTATCTTTGCCTCCTATTCCCAGCGCCATTGTAGTGATTCTACCCCTCTGACCTTGCCAGTTAACTCCCTCTCTCTTTCTCTCTGCCTCCTGCCTTGTCTTGCCTTATGACTTCTACTTACTGCTTTACCCATCATGTTTGGTTTCAGGATCAGTGAATGCTTGCGAAAAGACATCATTTATGTTTCTGCGTCAAGAGTTGCCTGTCAGACTGGCAAATATAATGAAAGAAATAAGTCTCCTCCCAGACAATCTTCTCCGGACACCATCTGTTCAATTAGTACAAAGCTGGTAAGATTCTCATCTTGTGTTTGCAATTTTGATGGAGTTGGGAACTTTATTCAGTGTTACAGCAGGCAAATGCTTTTTTATTCTTCAGTGGAATCCTTTTTTTTTTTTTTTGAGACGGAGTTTTGCTGTGTTGCCAGGCTACAGTGCAGTGGTATGATCTCAGCTCACTGCAACCTCCATCTCCCTGGTTCAAGCGATCCTCCTGCCTCAGCCTTGCAAGTAGCTGGGGTCACAGGCATGCACCACCATGCCCAGCTAATTTTTGTATTTTTTGTAGAGACGGGGTTTCACTGTTTTGGCCAGCATGGTTTCAACCTCCTGACCTTGTGATTCGCCCGCCTCAGCCTTCCGAAGTGCCGGTATTACAGGTGTGAGCCACCGTGCCCAGCTGGAATATTTTTTCTTTTTCTTTTTTTTTTTTTTTTAATAAGACGGGGTTTCACCATGTTGGTTATCCTGGTCTTAAACTCCCAACCTCAGGTGATCCGTCCTCCTTGGCCTCCAAAGTGCTTGGATTACAGGCATGAGCCACCATGCCCGGCCCCAGCCGGAATCTTAAGGTAGTAGCAGTATTCTTCTTTTGGCTGGGGGTGAGTGGGGGCATTGTATTTGGGCTTCTGCCCTGAATCCTGGACTCTACAACTCCTTGATATTGAGAAAACCAATCAGAACTGCACTGAAATACAGATGCCAAATTTAAGATTTATGTTAGAATATCTACGGGGATATTATAAGAAAAATGTCTGCAGTTTGTTGATAAATAGATATTTATATATATTGCCTTTAATCCCTTCAGCAACCTTGCAGGGTAGGTATGATTCCATTTTATTTATTGTTGTTGTTATTTTTATTTACTTTTTTTTTTTTTGAAGCAGAGTCTTGCTCTTATAGGCACCCATCACCATACCTGGCTAATTTTTGTATTTTTAGTAGAGACCAGGGTTTCACCAGGCTGGCCTCAAACTCCTGACCTCAGGTGATCCTCCCACCTCGGCTTCTCAAAGTGCTGGGATTACAGGTGTGAGCCACTGCACCTGGCCTATTTACTTATTTTTTTGAGACAGGTTCTCACTCTGTTGCCCAGGTTGGAGTGCAGTGGTGATCACGACTTGGATCACTGCAACCTCCGCCTCCCCAGCTCAGGTGATCCTCTCACCTCAGCCTCCTGAGTAGCTGGGACCACAGGCGCAAGCCACACCCAGCCAATTTTTATATTTTTAGCAGAAACGGGGTTTTGCCATGTTTCCTAGGCTGGTCTCGAAATTCTGAGCTCAAGGGATTTGCCCACCTGGGCCTCTTAAAGTGCTGGAATTATGGGCATGAGCCATTGTGCCCAGCCTGTTTATTATTTTTAAAATTAATCTATTTTCTTTTTAGAGACAGGGTATCCCTCTGTCACCTAGGCTAGTGTGCAGTAGTTTGATCATGGCTCACTGCAGTCTTGACCTCCTGGGCTCAGGAGATCCTTCTGCTTTAGCCTCCCCAGTAGCTGAGACCACAGCCATGTCCCACCATACTTCACCAATTCTTTTTATTTTTTGTAGAGATGGGGGTCTCATTTTTTTGCCCACGCAGGCTGTGAACTCCTGGGCTCAAGCAATCCTCCTGCCTTAGCTTCCCAAAATGTTGGGATTACAGGCATGAGCCACTGCGCTTGGCCAATTATCTTCATTTTACAGATGAGGCTGCTGAGGCACATAAGGGTTAAGTCTTTTGCATAAGGCAGTACTATTGACAGTGGAGTTGGTGTTCAGACCCACATTTGTCCGTCTCTGCTATACCATGCTTTAGTCAGAATTATGAAATATATGAAAGGGTTTATGTATTTCTAATAAACTATTTATTTATTGAAGGATCTCTTTTTATAAACGGCAAAAGTTAAAACTTTTATTTTTCTGTTTTAAAACAATTAGAAGTTTTTGGACTCATGTAGAAAAACTGTGGCCTCTATGTAGCCTACTTCCCAAAGATGAGTAGAGATGTTAAGGGTATATACTCATGGAGCCACCTATATACAGCCTTTGTTAATGTGATTGATTTAAAAGTGTTGTTCTCCTAAGCACTATACACTTCAAACAAATGAGTTGCCCAGAGTTAAGTTAAATGGAGAGACTTTAGCCGAAGGGCATTTCCCAGTTATGATTCATGGAGATTCAAGTTTTCTTTTTGTAGGCATTATAGTGTATAGGAGAAGTTGATCTAATCTCAATTTTAAAAATGCAGAAAAGGTATGACGGCTGCATATATGATAATCAGAAGGTGTCTAGTCCAAGTATGGAATAGTTATGTATAGTTTAAATGGGAAGCATTTGTTAGGGAATTATGATGGCATATGAAGGAGAAAATATAATATTCCATGGAAGATTTTTCCTGTTATAAAAAAAATTCTTCATTAGAAGTAGAATATGCTGCTTTTTGAAGCATATCAGTCATGAAGTCTGATCGTTGCTTGTTGTAGTTACTCAGATATCTCTTGGATAGAGAACATAGCTGTTCTTGCCAATTAAGAGGAAATTAAGGGTTAAAGCAAAGCAGCAGCTGCTATCAGAATCCCTTGACTTTGGAATGCAGTAAGACATATTACTTGCCAGAAACAGCTTTCCAAACCAACAGATGGAATTACAGATTTTTAAAGCACTTTGATTGCTCCTAGATGCCTGCTAAGTTAGGGCAGTTGCAGATAAAGTGCTTACAGCCAAGTGGAGCAGACCCTTACACTGTCAAAGTAATTGAGTGGTAGCAAGTTATTTTTAGCTGTGACCCTGCAGTGCCTTTTTACTTGCCTGCAAGACCATCAGAAAGTCATTTGCCCTTCCTTATTTTGCTAATTTCTTAACAGGTACTTTGATACCTTGAATTGCTAGATAAATTTAAAATCTACATTTTCATGACTTTGTGGTTTTTGTCACATTTAAAAGAACCATGTAGTAGATTGTAGGCTTTCAATAAGTATTTGTTGATTGGACATAAACGTCTAAAATTAAGATTTTAAAGCACAGATATTTAAGTTAGAGTCTTAGAGCAAGAGAGACTGTCTTCATTTTAGTGATAATAAGACAAATTAAGTCATTTACCCAAGATCACATAGTTACTGGTGACAGTCAGACCTCAGCATAATCAGTATATATATACTGTAATGTACAGAGGTAAATTTTAAAAAAATTAAATACAATTTTAAGATATACAACTTAAAATGGAATAGAAAAAGCTTAAAATTCTTAAATTTGACCTATGCTTTTAGGAGAAAATGTGCACCTTCTTCTATTTGTTCTCAGCACTTTGCTCAAATGTGCATGATTGTAAAAATTCTACTTCAACCATAATTTATAGCAGTATTCTAAATTAAAAATTATAAAATGCTAAAAATAGCTTTTGAGCTAATTTTCACGATACTGAACTCTCAGAATATAAAAGAATGACCTTATCCTATTGATCTGCATTTTAGGTATATCCAGAGTCTTCAGGAGCTTCTTGATTTTAAGGACAAAAGCGCTGAGGATGCTAAAGCTATTTATGAGTGAGTTCACTGTTTTGACCCTATCCTGAATACAATTTTTACATCCCTTAAACATCATTCAAAAAATGTAAATGTATTTAGCTTAAACCTACTATTAGGTTACTTTGAGAAAATTGATTAACTTTTAGGCTTCTACTGCTTTACAACCTACGATATATGTGACTATAGCAGCCCATACAGGCAGGGCAAATAACATAAATCAGTAAATTTGACTAGGCATAAGAAATGCTTCATGTTCCTCTTTAACAAAAGATGAAGTTGAGGTGTGCTGATTAATGGAATGTAGGTGTGGTCTCAGTGCCAGTTGGACTGTTAACCTGGAGAGTACATGCTCCTTCTAATGGACAGCCACCTTCAGCCCCAGCTGATCTTTGCCATGTGAATGCTGTCTAGATCATCTGATTGTTTTCTGGTTTTAAAGGAAAGCTACAAGTCTAGATTTGTAATGTAAAATCTCTCAATTTTGAAAGATGCGCAACTAATTAAAAATTTTTTAAACACCAAAGGCCGATAAGAACATGATTGCAGGTCTCTAGTTTATGCTCTATGGCTTGTAAGATGATGTAAGTAATATGACAGGTTTAATAACCCCTGTACCGTAATTGATAAACCGAAGTATTTGCCTTATGCAGCTACCTGCTCATTGCAATGAAGGGTACTGACATTGTAATGACCACTTCTTGTCCTCAGTTATACATATTTTTTGGACTGTCTTTAAAGGGTACAGTAACACTTCATTTTTTTAACATTTTAATCTGAAAATAACATTCAGCAAGAGTTTACTCCTTGCCTAGATATTGAGCAAATCCCACATGAATGTTTTTTAATCTTTGAAACAGTTCATTGAAATAATGCTATTTGTGCACAAAGAGGGTAAAGTAGCTTAAGGCTACATGGCTAGCAAATGGTAGAATCCAAGCAGTCTTAATTTAAAAGTAACCATTATGCTATAGAGCCTTCTGAAAACAGTCATTCAGAGCTGTAGAAAATAAATTGAGTAGTTAAGCAGAATAATACAGATTTGTGTTTCTTTTAAGGAAAAAGAAAATAAATGAATAAAAAGTGACTAGAATGAGGAGTTGTTTTCGAAGAGTTTTGTTGTTTGTATTTTGGTTTAACGGTCTTGTTTTGAAGCTCATTACAAGCTAGGAATTTCAAAAATCTTTTAAGCAGTAGAAACATTGGAATAAGTTAATAATACTCAGGATGATGACTTTGAATAAGAAAGCACTCATTTGGAAGTGTACATTCAGATGGTTATGTTAGAAAATTGGTTTTGTTACTGCTAATTAAGCCTTTTTTCTCTTTTATTTATTTCTTTAACCATGTAATGTCTTCTAAGTGACAGAAGTGGGAAGGCTAGATGATTTGAAGATTTGTCTTTTAATTGTTTACTTTTCCTCTCCCATTTAATAAACTCATAAGATGAATGAAATGAGAATTCTTTTCTGTTTTTCTGTCCTAAGTGTTTCTTTCTCTCTTTGAACCCTAGGGAAGAGTTCCAAAACAGGCAGGCTTTATTGGCTCATTCGTCTTGATTCCTTACAGAGCATGTGTTCCCTAGAGGCGAGTGCTTTGTCTTCTATGCAGAATGTCTCTGGAATACCATCCTCATAGCCAGTGCTCAGATGACCTTAGTTGATAGCAGTTAAAGAAAACCATTAACATTTTTAGGATTATATTTTGTGGCAGCCTTATTCTTAGGAATCCAAGAAAATAATTAAATTTTGAAAGTTTTATTTTGAAGGTCCTTCTACTTTAATGGATTTGGTATATTTTATGATCTGAAATACATGTAAGTAAGTATAGGAAAACATGAACTGATTTTCCTTTTACAAATTGGGGATTTTTTTTTTCTAGTATAGTTTGTTAAACTTATATTTTTGTATTAAACTTACTTGTCAAAATATTTGGCCATTTTGACAGATGGGTTTGTTTAGCTTTACAGATACTGTGATACGGATCAGAAACCGACACAATGATGTCATTCCTACGATGGCCCAGGGTGTGATTGAATACAAGGAGAGCTTTGGGGTGGATCCTGTCACCAGCCAGAATGTTCAGTACTTTTTGGATCGATTCTACATGAGTCGCATTTCAATTAGAATGTTACTCAATCAGCACTGTAAGTGTCCTCAGTCAAGAGAAGCGGCTAAATAAGATGTGTTGGCATATTTTAAATTTATTTAGAAAACTTCCTTTTAGGTAGAAAATTTAGTTTTACTTTTTTGCTAATTAAGAAAAGTAAATAGATTGCCATCAAGAAAGGTATTTTTATTTAATGTAAAATACTATGTTTATCCTAAAAGAAAATATTTGTTCTACTGTTTGGTACAATTGAAACAGTATTCACATTTGGAAAAGAGCATTAGGTAGGTTAGCTTATTTTGTTTGTTTTTTATTTTTGGATAGCTTTATTATTTGGTGGAAAAGGCAAAGGAAGTCCATCTCATCGAAAACACATTGGAAGCATAAATCCAAACTGCAATGTAGTTGAAGTTATTAAAGGTAAATACTAACATTTCTCCTTGCAAAAAAGATAAAAAAATCAAAATTATTGATTGTTATTTCTTACTATTAAAGCAGCTGTTTATATCATGAGATAAAATGGTAGGCACAAATGTGTGGGTTTGAAAATAACTTTATAGTATTATTTGTGCATTATGTATAGGATGACTATTTTTTTGATATAATTATTTGTTAGGCAAAGTTTGGTGATAAACCTTTTTGTTGTTGTTGAGACAGGGTCTCACTCTGTTGCCCAGGCTGGAGTGCAGTGATGCCGTCTCAGCTCACTGCATCCTCTGCCTCTTGAGTTCAAGCGATTCACCTGCCTCAGTCTCCCCAGTAGCTGGGATTACAGGCGCCCAACACTACGCCTAGCTAATTTTTGTATCTTTAGTGCAGACGGGCTTTCACCATGTTGGCCAGGCTGGTCTGGAACTCCTGTCTGCCTCAGCCTCCCAAAGTGCTGGGATTACAGGCATGAGCCACTGAGCTTTGTTGAGGGTATCTTTCACTTAAAAAAAAAAAGACCTGAGCAACATAGTGAGACTATGTCTCTACCAAAAACAACCAAAGACTTTCCCCAAACTATCAAAGTATATTTTCTTTTGTAGAAAGTTTAAGATTTTCACTTGTCAATACTATTGCCATCTTAATGCATGAAACAGAAGTGTATTTATTAAATCTTTTCTTTTTGTTTTTATTCACACTAGATGGCTATGAAAATGCTAGGCATCTGTGTGATTTGTATTATATTAACTCTCCCGAACTAGAACTTGGAGAACTAAATGGTAAGCCTGATGTTGTCTTTTCCTCAATAATTAGTGCTTTGATTACTTGATAAGGGATAAGAATTTAAAAGTTTTAATGGAAGATGACTTTTTCCTCAACTGCATTGGATATGAAGGCTAAAGGAAAGTAATCATGTAAAAAGTGTATATACAAATATATATATGTAATTTAGTCAGATTATGAAAAAAATGACTTTTTGTGCCTCATTGTCTTTATTTTTAATTGATAACTTTGATTCTTTGCTTATTTTTTATTTTCTGTTTAGTCATAGATAAAAAATGATGCCAAGAAAGTTACATTTGACTTTTACATGCACTTCAGTAATGTAATCTACTTCATGAGTTGTAAATAATTTTCTGTTGTTGAGGACGTAGAAAGATTGGGGTTTTAAAAGAGGAAACAAAGATGCTGATCTATTTGAGAATCTGTTAGTCTCTGATGGTTTTCTTTTTAACTTGATTAGTGCTTTTTGGACAAAAAGGGTTTAGATGCCTTGCAAGGGGATTGATGAGTCTCTTTTCTGAGGCATGGTAGTTTGACAGAGAAAAACATTTCCTACAATGACACTTTAAGAAGGTGTGGTGGGAAGAATAAAACGAAATAGGCTTTTACTAAGCTGAATTCTGGACCTTAGAGCGAGAGAGCAGTGAAGTTACACAATTGAAAATAGAATTGCTTGGTGGTTTTCTAAAGCCATATTAACTCTTCAGATCCATAATGGTAGCATAGCATTTGATAAATAACGATCACAATGTACAAGTGATAGTTTGCGAACCTGAACTACTGTGAGCAATTTCCAGATGTCCCATTCGTGTTTCTAAGAGGGAGTTTAGTCAGAAGAAGGATTTATTGGTTGAATTAGAATTCTAAGGTATTATGAGTCTTACTCCTGTGTTCTATTAAATGTGTGTTTTATAAACACCCCTATCACCACCCCTAGTGGGACTCCTATTAAGTGTTTAAATGTAGAGTTAATTACTGTCTCGAGAAATTGATGCTAACTTATATTTTTTTATTCAGCTTTATATCCATCGAAATGCCTGAAATAAAACAATATTCCGCCAAGGTGAAACATTTAGAAAATGGCTTCTTGAATGTATGGCTGGGTGCAGTGGTTCACTCCTGTAATCCCAGCACTTTGGGAGGCCAAAGTGGATCATAGGTCAGGAGATCGATACCAGCCTGGCCAATATGGTGAAACCCCGTCTCTACTAAAAATACAAAAATTAGCTGGGCATGGTGGCACACGCCTGTAGTCCCAGCTACTCGGGAGGCTGAGGCAGGAGAATTGCTTGAACCCAGGAGATGGAGGTTGCGGTGAGCCGAGATCACGCCATTGCACTCCAGCCTGGGTAACAAGAGCGAAACTCTGTCTCAAAAAAAAAAAAAAAAGAATGTATGTATGTGAATTGGACTGTGGAATTTATGGACAGGAAGGTTAAATTCCTACCTGAAAGTTGAGTGATCTTTTAAAAAGACTTTACCATCCTGGAGAAAAATGGGTACATGGGTTGGTTCAATTGCTGTGTAGGGTTGTGAGAAGTGACCACAGGACTCTTGTCAGTTGTAAATATTTGTGGGCATAGGTTCAAACACTAATGCATTGAAGAAATGATGTGGCAGTTCTCCCCCAAATGATACTGTCCTCCATAGTTAACGTTTTCTTTTCATCACTACACAATTTTTTCTTAAAAATGCTTTAAGCACATCTCTCTGTACTTTCATATTTTTCTCTTCTGCTCTGTAGCAAAATCACCAGGACAGCCAATACAAGTGGTTTATGTACCATCCCATCTCTATCACATGGTGTTTGAACTTTTCAAGGTTTGTAAAATAGTGTTACATAACCTTTACCAGTACTTTTCTGAAATTAGGAATCTGCTCTAAAAGTCAAATATTCCACTAGGTTCTCCTATTAAGAAGTGCCATTTCGTGTCAGTATCCTATCACATTGCTGGAGGTCACCCTTTTATCAACACAGGCAGGCACCTCCTTGTAGTGGTGAGCTCAGACTTTGGAGTCAGAAAGACCTGGGTTTGAATCCCAATTGTGGCACTTAATATGTATGTGACCTTGGGCAAGTCACCCAACCTCTCTGAGCCTCAGTTTCCTTTTCTGTAAAACAAGAATACTGTCCAGGATTGTTTATGAAGATTGGGAATAACATACCGGTACAATGGCAGCAGATTACATATAGGTGCTCTGTAAAGTTATCTTTGCATATTTATAAAACAGCATTTAGAATAGTGATTCTCAACTTTCTGTCCTTAAAGGACCAGAATCCTTTCTTTGGTCTGGTTTTTCTTGGGAGAGGGAGGTCATTTATATTGACTGACAGGGCTTCTGCTATTATCCTTGCTCTTTACAACAAATTTTGAAAACTAAATTATGCTGGTAATGTTGAGAGTATCTTTTTTTCCCCCACCAATGATACTTGCTGGTTGACAGGAAAATGGGCGAGGAGTGTGTGACACAGGTCCTGGTGGCTGAAAACAACTTCCCTCCATCAGAAGCCTGTAATCTCTCTTTAGTTCTGTTTCATCAGCCAGCAGCAAACTAGAAGAGAGATGGCTTTCAATCTGATAACGTAAAGGAAAAGTGTACTGAAACACAGAAAAACTGACTGAATATCTTAGAGCACCACCAGAATACTTTCTTCGAAGACAGCAAAAATGTATTTAATACCTTACATAATATTTTTTAATATATTTATTTTATTTTTTGTAGAGCTGAGGTCTCACTCTGTTACCCAAGCTGCCCTTGAACTCCTGGCCTCAAGCAGTTGTCCTGCCTTGGATTCCCAGAGTGTTGGGATTACAGGCATGAGCCACTGCACCTGGCCCCAAAATCTTTTTATCTAAATGGTTAAACAAGTAGTGACGGGCACTTAAAGCATTAACACAAATTTTTTCCTTGAAATTCCAGTCGCATAAAGATCTTGTGCCCTGTGATTGAAGTATTCCATGTTATATTACATATTGTACATAGACTTTCATCTAGAACTTAATCTTAAACTGCCTTGGGTAGAAATGATGGAATTTCCTCCATAAGGGGACACAATTGCAATTGCTGTGCTTGGGCCACACACTCTTACTTCCAAATTCAGATGCCTTTTTAGTTACGTCTAGTCTGTATCATTTTCTACTGCAATGCCGCATGTCATGTTATTGTTTAAGGCTTCTCATATGTTGGCATTGTGTACATAATTCCCTAATTTCCTTTAGAAATTAGGAAAGCAGCTTTTCAATGTCAATATCCTTAATTTCGAACTAGAAATAAAGGGATTCATTGCTCCATCAAATACAGCCATTGCTGTTACTACTATATGAAAAAATTTTTTTCCTTTGAAGAAATTTGTGAGTTTTTTAATAGTTCTAAAAATAGCTGAAACAACATTTTCAAAAATGTTTTGCCCAGCATTTACTAAAATTAAAAAAGTGACAGTTTTCTGCTTTAATGTAAACTAGTTAAAAGTGTTTTGAAGTCTGACTTTGGAAAATATGCAGAATTTAGTTGAAATCTTTTGTCAGAATATCCTTTAAATCTCCCCCCAAATTGACTGTATTAAAAAAAAAAAACTTTAAATGTGGTTATAAAAATTGTACTTCTTTGGCATATTTCCATCAAACTTAAAAACTTCAAATAGTATATATGTACTTGAAAATTAACAGTTTCTCTTTTTTAAAAAGCTGTGTTTTTAATATAACCCTAACGTATTTCAGAATGCAATGAGAGCAACTATGGAACACCATGCCGACAAAGGTGTTTACCCCCCTATTCAAGTTTATGTCACGCTGGGTAATGAAGATTTGACTGTGAAGGTAAATGTGTTTGGTAGTTTTTATTGTTGTTTTTGTTGTTTTTTTATGGTAATTGATGTACAGACATGCAAAGGTAACCATACACAAAATTTCTAAAAGACAATGTACTCTCAGGGGAATAAGCACATTGCTTTATTTAGCTGGTGGATTATAGAGTTATCCCTGGAGTCTTTTCTAGTCTGGTCCCCAGTCCAGGTGAATCAACTTAAAGTAAATCCTGGAGACAGACAATTTAGCAGTAGTGATGAATATCTCTTTGATAAAGATCTAAAATATTTGGGTAGTTGCAGTGTTAGGGAGATAGTATTTAATCTATAATTTAGAAAATTTTAAAACAATACTTTTTAATCTACTTAAAACGCATTTGTTTTGTTTGATTCTCTTGACACAGGTAATTTTAGCCTCAATTTTACAGGTGAGGACCCTAAGACACAGTGGTAAGCTCAGGATCACACAGAGAATAAATGCCATGGGACATGATACCCAGTCTTCTGTCCCCAGTGCTAGGCCTTTTCTACTACATTGTTTAGGTAGCTCAGTTTCTTCTTTTTAATTTTATTAAAAATTATTTTCTGTCACCCAGGCTCGAGTGCAGAGGTGTGATCACAGCTCACTGTGACCTTGGAACTCCTGGGCTCAAGCGATCCTCCTCCCATAGCTTCCAGAGTAGTTGGGACTACAGGCGTGCACCACCAAGACTGGCTAATTAAAAGAATTTTTGAGGGGATAGAGACTAGGTCTCACTTTGTTGCCTGGGCTGGTCTCAGAACCCCTGGTCTCAAGTAATCCTCCCATTTTGGCCTCCCAAAACACTAGGATTACAGGTGTGAGCCACTGTGCCTGGCCCTAGTTTCTTAAGAGTATGACAGTGTTTCTCTTTTGTAATAATCATTTAAAATTTATATTAAAGTAATAAATGCAGAGACTATAAAAAATCAAATGTATCAGTTCTGGCCTTTGTGGGCCTCATTTCTCAGAGATAGTCTTTTTTTTTTTGAGACAGAGTCTCACTCTGTCACCCAGGCTGAAGTGCAGTGGTGCGATCTCGGCTCACTGTAACCTCTGCCTTCCAGGTTCAAGCTATACTCCTGCCTCAGCCTCCTGAGTAGCTGGGATTACAGGCACCCGCCACCAGGCCCAGCTAATTTTTTTGTATTTTAATAGAGATAGGGTTTTACCATGTTGGCCAGGCTGGTCTCGAACTCCTGACCTCAAGTGATCCGCCCACCTCGGCCTCCCAAAGTGCTGGGATTACAGGCATGAGCCACCGTGCTAGGCCTCATGTTTACATTTTAAACACTAAATACTACCTTTCTGTTATGATAGTTGAGGAGTTAGCTCTCTTTATTAGAGCACCTGCTCTCCTACCCTACCCTAGCCCAAGGGCCCCTTTCCCTTTACTATTATCCCAATATTTAAGTTTGTATTTGGAATTTTAAGTTGAAAATAATCATCTTGCAGAATTTTGAAGGCATTCATTGTTCCTTTTTTTTAAAAAGGTACAATTCAGTGGAATTCATAAGGTTATTCAATATTGCCTCTGTCTAATTTTAGAGCTTTTTCATTAATCCTAAGAAAAAACCCAGTACTCAGTCAGGCATGGTGACTCAAGCCTGTAATCTCAACACTTTGGAAGGCTGAGGCGGGTGGATCACCTGAGGTCAGGAGTTCAATACCAGCCTGGCCAACATGGTGAAACCTCGTCTCTACAAAAAAATACACAAAGTTAGCCGGGCATGGTGGCGGACACCTGTAATTCCAGCTGCTCGGGAGGCTGAGGCACAAGAATCGCTTGAACACAGGAGGCGGAGATTGCAGTGAGCCAAGATTGCACCACTGCACTCCAATTGGGTGACAGAGCGAGACCCTATCAAAAAAAGAAAAAACTCGGTACCCATGAATAGTCACTTCCCATTTTTCTCTCTTCTAGCCCTTGGCAACCACTCATCTATTTTCTGTCTGTGTATTTCTCTATTCTGGGCATTTTATATAAATTTAATCATGCAGTATGTGGTCTTTTGTTACTTCTTTCACTTAGTATAATGTTATAGTGTGTATTTGTACTTCGTTCCTTTTTATGGCTGAATGATATTCTGTTATATGGATATAATACCTTTGGGTTATCCATTTATCAGTTGAGGGACATCTGTTTCTATTTTTTGGTTATTACGAGTAATATGGCTGTGAACATTTGTATACAAGTTTTTGTATGAACATTTATTTCAGTCATCTTATGTATATACCTAAGAATTGAATTGCTGAATCATAGGAATCTCTGTGTTTAACTTTGAGAAACTGCCAAACTGTTTTCCAAAGTACCTGCACCATTTTGCATTCTCATCAACAATGTGTAAGGGTTGCTGTTTTTCCACATCCTTGTCAACAATTGTTGTAGTCTGTCTTTCTAATTATAGACATTGTTTGGGGTGTGAAGTGGTATCTCATTGTGGTTTTTATTTGCATTTGTTTAATGACTATGATGTTGAGTATCTTTTCATTTGCTGATTGGCCATTTGTGTATCTTTGAAGAAACATCGATAAAGATCCTTTTTACAGTTTTAAGATTGGCTATTTGTCTTTTATTGTTGATTTATAAGGGTTCTCTCTTTTATGTACATGTAAATATATAGGAGTGGTGTGTGTATGGATTACTAGTCACTGATAAGATGGATGATTTGCAAGTATGTCTCCCTTTCTGTGGGTTCTTTTCACTTTCTTGTTAGTGTCCTTTGAAGCACAAAGTTGTTTTTTTTAAACAGAGATGGGATCTCGCTATGTTGCCCAGGCTGGTCTTGAACTCCTGAACTTAAGCAGTCCTCCCACCTTGGCCTCCCAAAGTGCTAGGATTACAGGTGTGAGCTACCACACCCAGCCAAAGTTTTTAGTTTTAAAAATTTTTAATTATATTTTTTCTCACACTGCTAGTGATTTCAGCTTTATGTATAAGAAATCATTACTCCAAAGTCTTGAAAATTTATGCCTATGTTTCTAAGAGTTTTATAGTTTTAGCTTTTATATTTAGCTCTTTGATCCATTTCAAGTTAATTTTTGTGCATGGTTTGAGGTAGAGGTTCATCTTCATTCTTTTGCATGTGGATATCCAGTTGTCCCAGTACCATCTGTGAAAAACCTATTCTTTCTCCATTCAGTTGCCTTCTCACCCTTGTCAAAAATCAATTGCTTGTAAATGTATGGGGTTTATTTCTGGACAGTTCTATTCCATTGATGTATATATTTCTCATTATGCAAGTACTTAATGACTGTCTCAATTATTGTAGCTTTAAGTTTTGAAATTTACAAGCATGAGTCCTACAACTTCTTTTCAAGATTATTTTGGCTGTTATGGGTTCTTGCATTTCCATGAGTTTTAGGATCAGCTTGTCAATTTCTGCAAAAAAAAAAAAATGCGAGCTAGAATTTTGATGGGCATCAATTTAGGAAGTATTGCCATATCAAAATTAACAATATTAACTCTTCTAATTCATGAACACAGGACATCTTTACACTTATAACACAGGACATTTTTATAGATCATCTTTGCTGTCTTTCAATAATGTTTTGTGGTTTTTAGTGTACAAGTTTTGCACTTTTAAATTTATTCCTATGTATTTTATTATTTTTGATGCTATTGTAATGGAATTGTTTTCTTAATACAATTTTTAAATTGCTTATTGCTGGTGGATAGGAATATAACTGATTTTTGTGTACTGATCTGGTACCCTGCATCCTTGCGAAATGTCCTTATTAGTGCTAGTAAATTTTTGTGTATTACCTAGGATTTTCTATATAAATGATCATGTCTCTGCAGAAAGAAGTAAGTGTGGCTAGAACCTCTAGTACAATGTTGAATAGAAGTGCTGACAGGAGGCATCCTTGTCATAAAAAAAAAAGAAACCATTCTGCCAATGTCTGCCTTTTAATTGGAATGTTCAGACAAATCACATTTAATGTAATTACTGTTAATGTAATTAACAGTGATTTTGGCTTATGTTTGCTGTTTTGTCTTCAACATGACAAATCTTTTTGGATTATTTTTCCATTATTACTGTCTTTTGTTGAAATGATATTTTGTATTATATCATTTTAATTCCCTTGTTCTGTTACTGTATTTCTTTGAGTTTTTAAAGTAATTATCCGGGATTACAATTAACACCTTAATTTATAATCTAGTTCAGATTAATACTAATTTGATTTCAATAGTATACACTGACTTTTCTCCTAATTAGGCCTTTTCCCTTCCCCACCCAGCCCTTTTGCTGTTGCTGTCATTAACATACGTCTTTGTACATTGTGTACATGTCTACACAGATTTGTAATTATTGTTCTATGCAGTTATCTTTTAAATCAAATAGGACACAAAAAGAGTTACAAACAAGAAATATCCATTGTATTTACTTTGGTAATTACTTTTACTGGCACTGTTTATTTCTTCACATGGATTCAATGTATTGTCTAGTGTCTTTTTTTTTTTTTTTTTTTTTTTTTAATTATACCTACTCATAAGAATTTTATTTGGGTTTTGAGAGACTATTTGGTCACCTACAGGAAATAGGCAGTTGAACGTAGTGGTAGAAGGTACAATCTTATAAATTCAGTGGGTCCAGGTTCGATCCCATTTCTGCTCTCTGTTAACTGCATGAGCTTGTACAACTCATTCTACTCATCTTAACCTCAATTTTCTTTTCTTTTTTTTTTTCATTGTGTTTTAGGTTTTGGGGTACATGTGAAGAACATGCAAGATTGTTGCATAGGTACACACATGGCAGTGTGATTTGCTGCCTTCCTCCCCTTCACCTATATCTGCCATTTCTCCCCGTGCTATCTCTCCCCAACTCCCCACCCCCTGCTTTCCTTCCCCTGTTTTCCCCCAACAGACCCCAGTGTGTGATGCTCCGCTCCCTGGGTCCATGTGTTCTCATTGTTCAACACCCGCCTATGAGTGAGAACATGCAGTGTTTGATTTTCTGTTCTTGTGTCAGTTTGCTGAGAATGATGGTTTCCAGGTTCATCCATGTCCCTACAAAGGACCACGAACTCATCGTTTTTGATGGCTGCATAACATTCCATGGTGTATATGTGCCACATTTTCCCGGTCCAGTCTATCATCGATGGGCATTTGGGTTGGTTCCAGGTCTTTGCTATTGTAAACTGTGCTGCAATGAACATTCATGTGCATGTGTCCTTATAGTAGAACGACTTATAATCCTTTGGATATATACCCAGTAATGGGATTGCTGGGTCAAATGGAATTTCTATTTCTAGGTCCTTGAGGAATCGCCACACTGTCTTCCACAATGGTTGAACTAATTGACACTCCCACTAACAGTGTAAAAGTGTTCCTATTTCTCCACATCCTCTCCAGCATCTGTTGTCTCCAGATTTTTTAGTGATCGCCATTCTAACTGGTGTGAGATGGTATCTCAATGTAGTTTTGATTTGCATTTCTCTAATGACCAGTGATGATGAGCATTTTTTCATGTTTGTTGGCCTCATGTATGTCTTCTTTTGTAAAGTGTCTGTTCATATCCTTCGCCCACTTTTGAATGGGCTTGTTTTTTTTTTCGTAAATCTATTTTAGTTCTTTGTAAATTCTGGATATCAGCCCTTTGTCAGATGGGTAAACTGCAAAAATTTTTTCCCAATCTGTTGGTTGCCGATTCACTCTAATGACTGTTTCTTTTGCCCTGCAGAAGCTGTGGAGTTTGATTACGTCCCATTTGTCTGTTTTGGCTTTTGTTGCCAATGCTTTTGGTGTTTTGGTCATGAAGTCCTTGCCTACGCCTAAGTCCTGAATGGTTTTGCCTAGATTTTCTTCTATGGTTTTTATGGTGTTAGGTCTTATGTGTAAGTCTTTAATCCAGCTGGAGTTAATTTTAGTGTAAGGTGTCAGGAAGGAGTCCAGTTTCTGCTTTCTGCACATGGCTAGCCAATTTTCCCAACACCATTTATTAAACAGGGAATCCTTTCCCCATTGCTTGTTTTTGTCAGGTTTGTCAAAGATCGGATGGTTGTAGATGTGTTGCCTCCGAGGCCTCTGTTCTGTTCCATTGGTCTATATTTCTGTTTTGGTACCAGTACCATGCTGTTTTGATTACTGTAGCCTTGTAGTATAGTTTAAAGTCCGGTAGTGTGACGTCTCCTGCTTTGTTCTTTTTGCTTAGAATTGACTTGGCTATGTGGGCTCTCTTTTAGTTCCATATGAAGTTTAAGTCTAGTGTCCTTTTGTTTCACCCTGAAGGATTCCCTTTAGTATTTCTTGATAGCACATGTCTACCAGTGATAATCTCTGTCAGTAAAATGTCTTAATTTCTCCTTCATTTTTTGAAGGATAGTTTTCCTGATTATAGAATTCTTATTGATTCTCTTTTTCTTTCAGCACTTTGGAATATGTTATCTCACTGCCTTCCAGCCTCCATGGTTTTGGATGAGAAGTCAGCTGTTACAGTCTTATTGAATATTACACATACGTGATGAGTCATTTATCTTTCTGTTTCTCAGGTTGGATAATTTCATTTGACCTGTCTTCACTGTCACTGATTCTTTCTTTCACATGCTCAAATATGCTTTTGAAACCCTGTAGTGAAATTTTCATTTCATTTATTGTACTTTTCAACTCCAGAATTTCATCTTGGTTCTCTTATATAATATCTATTGTGTTTTTTTCACCTTCACTAAATCTTGATGCATATCACTTTTAATGCCATAACTTTTATTGTTGCATCATTTAAAATTTTCTATCTGGTGAGACATCCTCAAATTTTCCTTTAGTTCTTTAGTGTTTGTTTATATAATCTGAGTTTATTGACTGATTTTTTTTCCTCTCCTGTGTATGGGCAATACTTTTTTGTTTCTTTTCATATCTTGTAGTTTTTGTAGAAAACTAACCATTTAAAATAATATATTTTGACAGCTCTAGAGATCAGATATTCCCCTCTCCGCAAGGTTGTTTTTGTTGTTGTTTTGGGATTTTTTTTTTTGAGCTAATTCTGTTAAGTTTGAGTTATTTGTTGTGTATGGCCACTGAAGTTTCTACTCATTTAGCTGAGTGGTCAGCTAATGACTGGACTGAGATTTCCTCAAATACCTGGAATCAGTAAGTTTCCCAGTCTTTGCCAAGGGACTGTGTTTGTATACAGGAGAATACGTTCAATGCTTAGCCAGGCAGTTGACAACTGTGCCTTAACCTTTAGGTCCTGCTCACATAGAGCAATTAGAGGCTAGAGGGTAGGGCCTTCTCATGTCTTTCCTGAGCATGACCTTTCTAGATTCCCAAGAGATAGCTGAGTTTTTCAAAGCCCTTATGGCTATCTCATTCCCTAGTCCTTCCTGTTAAGCTTTTTGGTTAGCTTTATTGTTTGCCCTAGTAGTTGTCCAGTTCCTCCTGCAGTCCTCAAATTAATCAGTTACTTCTAATTGTTTGTGATTGATGTTTCCAGGGATGGGGGTCGGGTGCAAGACTTTCGTACTGGGAGCTCAGAGTCAGGTCAAATAAATACAGTCTTCCCAGCAGCTACCAGAATGCTGGTTTCACTCTGATTGCATATTGATTGGAGGGCGGGAGAGAGGATGGGAGCAAGTTAAAATGTTTACTGCTCTTATAGGGATTTAGTTGTTTTACCTGAATAAATGTTCCCCAGATTGCTTTTTTCCCCAAACCTTTGATTAATTTCCAGAATTCTGTTAAAGTTGATTCTATTTTTGCCCCCCCAACCCTTTTTAAAACTTTTTAAATTTTTTGGTGCTTTGATAGAGGAGGGACTTTTCCAGATTCTTTCTCTGCTATCTTTGCTGATGTCACTACTGATGTTCTTTTTGAGAAGACGTTTATTACAATTCCTCTTCCTTTCTATGTGACCAGTTTTAGGTGCCTAGTTTTGTTTAACTGGAGTTTTTAACTTTTTTTCTTTTTTTTAGCTGTGTTCTGAAATTTCAGTGATGTGACTTGGTGTGGGCCTTTTCCTATTGGGCTGTGGTCTTTGGAATTCCCATTATTTTCTTGATAGTTTCTTTTTCACTGTGAGTTTAGTCTCTTTCTGATAGTCGTATTAGGGGGATATGACATTATTAGGCTTCATGACATCGTTCTCTGTTTTTTATCTTTTTTTCTCCTGTTTTATATCTCTTCAACTTTTTATTCTATTCTGTGAGATTTCCTTGACTTTAAATTCCCAGCCCTTCTATTGAACTTTCATTTTCATTATCTTACAAATTTCCAAGAACCCTTATTTTTAAAATTAATCCCTTTTTATAATTCTGCTCTAGTCTTATTTTATTGCTCTGAGGATATCAATTATCAAATTATCATGGTGTTTTTTTTGTTTGTTTGTTTGTTTGAGACTGGGTCTCGCTCTTTGGCCAGGCTGGAATGCAGTGGCATGATCTTGGCTCACTGCAGCCTCCGCCTTCTGGGTCAAAAGATTCTCCTGCCTCCACCTCCTGAGTAGCTAGGACTACAGGCACGTGCCACCACACCCAGCTAATTTTTAGTAGAGACGAGGTTTAACCATGTTGGCCAGGACGGTCTCAATCTCTTGACCTCGTGATTCTCTCACCTCAGCCTCTCAAAGTGCTGGGATTATAGCTGTGAGCCACCACACCTGGCCTATCGTGTTTTTTGTTTTGTTTTGTTTTTAATTAATTTGCCTCCGCACCCTGCATTGTGCCATTTCCTGAGTTTCTTTTCTCAGGAAAAAGAAATTCTCTCTCGGTTGTTCATTTTAAAGAGCTAGGCACAAATAAGTAAATAAATGGCAGTGCCATCTGTTTGCTATAAAAGCAATATGAATGTATCACATTTTTTTTTTTTTAGCCCAGATGCTGGTGTGTCTATATTTCAGTTCTGTGTCGACTACTTGCCCATCAAGGTTTACACAAGTCAAAAAAAAAAAAAAAAAAAAAACCGATTGTTCTAGTTTGGGGCCTAAGTTGCGCTGCAGCATGTTCTTTCTTGTACCCTTTTCTGCTTCTGTTAGAAGTGCTTCATTTAGCATTTTGGTCTGCAGCTGCTTACTATTGCTTGAGGTTATCTGTCATTGGATGGATCAAGATTCACTGAGTTCCTAGGCTCTCAGAAGCAACTACTTCTGTGCTGGTGGATGGGCTTTGCTTAGGGAATCTATTTGATGTAAAGAAAGATTCATAATGACCCAGCAATCACACTCGTATGTCTATACCTCAAAGGATTGAAAATATTTAGGCAAAAGCTTACGCACAAATACTCATAGCAGCACTATTCACAGTAGTGAACAGGTAGCAACCCAATGTCTATCGGCTCATGAATGGATAAACAGAATGTGGTATGTCATACAGTGGAATATTTGTTATATTTGGCAACAAAAGGAATGAAATACTGACGTATGCTATAAACTGGTTGTTACAACATTGAAAACATGCTAAGTGAAAGAACCCAATCACAAAGGCCACATATTTTATGATTTTATTTACATGAAATGTCCAGAAGAGGCAAATATATAGGGACAGAAAGTAGATTAGTGGTTGTTTAGGGATATGACTGCTAAAGGAGCCAGAGTTTCTTTTGGAGGTGATGAAAATATTCTAAAATTGACTGTGGAAATGGGGGCACATATCTATGAATATATTTTAAAACCATTCAATTATATACTTTAAGTATGCATGAATTATATGGTATGTAAATTATTTTTATTTTCTTTGTGATTAAGACTCCCTTTGTTGCCCAGGCTGGAGTACAGTGGCATGATCTCAGCTCACTGCAAGCTCCACCTCCCAGGTTCAAGCAATTCTCCTGCCTTAGCCTCCCTAGTAGCTGGGACCATAGGCACCTACCACCACACCCAGCTAGTTTTTGTATTTTTAGTAGGGCCAGGGTTTTGCTATGTTGGCCACACTGGTCTCAAACTCCTGACCTCAAGTGATCCATTTGCCTCGGCCTCGCAAAGTGCTGGGATTACAGACATGAGCCACCGCGCCCCACCTGCTATGTAAAGTATGTCTGAATAAAGCTGTTTAAAATAAAATAGACTTGTAAAGGTCTCATAAAGACTTTTCTAGACGCAACTATAGAAGTCCTGTCTGTATTAGGCTCTGCCTTTACCTGTTCTTCTTCACATCCAAGGTCACATGAAGGCATCTCCTCTTGCAGCCTTTCTTTACTTGTTGAATTCTTGCTTTTTCTTCAGTCAAGTTTTCATTCCCATTACTTACCCTAGACTTTCAGAATCAAGGCTTGGTTTTTTTTTTCTTCCCCATTTTTTTTAGCTTGTTCAAATTACTGATATTTTTCACCTTTTATCCTTCTGCCAAAAATCCTATACAAAAGTTGTTTCTGTCTTACAGCCCTAGCTACTCTTTCAATTCTGTGTTTAGTATATAATCTGTAAATAACCTATGTGTTATAGCCACATGTCTTTTTTGTATTTTTTATAGACAGTCTCATTCTGTCACCCAGGCTGGAGTGCAGTGGCAGAATCTCGGCTCACTGTGACCTTTCTCTCCCGGATTCAAGTGATTCTCTTGCCTCAGCCTCCCGAGTAGCCGTGATTACAGGCATGCGACACCATGCCCAGCTGATTTTTGCACTTTTAGTAGAGACGGAGTTTCTCCGTGTTGGCCAGGCTGGTCTTGAACTCCTGACCTCATGTGATCTGTCCGCCTTTTCCTCCCAAAGTGCTGGGGGATTACAGGCATGAGGTGCTGCACCCTGCCTACATGTCTTTTAAATTAAAAATTAAATTACTGTTGATGATTTCACAAACTTGACGTGAAAACATTGTTGGCTAAGAAACTTCAGGAGCTCTGGGTGAATGCAGGGTTAGTTGAATGCCCTGGCTTCAGAACTGTCATCTAGTCAGTAGTGTTTCATTTTGTCTGGGCCTGGAATTCACATGAATTAACCTAGGGAGCCTAATATTACTGGGAACAGGAAGTTAGGAATGGTAGCTCTTGGTTAGATCACATTGACAAGTGGTGATTTAGTGCACTGAAGAGAAAACTTAAAATAATTGACAGATTTCTCTTCCTTGGCCTTCCTGTTGACATTACTTATCTCATTATCTTAATGAGGTTTCTTGCTAGTATTCACATCTCTCTTTCAATACATTTGTCCTCGAAGGTCCCATTCTTCTTGCCTTGAATATATACAGACTAAATGTCTGTCCCCCCCATTATTCCCTCCTTCCCTTTTCCTGAAGAACTTGGATCCTCCAGTAATCTGTTACTGCTCCTCTGGAAGCTCCTTCGCCTACTTTAAAATCCACTGGCTTCAGTTAATTGTATGTTGGCTGCAAAGCAATGTACTACTTTGACTGTAGTTTCTAACTATATTCCTGTGGCTTAGTTTGCCTCTTTACCCCTAGCAAGATGGTATTTCTCATATCCTCTGTTCTGTCTGCTCGTCCCCTTTTATTTTCTCATGCATCCTGTGGCTGGAAATGACTTCCGTACTTGCCAGGTTGCAGAAGGTTAAGGAAAACCAGAAAATATTTACTCAAGTCTACTTTTTTATCTTAATATCTATTCTAATATGTCCTTTACTTCCTTCATATATTTATATACACATACTTTTTATTCATGTTACTAGCAAATGTACAGCAGAACATTAAATTAAAGGATGAATAATTAACAAACTGATGGATTTCCCAAAATACCCAGAGCTCTTTTTTCATCTTACTAAAGTAAATTGCTTTACAGGGCCAAGAGCAATTTGAAACATAATGATACATAAAAGTTTTGTTGTTGTTTTTTTTTTCACTTGAGCAGATTCTTGCTCTGTCACCCAGGCTGGAGTGCAGTGGTACAACCTTGGCTCACTGCGACCTCCTCCCAGATTCAAGAGATTCTCTTGCCTCAGCCTCCCGAATAGCTGAGATTACAGACACCACGATGCCTGGCTAATTTTTGTATTTTTAGTAGAGACGGGTTTTGCCATGTTGGCCAGGCTGGTCTTGATCTCCTGACTTCAGGTGATTTACCCGCTTTGGCCTCCCAAAGTGCTGGGATTATAGGCGTGAGCTATCGCACCCAGCCACAAGTTCTTAATAAAGTCCTTGTATACTTTAATAGTGTAATTACTTAATTTTGGATGTATTAGAGGCAAATCTTCAAATGGTATTTCAAGGCAGATTTTTTAGTTATAAAAATCAAAATATCTACATAATTACCATTATAAAGGAATAAATACATATTGTAAATATTTTTTAATATATAAAAACTCAACTATAAGCCATTCAGCCTATTGACTTTTAATACATATTATTCAGTACTATTTTAATCTCTCTATACATAAATTAAAAGCAGATTTGTTTGTATATGACAAATACATTGTTACAGTCAGTAAAATCAATTCAGATTCTGTGACAAAGGAAAATGGCTGTAGTAGATTAGAAAATAAGCTGGATAGTAGCTAGGAAAATAAGTCCAAGTTAACTGTGAAGGATAACAAAAATGATACGTAAATAAATTACTAAATTTGATTTGCCATATTGTTTACTTGAGTTGAAAAATGATATAACAAATATAAAGACCTACTTATCTTACAAACACAGCAAAAAGTTTTCTGGGCTTCTAGGCTATAAAATTGCTTGTCGATGCAAGTACAATGTAGTGGTTCTGTTTTTTTTCTCCCTGAAAATGAAAATTACACGGAGTATTGTAAATGTTTCTTTCTTTTTTTTTTTTTTTTTTGCTGTTTAACAGTATCTCTCATGCCAGTATATAGAGTTCTGTATAATATCTAATGGTTAATATTTTAGAATGTAGTTTTATTTCCTCAACTAATCTCCTATTTAGGTTGTTTAGTTTTAGGTATTGTACACAGAGCTGTGATGGATGTTCTCAAAAATGCTTTGCATGCTTTTCTGCTTATTTTCTTAGGATAAATTTCTGGAAGTAACATTGTTATGTGAAAGGTACATACACTTTTTTTTTTTTTTTTTTAAATGGAGGCAGGGTCTTACTCTTTCACCCAGGTCGGAGTACAGTGTTGAGATCATAGCTCACTATAGCCTCGAACTCCTGGGCTCAAGTGATCCTCCTGCCTCAGCCTCTTAAGTAGTTGGTATTACAGGCATGCACTACCACACTTGGCTAATTAAAAATTTTTTTTTTTTGTAAAGACGGAGTCTCACTGTATTGCCCAGGCTGATCTTAAACTGCTGGGCCCAAGTGATCCCCCTGTTATGGCCTCCCAAAGTGTTGGGATTATAGGTGTGAGCCACTACACACAGCCAATATATGCCTGCCTTTCTGCCTTTCTTCCTTTCTTTCCTCCTTTCCCTCTTTCCCTCTTTCTTTCTTTCCTTCTTCGCTTGGACAGGGACTCACTTTGTCAACCAGGCTGAAGTGCAGTGGTGCAATCATAGCTCACCCTAGCCTCCACCTCCTGGGCTCAAGTGATCCTCCTTCCTCAGCCTCCCAAGTAGTTAGAATTACAATTGTATGCCACCATGCCTAGCTACTTTTAGAACGTTTTTGTAGCAATGGGGTCTTACTATGTTGTGCAGTCTGATCTCAAACTCCTGGCTCGAAGTGATTCTATTGTCTCAGTCTCCCAAAATACTGAGATTACAAGCATGAGCCACTATGCCCAGCCTAGTACATGCATGTTTAATTTTTTTTTTTTTTTTTTTTTTGAGTCAGAGTCTCTTTCTGTCACCCAGGCTGGAGTCCAGTGGTGTAATCTTGGCTCACTATGACCTCCATCTCCTGGGTTCAGGAAATTCTTCTGTCTCAGTCTCCCAAGAAGCTGGACTACAGGCCTGTGCCACCACACCTGGCAAATGTTTATATTTTTAGTAGTGATGGGGTTTTGCTGTGTCAGCCAGGCTGGTCTTGAACTTCTGACCTCCAGTAATCCACTCGCCTCTGCCTCCCACAGTGCTGGATAACAGGCATGCATGTTTAATTTGATTCTAGGCACTATGCTGCCCACCAGAAGGGAGTAACAAATTTATAGTTACATACAAGATAGGGTTAACTTGTGCCCAGTTCTGTACTATAATGTACCGTTAATGAGACTCCCGGAAATACACAAAGCCACAGCAGTATTATGATGGACTTTATGTATTAGATTTCACATGTTAGAGGAGTTGGGTTAGGTTCAACAGTGAGAGAAATGCTTATATTGGCAACTTGTATTATATTCATTTTCAAAAGCAGTTCTCTCCTTCCAGCAACTAAACTGAAATGGTATGAGTATGTGTTGATATTTTGCTGTTTTGAGGGTTTGGGCATAGTATATGATCCTTTCTTTTCTTAGATGAGTGACCGAGGAGGTGGTGTTCCTTTGAGGAAAATTGACAGACTCTTCAACTACATGTATTCAACTGCACCCAGACCTCGTGTTGAGACTTCTCGTGCGGTGCCCCTGGTATGTGATCAAGAAGTAATGAAGTGTGTTTCTGTTTATTGCCTTCAACATGCTCTTGCTGCCAAGTAAGCCAGTTAAGCCATCATGTAGGAAGGAAGCCATCACTCCACAAGGAAGAAGGAAGCTCTTCGAAACAAACACTTTCCCTAAATTTAAACAACCTTAGAATACTATTTTTTTCAACTGAAATGGGCACAAGACAGAGTTTTGGAGTTCCTGTTACAAAGTTTGATGGTGAAATAGCAGTAGTTTTCCTGTATAAAACCGTATTTTGAAATGCGGTTAACCATATTATTTCTAATGGTTTTAGTAGTATTTGGTCAACACTGAATTACTTTTTAGTGTTGACTTTTTTCTCAAGTATTTGTAATTAGAATGATCTCATATCCTAGACTGAAAAATAAGACTAAAATTCTAATCTTGTTCAATCACCAACCTGAAATAGGTTTAAATTATAATTGCTTTGATCGTGTTTTTATCCGTCTTAGTTGCACCTATTTTCAGGTGTAATCATTTCAACTTTTGAATTAACTCCATCCTTGTCTTTATGTTCCAACTCCCCCACAAAAAGTATGTTGTCAAAATTTTGGCAGTAATTCTAGACGAACTCTATTCTTCTAGGCTTGGAAACTTCTCTGACATTTCCAGTAGGGATACTGTAACATAATGGGATATAGTATAAGATAGATCGATTTTAGACCCCTTCCTAGGAAGTTACTAGAAGGAGTTTGTTCTGATAGTTTCACCTGATGCATAGCACAAATTCTATGGCTACAGCTGTACTATAGTTGAAATGATTGCTCTACTAATGTCCTTCTCCAGTTGAGATACGTGGCTTCCAGGAGTTGGCATCCATACGTCAAGGGGCAGACAATGTCAAATGATAAATGTGAGAATATTTTCACAAGTCTAATTTTATCCTAAGAAAGTAGAGGGAGAATAGGGAGCTGCTGTTTTTGCAGTAAATGAATATTGTAGAATTTTTGTGGAGAGAGGCATAGTGAGCTAGTCCAGACTCTGGATCTAAACTGTTTGGTTCCACTTCTGATACTGCTGCATCTCAGATGTGCAGCCTTGGGAAAATTATTGACCTCTGAATGCCACAGTTTCCCCAGCTAGAAAAATTGAGTTATTGTGAGGATTAAGTGAGTTGATATATATAAAAATGCTCTTTACAGTGCCTGGCTCATAGTAAATGCCATGTAAGTGTTTGTTATTTTAGGATGTAAAATTTATGTGAATTTTTAAGAAAACAGGAGGCTCGAGCTGGAACAGGCTCCCTCATATATCTACATACCCTTAACAAGGGTAAGACTGTACTGATTTCTTGCAGAGCCTCCTTCCTGCTGACTAACTTTGTAGATGGTCCCCGTCAGCAGGCAGTAGGGTAGCTAGAGAAAGGCCAGCTGATGCACGAAGGAGTGGCTTTATTGTCCACCTGGTTACTGAGGACTTCCTCCCTGTGGATGCCTTCTGGTGGGTCTTTGCACAGATAGGCTGTCTTCACACTGTTAAGTCCAGAGAGGAACATCCACACATCTCTTTTTCAGACCTCCTTCTCATCCTTTACCCAGTTTTGTTCTTTCCAAGTCCCTGACCAGCCAGCCACTTGTTTTGCCACTGCCCAGGCTGGAAAGGTTTACTTTCACCAGTGTCTTTCAGGCTTGACCTCCAACCCCGAGAGGGATTATAGTAGGAAAACGGCAGCCTACTTTTGGATGGTGATAGCACACTGGGCAGGTCGATCAGTGGACTAGGCCCATGTTGGTTTTTTTCCCTGTTAACTAGTCGTAGAGGAAGCCCTATGAGTCAGCCCATAGATGTGGTCGAGAGAGGCCATAGTAAAGCAGCTCGGGTATTGTGGGAGCCTGAGCTACCTGCTCATACAGTTCTGAAACCAGTTAATGTATCAGTCAGAGTCAGGATAGGAAAGTGGTAGCTCACTCAAATTATGAAGGAAGGCCTTTTTTCAAACTAATTACACAGGTATGGGTAAGGATAGCACAGGAACCCAGGGATAGCAGTAGCAAAGCTGTCACCATCTTGGATCAGAGGGATGAGGAGAAAGCAAAGTTAGCAAGCACCCAGAGGAAGGGAAAGCTCCAGAGCAGCTGCTTACTCTCCAGGGGCTTAGCCTGCTGGCTGCAACCTCAGGAAAGAACCAGAGGAATGAATACCCCGCCTTGACTCCCTCTGAACTCCTGCTGGGTTGTCCAAGACATGCTGTAAGCAGAGGGCATGGGAACCCAGTGACATAATCCATGTCAGCCTCTCAGGGCAGGGAGGTGTGGAAATGGGACAGTTCATTTGCATGGGCGAACAGAGACTCTGTTAGAAAAGTCAAATTATAGTTGGTGGAGTTAGGTAAAGCTGGAGCCTGGATTTGTGAATAGCACTCTGATTCTTGAGTCCACACAAGCTTGTAGTCAGCATGCTGTGTGGCATGTCATTAAACATATGACTTGGTGATAAAAACCATTTTCCCATTTATCCAGATGTTTTATTTTATATTTAAGAATTGGTAGGATTTATTCAGATAAAGAGGCCATTCTGGATTTGAGGAACAAAATGAACAGACACAGAATGAATGATATGTTTAAGGTGCAGTTCTGCTGGACTGGAAAGTGGGAGGCAGAGACCTGATCTTACCAGGTCTGGAAAGCTCTTTTCAGGAGCTTAGGTTTTGATTTCTAAGGCAGTGAGTTGGGGTGGTGGGAGTAGTGGTATGTTTTGAAGATTTTTAAATGGAAAGGTGACCTGTCAGTGAGAATTAAGACAGTAGATCTATGTAGATCTACTTTCTAATTAAGAAAGTTGATGTCTTCAGGCTGAGAACATAGCTGGAAATTTATGGTATGAAGTAATGAGATATATCTATTAGACTGCAACAAGGCATTTTCTATTCTTGGTCCTAAAAGAGATAGCATGTTTTATATGATATCGTCAAAAGCAATATTGGGATACCATTGAGCAGGCAGCAAGGAAAAGCAATATGCGTTTTCCAGACCAACCACAAGTCATTTTATAGAAAGAATAGAGAGTTTTAAATGACCAGAGGGAAGTCAGCTGATGTAGTACTCATGTAAACCTCAGCTTACTCATTATTAATTCTTAAATATTAATTATATTAAATCTAATTCATCTCTCAGATGCAGACTCTGATAGCCCCAGGATACCCAATGGCATGTATCTTAATTAGAAAATTATTTCAGTGTGTGGCTTTCTGAATAGAATTTTGTTTTTCTCATCAAACAGGCTGGTTTTGGTTATGGCTTGCCCATATCACGTCTTTACGCACAATACTTCCAAGGAGACCTGAAGCTATATTCCCTAGAGGGTTACGGGACAGATGCAGTTATCTACATTAAGGTAACAGCTATAGTCTTCTTGATTTAATGTTTCTTTTGATGACAAGAACAGATACCCATACTTAACTGTAATGAAACTTAACTCTACCACCTGCTGTTTAAATAGAAAAAAAAATTACGGATTTTTTTGCCTGGTATTTCACCCATTTTGTCAAATGATCTCCTCAACTATGGGGAAAGAGATTTGTATCCTGGAGTGATCAGGACTCTGGCTATTAATGGGAAAAAATTGGGTTAAAGTAGAGAATTGTAAGTTATATATCATATAAGTTTAATTTTAACATAAAACACCTGAATGAACATCGATACACCAAACGTTTGTTGTACTACCAAGGCTTTTTCTTTGTATATGGGTCTGTAGATTAGAGTGTCACATTTACCTTTTTTGCAAAAGCTGTACTTACAATGCATCATTTTAGTTTATGTAAACAAAGAAACAAGTGCATACTCTTTTTGGACTTTTTTGCAGTCCTTTACAGATAACTTCTGACTGATTTGATAGCAAGTTTTATGTGACTTTCCCTCATGAGTCTTTCCAAAACATTCATCTTAGTTTTCAAAGAAACATTCCCTTTTTTATTCTTTGCTTGTGTAATAAATTTTGTAGTTATAATGACAGAACTGTACAAACAGATTTGGGAGCAAGCTTACTCTTAGTAAGCATATAGCTTACCTGGTGGAGGCAGAAGCACTTGGTCTTCTTCCCTGAAGTGTTCAATGCATTAAGGAGAGAACCATACATTTCACATGGTTGGAAAGACACTAGGTTCCATTGTTCCCTTTGGTTGACTAATTGGTGGCTGTATATGCCTGATTTAGTGACTCTAGTTTCTTGTTCTGGCCACTAGATGGCATCTGTTTTACAGGAATTGTTGAAGAATTTATATTGGAAAAAATAAACTTATCTGAAAAGACTAAGTTCTTTCTAGATGGCATTTTTTGTTTTTAACCATGTCAACTTTGAGGAAAAAGGGCAACATCAATGCAGTTTTTTTTTCGAGATGGCGTCTCGCTCTGTCACTCAGTCTGGAGTGCAAAGGTGCAATCTCGGCTCGCTGCAACCTCTGCCTTCTGGGTTCAAGCGATTCTCCTGCTTCAGCCTCCCGAGCAGCTGGGATTACAGGTGCCTGACTGATTTTTGTGTTTTTAGTAGAGATGGGTTTTCCCCATGTTGGCCAGGCTGCTCTCGAACTCCTGATCTCAGGTGATCTGCTCACCTCGGCCTCCTAAAGTGCTGGGATTACAGGCATGAGCCACCGCTCCTGGCCCAATGCAATATTTTTATCACGAAATGTAACATTTTGCTCTAGCCCAGTGGTGTCCAATCTTTTGGCTTCCCTGGGCCATATTGGAAGAACAACTGTCTAGGGCCACACATAAAATACACTAATGATAGCTGACGAGGAAAAGAAAAATTGCAAAAAAAGAAAAATCTCATAATGTTTTAAGAAAGTTTACAGGTGTTTTGAGCTTCATTGAAGGCCCATAGGCCGTGGATTGGACAAGCTTGATCTAGCCTATAGATCAAGAAATTCTGGAACATTTAGAGAGAATGTGGACTTGAAAGGTTTTGAATTCTATCTTAGAGAAAATAGAAGACAAGAAGTCTTAGAGAATCATTAAAATTGTCAACATCGAAGACCTTAGCATTATCAGAATGAGATTTTCTAGTTCAGGATGTTCTGCATCTTGGGAAATGCATTTCGCCTGAGGTGGAAATTCTACTGAAAAATCCTAACTTGAAGAAGATAACCAGGAATGTAGTTTATCTTGGGTTCCAGTGACTTATGGGAAGCTAAGTAGAATGAGGAATTAATGGTAATAATATGTTGGAAACAGTCATGCATGATGCGGAAATCTTGTGCACAACGACTGAAATTGGAGGCTGGAGAAGGCACAGGTTTTCAAACCCAGGACCAAGAAATGTTCATGCAAAAGCCAAGATGCCTTAGACATAGATTTATATTTATTGATAATGTTATAATGAATTTTAAAATTTTTATTTATTTATTTATTTATTTATAGAGACAATGTCTTGCTTTGTTGCCAGGCTGGAGTGCAGTGGTACAATCATAATTCACTACAGCCTTAAACCCCTGGGCTCAAGTGATCCTCCTCTCTCAGTCTCCCAAGTAGTTAGGACGACACCTGCGTGCCACCACGCCCAACTGATATTTTTATTTTTTTGTAGAGATAGGATCTTGCTATGTTGCCCAGGCTAGTCTCCAACTCTCAAGCAATCTTTCTGTGTAAGCCTCTCAAAGCCCTGGGATTATAGGCATAAGCCACCCTGCCTGGCTTGTGATGAGTTTTTTAAAGCACAGTGATTATACTGGGGAAAAAAAAAAACCCACCACCGTTATTTCTTCTAAGAAAGAATTAAAACAGATTTCATTAACTTTACATATATTAAGATACATATATCTATTTTTTTCATGCTTTTACATTTAACCAACTTCTTTAGTTAGCCAACCCTGATCTGGGTCATATTTAGTGTAAAATTTCAATTCAGCACCCTCCAGGATGGCTGGGATATTACTGTAAGCAGTAAACTCAGTCAACCTGCACATCAGTCAGTGCCATATATTTAATAAATAACACATTTCAAATATACATACCATTTAAAAGTATATTTATATGGTGTAAAAATAAGATACTAATAGAATATTATTTAATTTGTTGTAACCTTTTTACCATTCTCTATTTTCTCAAATAATGAATTCTAAAAAATGCCAGACTTAATAGGTCTCAGGTTTTTTTTCAGGCTCTGTCAACAGACTCAATAGAAAGACTCCCAGTGTATAACAAAGCTGCGTGGAAGCATTACAACACAAACCACGAGGCTGATGACTGGTGCGTCCCCAGCAGAGAACCCAAAGACATGACCACGTTCCGCAGTGCCTAGAAACACTTGGGACATCTGGAAAATCCAAATGTGGTTTTTGTATTAAATTTGGAAGGTATGGTGTTCAGAACTATATTATACCAAATACTTCATTTGTCGTTTTCACAAAACTGTTTGAATAGAATAAATGGAAACTGAATTCCATTTGTGCCCGTTAAGCCTCCTAAAGGATGAAATTGCACCTATTTTACACTTATATTTTCACAGTTAATTGAACATATTTTTAAACAACTATAGTTTTGGTCAACTTCTCGCTTTATGGTAGACTTCAGAAGTATGGAAATCTTCGGGTTTCTACAGGAAACTAGTTCTTTTTTTTTTTTTTTTTTAAAGAAATACTTTTATGTTTTCTAGAAACATTTTTTAAATAATAGTGATTAGCTGGTTAGCCATCTTGTTATTTAGAGGAGTTCTGCCATCTTTTGTTCAGTAGTTACAGCTGTAATATGGTCTTCATGTTTATCAGTGGCCGACGACAAGTAAAGCAGAAAACAGTTGCCTGTGATGACAGAACCAGACACCATTCAGCGGTCTGTGCGCGTTGTCTTAGCTCTGAGTTTAATGTATCATTTTTAAATTTTATTGTGAAGAAGTTTAATGACCAGCTCTCTGTGGATCTATGCCAAAATAATGGGCCATCTGTTCTAAGTGTACTTGTGATTAATGCAAGGGGGAATTTTTATACTGAAAACAAACAAACTAGCAGCTACTAAAATAGAGAAGAAATCGAGGGCAAAGCAATATGTCTCCAAAACTGATCTGATCGCTTGTTGAGGTTACCTTGAAAGCTTTTGGAAAAAAATAGTTCTTTTGTGTCCTACTCCAGACGTACTGAATCAGAATCCCTAGGGCTAGAACCTAGGAATCTCAGTTTTTAAAATGTTTCCTGAGTGAGTCTGATGCCTACCCTAGGTTGGGAACCACTCTTAGAGTGAATAGTGATGACACAGCATTTGCTAAGGTAACAGATCTGTAGGTTTTGGTTTCCATCTATTTAAAGTCAGATTTGTAGACTCAAGGAGACAGAAACTGAATCTCACACCTGGTGCAATTAGAAGCTTAATTAGAAGCAGAAGGACAAAATGACAAGTAACCAAAGCGTCAGCGCCATAATTGTACGTGTCTTTTTTTTTTTTTTGAGACAGGGTCTTGCTCTTTTGCCCAGGCTGGAGTATAGTGGTATGATAGGGCTCACTGCAGCCTAATCTTGGACTCAAGTAATCCTCCCACCTCAGGCTCCATGTAGCTGGAACCACAGTTGCACACTACCACAGCCAGCTAATTTTTTTATTTCTTGTAGAGATGAGTTCTTAGTATGTTCCCAGGCTAGTGTTGAACTCCTGAGCTCAAGAAATCCTCCTGCCTGGGTCCCCGAAAGTGCTGGGATTCCAGGCGTGAGTCACCACACCTGGCCTGTTGCACAAGTCTTGACAAACAACATACATTTTCGAAAACTATCCAGATTTTGTTATCAGGGAAAAGTCTGCTTAGGTTTATTACAGCAGTCCTTTGCATGCGTGTGGTAATTTGTGCTTTACAAATACTTTGATATAGTATAACTCTATTTGTCTTTGAAACAAAGCGATACAGCGTAGGCGGTATCATTCTCTTTCTCACTCAGTGTGGGACAGAGTTGCTCAGAATTGGAGCAGAGCCTGAGCTGGCAGATCCTGTCATCAGCTGGCAAGTCCGGGAGACTGTGTCATTTAGAGACTGTGTTGTTAGTTACACCTCAACATCTTTTAAGGTGGCAGGAAAATACATTGGAAATAACATTTTAAAGTAAAAATTCCAAAATTTAAAGAAGAGCTTTTCTACTTAAACAGGGGAGCTTTGTCTGGAAAATACATTGAGTTGAAACATTTCATCCTTTGAAGGATTATATATGAACAATTGTGTATAAATGTATGGATTAGAGGGATGTGAATGGGCAGTCAGTCCAGTGCGCTTGTTTAAGAGGCCAAATCCTGACTCAGAGGAGGTGCCATTTGCCCATAGCTTCTTAGCTAATCTGACCAAATGTTGGGAAAAATATCTCACCTAACCCACTATTCCTTAATTATGGATTTTGTGAAAAACAATAGGACATGTTAATGAGTAATTTATATTAGTTCAATGTATTACAATTTTTTAGCTTTAAATTACACTTTCCTTATAATGATGAAATGTTTTAAAATCTTCTGAATCAAAGTATTTACTTGTTTCCTAAATGAAACATTTTTACAACATTTGATGTTTTTTACTTATGAAATATTTTTCTCCCCCAAGAAAATTAAAACTTTGTCTATTTAACAGCTGAGAAATGGTGTTTTAAAGGAAAAATGAAGTTATTTTCCTTTAGCTTCTTTTTAAAGTAAAACAGCTTTTTACTCTGTTATTGTGATAATGGACAGAAAATTACATACAAAAATATTCTGGGAGAGCTTTCTTCTCGTTGCTTTTAAATCATTGTGCTACCTGAAAGGTTTTTAGATTTTATAGGAGCTATTTTGTCCACCAGCATTAATGTGACACAGTGTAGTTATGAAAATATATTGAAGGACAAGAAGTGGACACGAAGTAACCTGGGTAGTTAATGAGTGTGCCAGCGTTTTCTAGGAAGGAACAGTGAGAATATGCTTTGGTGTAGTTAAAACACTGGCTGGCTTTTGATGTCTTCGTGCTTAATTGTGATCACTTTCTTGTACTGTGATGTTTTTATGTGAATATGTTGAAGTGGAAGTTTACCATATTATTTTATAAAATGTTTTCTGTATGGCAATAAACTGAAAACATGGATTAACTCTTATTTTGAAAATAAATTGAGTCAGTTTGGCCTTTTAAAAAATATAATCATCTCTTTTAAATAGACTCTTTTTCCATCATCAAGGCTCAATATTTTGTAAAAATTGGTAGTTAAGGGGCTTGCACTAAATTTCACTATCTTCAGTAGAGGAACTGTTTGGAACTTAGATTTCCAATGTGTATATTCTAATGGAGAAAGCAAGAGGTAGATTTTGTATGTTTGACTAACCTTAGATTTTTATTATCCATACATACCACAGATGACTTGTTGCATAAATGAAGATCTTCTGTTATGTGATTTTCAAACGTTGTAAATAAATTTGAAATTTGAATAACCTTCCACAGTATGATTGTTTTAAAAAATTCCTAATTTAACCAGCATTATTACCCTCTGCTTGTACCAGTTGAATGTCAGAACTAAACTCCTATAGTCAAAGATAAATTCCTGTCCTATTTCTAACTGATGGGACAGAGGTACCACAATTTCGCTTCATTATTGAAGCTAAAAAGTTCTGTGACAGAACTCCAGAGGTAAAGAGCTGGAAAACTACTGGTTTTATGGTCCCACTGTTGCTCTGTGAATGGCTAATCAGAGGAAGCCAAAAATCAGCCAACCAATTTCAGTTTATGTCTTTAATTGTGATAGAAGTGTGAAGTTTCTACATATGGGTAATCAGGGTTGAGTTAGGTAGTTTGCCAGCATGACTTTTGCTGGAGGAACTTTTAATCATGTCTGATTAATTTCTGGCCCCAATAATTAATTTTCTTACAGTCAAACCCAATGCATTTTAAAAAAATGTAATTAATACTTTGTGAAGAATTTTTTACATGTTAAAAAAAAGAACACACACACTACTAGTTCACTTATTTCTGGCATTCATAAACTACTGCGCCTTCTGTTCTATTGACATGTTTGGAAAAAAGAATTGAACATATGTACCACCACCACCCCCCTTTCTAGAGTCCCCACAGTTCTTTAGTGATTGCTAACCATAGGTTTTTAATAGCAAAAGACAAGATTGTCAGTTTTCGGTGTAAAACTACTCTTTTTGGGTGACTTGGAAAAGCTGTTGTTTATATTGGGAATTGTGACAGCTATCTTTTACTTTGTTAAATTAGAGATTATTTAGCAAAAATAGTTTCACCCCAGTAAAATAAATTTCCATGTGAGAGTTGTGTTCATTCAAGGTTTATTTTTTGAGAATGGAAGTATACTTCCCGCATTCCTCACAGATAATATCAGAAATTTGGTTGTTTTGATTAAAATGTTGCCATCTACTTCTAAGTTAACAAATGTTGAGAAGGTTTTTTTTTGGAAACAGTTTATGAGGCCAGGACATTTTTAAATTTGACTCAAATATAAGAAACCACAGTATTCTTGCCATGGTTTTGTACTTAGATGTTTCTCATTATGGGATTCAGAATGTAACAGTTATAGTACTGTATGAAAATAATATACAGTTCTACAGTTACAGTGTTACATGGAAATACAGTATGGTATGAAATTGTTTGTCTAAAACACTACTCCAAAAATGGAGCTCATAAGATTATATAACTATAAAATAGGATGGGAGAGAGACAGAAAAATGTTTGTCTATATTACAGTATAAAAACAACTGGTTTAATATGAACTATTTCTTTTCACCTCTTTACTATCATTGTCTCCATCATGCCCAGTATGTGGTAGGCACCTGTAATTGTGAAGCAGCCTCGTTATCTGAGGTAAATACCAAGGTTCTTGGTCTCTCGACCAAGGACATCGAGGTTGCGGACACACGCAATGAGTTTGGAGCAGGAGTTTAATAGGCAAAAGGAGAGAACAGCTCTCTGTTATAGAGAGGGTTCCTGAGCAGGTTGCCAAAGTTGTGGTAAAAATGTCAGAGTTTTTATAAATTGGCTAGTGAGGAAAAGGCTCATGAGGAGGGGATGTCTTATCCTCCTAGGGCCCGACGAAGGTTTAATTGGCACCAGGTGTGCTATCTGTACAGTGCAGAGGTTTTTATGAACTCTTATCCCCTTCCCTGACCACATAGGCTGACTCTTAGTCTGTATTTCTTTGTCCTGCCTACATGGGAGGGAGAGTTTCTGTGTCAGTTCCCATACATCATCTTGTAGCTACAGGCATCCCCCCTAGTGCACCTATAGGGAAAGGAAGTGCTTATTATGGCCCACTGTTTTACTGGGGCCCATTGTATAAAGGTGAAGTTTGGTGATTACCCAGGAGACTTGCCCACCCCCTTCCCTGCTTCTGTGTCCACGGTGCCTTATCTTAGTTTTACTGTCTGCTCTTTTGGGCTGCTTGTTTTTAGAAGAGAGGTGATTTCTTTGAACTGCATGAGGTTAAAAGGGGATCTATTTTTGAGCTGCTTTTTGATAAAAGTTTTCTGCTGGGGACTCGTTTTACCCTGTCTACCTAAATTCTTTCTGCCTCCTATAACAAGTGTATGCTCAGTCAATACATAAGGAATAATGAACTTAATAACATTTCTTGTCTCCATTCTCAAAAATGATATCTTAAAAATGAGTCAGTACAACAAAGAAACTATGAGTAGTAACCAGTCCAAAACTAGCAAAAGGATGAAATACACATGAAAATGAGAGAACATCAGAGGAGTAGCAAAACAGCACTGCTAAAGTTACAGACAGGTTTATTTTAAAGTTTAAAATAGAAGTAAGCAAGCAAGCAAGCAAGCATGCTGATAGTGGTTAGGCTTTCTGTCTCCACTGCACAAATCTCATCTTGAATTATAATCTCCACATGTTAAGGGAGAGACCAGATGAAATTAATTGGATCCTGAGGGGGATTTCCCCCATGCTGTTCTCGTGATAGTGAGTTCTCATGAGATCTGATGGTTTTATAAGTGTTTGGTAGTCTCTCCGGCGTTCATTCTTCCTGCTGCCCTGTGAAGAGGTCCTTTCTGCCATCATTGTAAGTTTCCTGAGGCTTCCTAAGCCATGCAGAACTGTAAGTCAATCCTCTTTTCATTATAAATTACCCTGTCTCGGGCAGTTCTTCATAGCAGCGTGGGAATGGACTAATACACACCCACTGGGTTAGCTGGAGTAGGTAAAGCCACAGCCGTGGCAGCAATCAGCTGGTGGGTATCTCTTGATGGAAGCTTTGCAGGCTGAAGCAGAAGGGACCCTTCAGATAAACCTCTGGTCAGGAAAGCAAAAGACCCAAATAAACAGTGTTTAGATTTTTTTTAAAAAGAGATTTAAAATAATCATAAGAATTCCATTAACTTTATGACAAAAATTTTGTAAGTGGAGAGGAAATAGATATATTTCTAGGAAAACAGTATAAGATCCATCTAAGATTTTGACAATTTAATTCAATAACTACTAAGGAAATGGAATCAGTAATCACAATTCCACCTCACCAAAAGACAATTTTTGAAAGATGAATGTTACCAAAATATTAAGAAACACAGTTCCTATCTTAGAGAAACTTTGAAATGAGAGAAAGGTACCCAGTCCCTTTCATACTGTTAGTAAAATCTCAAAGCTACACTTGAGCAAAGACAATGAAAAACTGTAGACCAATCTTATTTATGAACATAGATGGAAAAATTGCCGATGAAATACTGGCACATTGAATGTAGCAATGTATAAAAATATTTGTATCTGTGCTCCATTGATGCTGTTTAAACAACCACCCAAAAAATAATTTGTATCATGAGCAAAAGCAGAATGTTTCCCAGAAACATGAGGATGTTTTAATGTCTAAAAAATCTATGTAATTTATCTCTCTGCAGATTAAAGGAGAAAAACCATATGATCACATCAACAGAGATAGGAAATTCAATTGGGGCAGGGGGATAGTTGTAATTACAAGTGCTTAACTCACTTACATAAGCCCTTATTGGATGTTACAATAAACCGGTATAGTGGCAAGTGTTAAGACCTACTGGAATTGTGTATGAGGTTGGACCCATGGCCCTGCCATGGAAAATTTGTTGAGTAATATGTCCCAGGCATCACCATTTGCAAGGTGTTACAAAAAGTTATCTGCTTATGGATTCCCCTTTCTAACTCTGGCCTAGTATTTTGGAACATAGAGGAAAGAAACATCTGATGTTTTTGTGTTTGGGTAAATATTGTTAGGCTTATAAAAGGGCCTAGGGTTTTTTTGTTTGGTAAACCATTGCCTTTCCTGCTTTGGCATGGCAAATCTTTATTTGAAGAAAAAGGTCCCTTTCATCTTAATGCAAACTCTCATTGATCAACAAAAGCAACAAATAGGAACAACCACTAATTAGGAAAACCATCAGATGATCCTCATTTGCTGTGGTGCATAGCTGACCTTGATTGTTGCTCCTGATGAGGAGAACTCACTTGGCCAATGGGAAAGTACGTTAAATCTTTGTACGCAATGCTTGTCAAACTTAAATATGACACGAATCATATGGAGATCTTGAGAAAATGCAGAGTCTAATTCCGCAGGTGTGGAGGGGGGCCTGAGATTCTGAATTTCTAACAAGTTTCCTGGTGTTACTAATGCTGCTGGTCTGTGAGCTGCACTTTGAGTAGCAAAGGACTAAAGGTTGTGAGATAAACTGCTATTAGTCCAAAGGGCCAACTGGAAAGACAAGACCAGTTGCAGAGCGGATGGAGGACAGATCTGGTAATCTGATTCTTACAGTACTTAAAAGGATAAGGAGGATCCATCTCTGATGTCCAGAGTACTTGATGGGTGTGTCCATGACCTTGAGATCCAAATCCCATTGGTTAATTCATCTTTGTGAAATCTGAATTTAAGGATCTTAACCAGTGAACATGTAACTAGTGGAAAGCCTGAAAATTTGCTAATGCAAGGAAGTGATACCCATGTGTAATGCTTCTCTTTGTATCCATTTCATGGGGAGGGTCATGGGAGATGACAGCAAACTTGAGTGGTTGATGAGAGCTTCACTAACATTGTCTGCTTCAGGCAGTAAGTGAAATCTCTGGCAGTGGGAGGCATGGACTCAAGACTGAAAGCTCTGACACTTTACAGCAGTGGTAGGAGGTAGATAGGACTTAGTGGCCCCTTAGAGCAAGGTCCAAGTGATTTTCTCTGGTGAATGCCGATGTGTATCTAGTCTCCAGGGTTAGATCCAGGCAGTTAACATCAAAGTTGGTAAGACCTCATGCCTGTGAATGGAAGGCCTTGGTAAAACTTCATTATTAATGTTTTGCATTAATTTAGCAGATGACTGTAGTTATTTAGCATAATCCAATACATGAGCATTCTGTATGAATGACTGCTGATAGTTTAGTGAAGGAGATTCCGTTTATAATTTGGCTGTTAAGGTGGGTGCTCCTGTCACTACTGATGGGTAGTGATCTTAACATCAATATGTAAAAAAATTCTGCTGAGATTTGGATTGTGGTGTGTTAGATCTCTAGACCAATTTGAAGAGCGTTTAACAATAATGAGCCTTTCAATTTATGAACATGGTGTATATCTGCTTTGTGGGTTGCAGGGGAAGAGTCTTGCTCTGTCGCCCAGGCTGGAGTTCAGTGGCATGATCTCATTTCACTGCAACCTCCGCCTCCCAGGTTCAAGCAATTCTCCTACTTCAACCTCCCTAGTAGCTGGGATTACAGGCGAGCATCATCACGTCTGAGTAATTTTTCTATTTTTAGTAGAGACAGGATTTCATCACCTCAAGTAATCCACCTGCCTTGGCCTCCCAAAGTGCTGGGATTTACAGGCGTGAGTCACCGTACCCAGCCAAACATAGTGTGTATCTTAATTTACATAGTTGCCTTTGATTTCTTTCATTGGTGTTTTGTCGTTTTCAGCTTACAGATCCTGTGCATATTTTGTTAGACTTAAACCCAAATATTTCCTTTTTTTTTTTTTTTTGATAACTTACAAATTTTTTTTAGAACATTTTCCTTTTCCAATGTTCATTGCTAGTACATTTCACCTTTTGAGTCTCCAGTTCAGAAAAATCGTGGCTTCTGGAGTTTTACTGAGGACTAGAGATAGCTAAATAACATAGTTTCACATTAGTCACCTGGTCTTTGATTTGGTCTCCATAATTGAGTAAATGGCAGTATGTCCAGTGCAACGTCATGCTGCCCTGAACCTGACCTTGCCCTCCGTCTAGCCCTCACTGCTGTTTAGACTGCCAGTAGTTTTACTTCACTTGGAAGGGTCAGCAGTAAAAATTCGCTGGCCCACTCCAGGGCTGCTTGAGTGTTACTGTCTTGTGCCACAATATGGTGTGGCCAGATTCCTTTTCTAGTTTTGAGATTATTTTGTAGCGTTATATTAGGTATGTTCTTACTCAAGTATCATGAGGGGCGTTGATTTGTGATGCCCTTTTCTTACTCATCTTCCAAATGGCAGGCAGTAAATGGCTTATTAAGCAAATAAAAGGTTCAAGATCTCAGCCTCAAAGATATATTTATAGATGCCAGGCTTAACATTCCTGAGGCTCTCAGAGAAAACTTTTCCCTTTATAGACTCTGCACTTTAAGAAGGAGGCACAGGGCTTAGTTGCCCCATTTAGTTACTGACACACCTATATTACTGTCCTTGGCTTCTTACCCCAGCCCATCCATTGGGTTATGTCAGTCTTCTATTCCTAAGTGAGAATCCAGTCAACAGGAGGCACAAGAGATAGAACCAAATATCATAATGCCTCCTTCCATTCCACTGTGAACAGTCAAGGACACTGGAGGCTTCTGGGTAGGACATGCTTGTGTGTAGGAGCCTCTGAGCTTAAAGATGTGTGGATGGAGCTAACTAGACTGCCCAGGATTGGTCTATACTGTACTTTTTTTTTTTCTTTTAAGGGAGAGTCTTGCTCTGTTGCCCAGGCCAGAGTGTAGTGACACGATCCAGGCTCATTGCAACCTCCGCCTGCTAGGGTCAAGCGATTTTCCTGCCTCAGCCTCCACGTAGCTGGGACTACAGGTGCCCACCACCGTGCCTGGCTAATTTTGTGTTCTTAGTTAGAGACAGGGTTTCTCCATGTTGACCAGGCTGGTCTCAAACTCCTGAGCACAAGTGATCCTCTCACCTTGGCCTCCCAAAGTGTTGGGTTTGCAGGTATGAACCACAGTGCCTGCCCTCTCTGTAAATCTTGCGTCAGGGCACTGAGCTCATGAAATCTCTGCTGAATGGGTTTCATTAGATTTTCATTTTCATCTTTGCCCCATTTTTGCTAATATTAATTATTGGGAAATCACCTACTTTCCTTCTCTTTGACCAACATAGGGGTAAGATCTGTGGAAAGACATTTACCACCTGTTTGAAAAGGTCAGCATGCTGATGTTCATTAACTACCACCTCCACAGCTCTCCTTCCTGAAAACCTGATAGATGCTCTAATTTCTGCAGTCCAGTCACTATTCTTCCCAAACTCCATGAGCCAGATTTTATATGTACTTTGTATGACCATAAAAGTCTGTACTGATATAGATATGAAACCATTTAATTTTGTGGATCACTGGGTCCTCTCTTGCATAACGTAGTTCTATGACTAAATGGGTCAGTGGATAATCATACTTCATGAGAATATGATGTCTGGGAGAAATAAACAGCTAATTTAACAACAAATGACTGCCCTAATTCTGGAGACCTGGGAAGTGTTGATTAGAGTATAATGATCATAAGCAGACATTGGGTGCTTTAGCAAAGCCAATTTGCCTGCATCCTCTGGAAGGTAAAGTGTGCCAAAATCTCTTCTCTTTTAGAACTTAATCAAACACTTGGCATCCACAGAAGGCTAGGAGGTTACAATGAATACTTACCGTTTTTGTGGAAGCCCACAATCTTTTGAATGGCCTTTCTGTATTTTAGTGAACCTCCATGTCATGAGCCTCGCTTCCTCAAGTCCCTTTGGCTGATGGGAGGCAGACAGTAACTTCAGTTGGCAATTAGAAACATCTGCACTCAGCAACATGAAGCACAAGTTCTGTGCAGTTGCCCATATGCTGGCATGAGCTTTGCCTTTTGTATCATTTGGCTGTCAGAGGATCTCTCATGATTGCCAGGTGAAGTTCCTGATACAGAAGTGGCATCAGTGCTGATGTTAATGGCTGCAGTAAAGTCAAATTCCTAGATTTTGGTGCTCTGTGGTAGCAGAGAGAATGGTGTTAGTTTCTTTTTTCTTTCAGTTTTTAAAAACGTTTTTCATGTTGAAGTTCACGTGACCTACAACTAACCATTTTAAAGTATAATTCAGTGGCAGTCAGTACATCCACAGTGTGTGATCACCACCTCTAGTTCCAAAACATTTTTATCACCCTAAAAGGAAACCCTGCACCCATTAAACAGCAGTAGTTTCTTGATCATGCCACTTTTGTGGCATGGTTTGGGGTCTTATTCCTGGGCTCTTTCTCCTCAGTGGTATAATCGTATAGGGGTGGAAATATAAAAGAGTAAGCCTTTAGAAACTGTGCCTGAATTAGCTCTCAGGCATATTGTCTTCAAAGGAATGTTTTAAACCAGCCAAAGACTAACATCAACATGCTTACATTTTGAGTCCAAAATTGAAATCCAAAATAGTGAGCCAGGCATGGTGGCTTGCGCCTGTAATCCCAACTACTCCAGGGGCTGAAGTGAGAGCATTTCTTGAACCTAGGAGTTCCAGACTGCATTGAGCTGTGATTGCGCCACTGCACTCCAGCCTGGGTGACAGAGCAAGATCACTTCTAAAACAAAAATTCGATATGGTAAGTGTGTATGCATGTGTTTTTTTTTTTTTTAAATGAGTTTGGATACAGAATCAAACAATTGTGAAAATATAATTGAATGAGTTTCATATAGTTCTTTCTAAAACTCCTGCTGTTCTCTAATGTGGTTTGCACCAGGCAAAGATGATGGCTTCAACATGTCTCCAGTTGTCTTGCCACTCCAGGGCCTGCCTCAAACCAAAATAAAACTTGTTGTTACCCTGAGACAAGCCAACTCTCATTGCTTTGGCAGCTACTACAACTACAGGTTGTTGCATCATGCCGAGCTCTGTGTTCTTTCCAACTTCTGGAATGGAGCAGGATGATAATGTGTTGGTGAACCCAAAACAATGGTATAGGAAGAAGGTTGGCCAAACTCAGAGTGAAGGCTGACCCCGTATCTGGTTGTAGCTGAGCCGGTCCCAGGGGAACAGGCTTGGCAGCAGCAAGGGCTGCAAGGACCAGCAGGCAGCACAGGAAGAAAAAGGAGCAGTGGGTAGGGGAACTCTAGGGCAGAGTGATGTTGATAACTGGCGTCTGGAATCTACAGTTTCCAATTCAGAGCCGGCCACCATATCCAGTGTATACTTACACTCCAACACATTTCCTGGGCAGTGATCTAGAAATGATATTTTTAAAAGGTGCTGTGTTTCAGTGTTAAACTGTGGTTATCCAAGCAATATCAGATAGTATGCAGTTTTTGTAGTATAAGGTAAAAATCTGAATAATAAAGGTTATTAACAACTTAGTATTTGACTCAACTGACATTGAGACCCTTGATGCAAAAAGATAAGTTAAAAGATAAATTTTCATCACGTTAAATTGTACAACTGTTTATCATTCACTGTGCTGTAAGTCTGTCTGTGTGAAACCAAATCCATGGATTTACCAATGGCCATTTTACCATCTCCAAAGTTATTTTTTTGAATTCTGTCTTTCCTTATTCCAGTTTTTTCTGTTTGATTAAAATCCATCATGTTCTCCTGCGTCATATATCACTCATTTTTGTGTGAGGCACTTAGACCTTCTGAGAAAAAATTCAAAGTTACCTACTGTATGATTGTTCATTTACTGGACATGTATTTTTTGAGCGCCTACTGCATACCAAGAATTATGAAAGGCACTGTTAGGGAGAACACTAAAACATTCACCACCTGCAGACAGCCTTTTATAGGTCCTGGAATTGAATTTCTCTTTCTCCTATCATTTAACAGCCACTCCAGAGGTTGGCTCCATTTTTAGTTAGAAAATTGAGACTTGGCTGGGCGTGGTGGCTCACGACTATATTCCCAGCACTTTGGGAGGCCAAGGCGGGTAGATAATTGAGCAGGAGTTGAAGACCAGCCTGGCCAACATGGTGAAACCGTGTCTCTACTAAAAATAAAAAAATTAGCTGGGTGTGGTGGCACGTGCATGTAATCCCAGCTACTCTGGAGGCTGAAGCAGGAGAATTGCTTGAACCTGGGAGGCAGAGGTTGTGGTGAGCAGAGACATGCCATCGCACTCAAGCCAGGGCAACAGAGCAAGACTCTGTCTAAAAAAAAAAATTTAGAGACTTGTAGATAATTGGGTATTTTCATAAACCACATTAAATTGTATAATTCTGAATGTAATGGAAAGTCAGCATAAAGTCCCAAATCAATGAAGATAAACTTACTACATTATGCAAAACTAAAAATATGCTTGACTTAGAAACTTTGTTTTCTTAGGAGACGGAGTTAATAATGGACACTTTTGAAATAGCACCCTAAATGCACTTTTAATTTCCATTCAGCAGATAGCAGCACTTGATTCCAATTCAAAGAGAAAGTTAGGGGGGTGTTCTGTGTGAATGCTATCTATGACAAGGATACTCAACTTCCAGAAAATGACTCTTATGTGGAAACTGGGCACATTCTAATTGGAGATTGTCTGGTTTGCCTTAGAAAAGGGAGCACTGCAGTGCTTTGGTCAGGTACATTTAATTAAATAAGGTGTAAAGGACAGCTTTTTCTCCTCATCAGTGCAAACAACTGGACTTCTTCCTGTGAGTATCATATTAAACACAATCTGAAATTTTATTTAATATAAAGAAAATAAGATTTTATGCTTTTTTGATTAATTTTTCTCTGGTGCATTCTATGTGAAGTGAATTTGATTTATTGCAATTGGAGTATTACTGCTGCAGGCACAAAGCTATCCACTACACTCAATAAAATAAAGACCACACAGAAGAAATTGTGAGAGTCCAAACAACCCAAAGAGTTAGAATGAAATGCTCCCAGAAACTAAGTTTCTAAAACGGACGTGTGTGTTTCCTTAAGTGCACATCATCGTTGGAAGGCATGATTATCCTGCTGTTGGTACTTGCAGTATTGTCCCGAAAGTAAACTGTGAACTGAATTAGCCATCCGGCAAATGTAGTAGATGGGCTCTATGCTAAATCTGTAGTTGTTGAGAACTACAGAAAAAGCATTCACTTTTTTTTTTTTTTTTTTTTTTGAGACAGAATCTTTCTGTCACAGCTCACTGCAACCTCTGCCTCCTGGGTTCAAGCGATTCTCCTGCCTCAGCCTCCTGAGTAGCTGGGACTACAGACATCTGTCACCACGCCCGACTAATTTTTGTATTTTTAGTAGAAACGGGAGTTTCACCATGTTGGTCAGGCTGGTCTTGAACTCCTGACCTCAAGTGATATGCCCATCTCAGCCTTCCAAAGTGTTGGGATTACAGGCGTGAGCCATTGCACCCAGCCAGCATTCACTTTTAAGATGTAACATTCCAGCTGAATTATCTTGTTCATCTGTTATATCCTTTGCTGTGAATTCTGTAACCCAGTATTTCAGGTTTATGTCCACTCAACAGTGGCTCTTGTTCTCCAAAATGTATCTACTGCATGAATTGTCCCTCTTGTTCTGCAGTCACTACTTGACAAATAGGTATGCCATGTGTAGGCACTTCCTGCCTTCATGATGCCTCTCGGAGCTCTGAGTGGGCACATTGCATCTCCTTGGGGGGAGGGCCAGCACCAGCCACCATGGGGTCTCCTCCCTGCACCTGTGTTTTTGAAACGCCACATCTTCTCTTTTGTTCTCCAGCCCTGGGTGGGTCTGAAAAATTATTTTCCAGCAGTTATTAATCTCTGGATTACCTTTTGGTTTTTTAGTTTTGTGTTAACTGTGTAATCAATTTCCTGCATCAAATTATCTGTTTATTTTTTATTTATTTTTTTGAGATGGAGTCTTGCTCTCTTGACCAGGCTGGAGTGCAGTGGCACAATCTCACTGAAACCTCCAACTCCTGGGTTCAAGTGATTCTACTGCTTCAGCCTCTCAAGTAGCGGGGATTACAGGTGCCCATTACCACTCCTGTCTAAATTTTGTATTTTTAGTAGAGACAGGGTTTCACCATGTTGTCCAGGCTGGTCTCAAACTCCTGACCTCTGCCCTCCTCGGCCTCCCAAAATGTTGAGATTACAGGCATGAGCCACTGCAAATGACCTCTATTTAAAATTCTTAATTTCTGTTTTATTTGACTGAGTAATACAGCTGTAAAGATGGCAAACATGTATCTAAAGTGTTATTTCAGTGTCAGAGGAAAGTTTTTATAGAACTTACGTGTAATTTTAAGTGAAATATTTGTTTGTCTCTTGGGGTTTTGGTAGCGTATAAACAAGAAGTACATGTCATGACCAAGTGTGATTTATCCCATCTAAGCAAGGAGCGAAATCACATGATAGTATCAATTGACATAGAAGAAGCATTTGACAGAATTCACACCTTTTCAAAATAGCCAGGGGTCCCCATGTTGGGATCTGATAGTGCTGACTCCATTCAGGCACCTTTTCCCATCTTTGATACTCCTCGATGTAAAAATAATGCTTTTTCATATCTCATCTTGTAAATCATTGAGAGTCAGATTTTGTAATAAATGCATGGCTAGAAATGGTGTAAATCAAGCACATATTTATCATATCCTAATTATCCAAGCCACAATTTTAAAAGGTGTTTTCTCACAGAGAATTTTTGTAAGTATATAATGTAGTTGGAAAATTGATAATTACTCCTGTGGTATACACTTCATTGGCCTAAGCTAGTAAAGACCATTTCTCTTCCCAGGATCCACTATTATACATTAACATTTCAATGAATATTTTTATTATACAGCCAGGATAGCAATTCCCAGATCCAACATTAATGTACTTCCTGGCTAAAGCTGAAACTCCCAAGAGCAATTAACTAATTTGTGAGTTAATATTGTTTAGACATAAGCCTTTAGAACTAAGCGAGATAATGAATGTACAATGCTAAGCACATTGCCTGCATATAGTAAATACGCAATATATGATAACAATTAGTATCACTGCCATAAATTTGATATGTCAAGAGGTCTTCTACATTGATTGGAGGATTTTTATAAAAAAAACATTTTCAAGCTAAGTGTACATTTCTCAAACCCATGGTCTTAGGTGATAGGTACACTGTGTTCTCCTAAGTCCAATCACCACTCTATCAATCCAAAATTCAGTTTTTAAATGTACTAATGGTTTTTCTCTGTACTGGACTTTAGCCAAATACATGCTATACATGCATGTCAGTAAAAGAAAATGCTACCAGCTAGTGATTTTTGTTGTTTTGAGATGGAGTTTCGCTCTTACTGCCCAGGCTGGAGTGCAATGGTATGATCTTGGCTTACTGCAACCTCTGCTTCCCAGGTTCAAGCAATTCTTCTGCCTCAGACCCCTAGTAGCTGGAGTTACAGGTGCACGTCACCACATCTGGCTAATTTTGTATTTTTAGTAGAGACAGGGTTTCACCATTGGCTAGGCTGGTCTGAAGTCAGGTGATCCACCTGCCCCAGCCTCCCAAAGTGCTGGGATTAGAGGTGTGAGCCACTGCACCCAGCCCAGCTAGTGTTTTAATTAAAGCCTTTGCTACAGAAAAGTTGTGTCATTTGGGTACTCTGGGAAGCAGATGCTGAGACAGGAATGTAAAAGGTTTATTGGAGGGTAACCAAACAGAATTTAGAAGTGAATTGAGGAGGAAACAGTGTTGGGTGTGATGATGCAGAGCTGAGTCTTGCCTAACATGAGGAGGCGCTCAGGAGCAAAGAGTGCCCATGAGGTCACCCACTCAGAGCAGAAATGGCTGGTACCCTGGCCATACCCAGCCATTGGCAGAGACTTCCCTAGAAGGGTGTGATCTTGGGTTGAAAGCTGAAACACAGCCTAAAGAAACTGACAGATGGAGCTTGTCAGTTAATTTGCATTATTTACAGCTAAATGGTACATTCTTGAAGGGAAGTCTGAGCAGCACACCTCCATGACCTCAGAAGAAATGCTGGAGAAGACAAATAGTAGTAACATCCTTATCCTTATTTGATTTTTTTTTTTTTTTTTTTTTTGAGATGGAGTCTCATTCTGTCATCCAGGCTGGAGTGCAGTGGCACAATGACAGCTTATTGCCCTTGAACACCAGGGCTCAAACAATCCTCCCACCTCAGCCTCCAGAGTATCTGAGCACTACGGGTATACCACCATGCCCACCTTTGACTTTTTTACTTATTCTTTATCAGATAGTCTCCTATCTGGACTATCTGAAGGGTGGTTTTAAAATATTTCTGTGGAATACCTACCCAATTAAAAGTGTATAATAATGATGGCAGTGGCTGCTGCCATCATGCTGGCTGCAGCAGGGAAGCATAGCTGGGGCTGCAGACTCCATGGAGCCAGGGGGAGCCCTGCCCCTTCTGAGTTGGGACAGGAACTCTCAGTGCTACTGTGGTCACCCAGACTGCAGCGCGGACCCAGGCCTCCTGCTTTACGGAGCAGGCAAAGCCCCGCCCTCCTGGGCTCCTCAAACTGCAGCTGTGGATTCAAGCCTCCCTGTGCTCTTGGGGGAGCTGGTAATAGGCAGGATCTGCTCTCCTGGGTGCAGCTGCAGCTGATGCACCCATGCTGCAGACCGGGGTCTCCTGCTCCAGGAAGCAGGCAGGAGCCATGGACAAGGAGGAGCCCTGCCCCTTCCAAGTTGGTGGGGCGGCAGCTCCCAGGTGCAGCTGTGACTGCCCTCCCAGGCATAGAACATGGGAGTTTCTGCAGCCTGCACCTTCAGGGTCCCAGGAAGGACCAACCCCACCCCCATCCCTGCAGGTTTGGGGTGTCTGTTGAGACAGATTCCTGAACAGAAAGGGGCAGGTCCCCAGTAAGATCCCACCTTCTGGCCAGGGAGGACCTGAAGACTAGAGGCTGGGCTGCTGGTGGCTGCCAGTCCCTCCAACAGTAGTGGGGATTCATGTTGCCTCTTCTTGGCTGCCCATGGCCACCCATGGACCAATCAGCAAATACTTCCTCCCCTCTGAGGTCCATAAAAGCCCTGGGTTCAGCCAGAGCAGGGCAGAGGACCACCAGAGAATAAAGAGGGCAGAGAGACAATGGGATGACCAGCTGCAGAGAGGAGTACTCTGCGGATAAGTGGAGATGATAAGAGGCCAGCTGCAGAGAGGGCCTGCTGGCAGAGAGGAGCTTACCCTCTGCTGAGAGCTTCAGAGACCTGCAGACGTCTGAATGAGTTACCTACAGAGAGAAGCCACCCTTTCCAGGGCCTCCTCTCTACTGAGAACTGAACACCCAATGGGACAATCTGCCTGCAGAGAGGAGCCACCCACTCCTCTGAGCTGTTCTAACACTAAATAAAATTCGTTTTCACCATTCACTTGTCCGCATACCTCATTTTCCTGGACGGAGGACAAGAACTCAGGCACCATGGCCATAGAGGTTTCCGGCCAGAAAAATTGACATTCCAGAGATCCTGTAACAGTAATCTATTTCTAATTCAGAAACATTTAACAAAAAGATTTCATGAAAAGGTAATGGAGGCCGGGCGTGGTGGCTCACACTTGTAATCCCAAAACTTTGGGAGGCTGAGGCAAGTGGATCACGAGGTCAGGAGTTGGAGACCAGCCTGACCAACATGGTGAAACCCTGTCTCTACTACAAATACAAAAATTAGCTGGGTGTGGTGGCACGTGCCTGTAATCCCAGCTACTGAGGAGGCTGAGGCAGGAGAATCGCTTGAACCTGGGAGGTGGAGGTTGCATTGACCCGAAATTGTGCCACTGCACTCCAGCCTGGGCAACAGAGTGAGACTCTGTCTCAAAAAAAATAAAGTAATGGATAACATTTTTCTGAATTTTAAGTTGTATTAATTTTTTATAAATTTGATACCTCATGACGTATCTGTTAAGTATTAGTACACAACAGTGATGAACATTCAGGAATAGCTGTTTACATTTTTTTGGACATAATTTTGCCTGATTTGGCTGCAGACCCTGGACAGAGCTTGCTCCTGTGTCAGTGGAGTGGCCGGCTGGATCTCACACTCGCTCACTCATGTGCTCCCCAGAAGGGGCTGAGTGCAGGCCAACTAGACAGGGTGCCCCTGCTGGGAGTCTGGCAAAGGGGCCAAGAGAAATCCTGCATCACTGCTAACTTTGGATTCGATATTTCATGTTTTTCTGAAAAAATGCTTAGTATTCTGAAAATAGCACTTTTTGAGTTGTTCAGTTACTAGAACAAAATTAATAACGCCTCTACTGCCATTAAAATTAATGGCTGGGCGTGATGGCTCATCTGTAATCCCAGTACTTTGGGAGGCCGAGGCAGGTGGATCACCTGAGGTCAGGAGTTCAAGACCAGCCTGACCAACATGGAGAAACCCTGTCTCTACTAAAAATACAAAATTAACTGGGCATGGTGGTGCATGCCTGTAATCCCAGCTGCTACTACTTTTTATCTCTTAGATTAAAAGTCTAAGAAAGCCAAATACGAGAATATGAAACAGTGTAAACTCACCTTCATTATAATGCATGTGTAAATTTATAAAATCACAACCAATTTGGCAGTTTTTTTTGTAAAGTTACACATTGACACAATTTGTGACCTAAAACTCTACTCCTAGACATACATTCTAGAAGAACTTGCACATATTTGGAATGCTAATAGTGGCACTTTTCATAACAAAAACCACTGGAAATACTCTCAAAACCCAGTGACACGAAATAAGTGTATAATTTAATATTGTGTCTATCCAATGAAATAATATACAGCAGTGAAAACAATCAGTGAACTATAACTACGCATGGATGAATCATAGGAACATTTCGAGCGGAAAAGCAGTTCACAAGAGACTAATGCTGTATGATATCTCTGTAAACTAAAAACAAAACACTGCTCAGGCATATGAAAACCTACTTTTATTTAAAGTGAGGGCATGATAAATGCAAAACTCAGGCTAATGGTTGCATCGATGGGATGGGGAAAAGCACATAGGTGAATGCATGGTATTGTTCAAGCTGAAGGTTTTGTGACAAATAGGTTCATAGAGGTTCATCATATTAAGTACATTATTTATATGTGATATGTATTTATTTGAGACAGAGTCTTGCTTTGTTGCCCAGACTAGAGTGCAGTGGCATGATATTGGCTCACTACAACCTCTGCCTCCTGGGTTCAAGCGATTCTCCTACCTCAGCCTCACAAGTAGCTGAGATTACAGGCGCCTGCCACTGTGCCTGGTTAATTTTTTTGTATTTTTAGTAGAGATGGTGTTTCACCATGTTGGCCAGGCTGGCCTCAAAGTCCGGACCTCATGATGCACCCGCCTTGGCCTCCCAAAGTGCTGAGATTATAGGCATGAGCCACTGCACCTGGCCGTGTTATTTTTTAATTTAGAAATATTTTTAAATTATTAGGTTAATTTAAAAAGCAACACAATAATGCTCCCTCATGAATAGCATATTTCTGTCTCTACATTGGCTAGTTGTAGGACTGACAGTTGAATGCAAATTTTCTTTCAAGGTAGTGTCTTGGAAAATCAACTTCAAGACAATAGAAAAACAGAACATCGTGACATACAGTATGCTTTCTTGATAAGCTGTTCTTTTTCTGTCTTTGTAATTAAAAAAAAAAAAAATGATTGGTTGTCCAGGCACAGTGGCTCACGCCTGTAATCCCAGCACTTTGGGAGGCCGAGGCAGGCAGATCACAAGGTTAAGAGATCGAGACCATCCTGACCAACATGGTGAAGCCCTGTCTCTACTAAAAAATACAAAAATTAACTGGGCGTGATGGAATGGGCCCTAGTCCCAGCTACTTGGGAGGCTGAGGAGGAAGAATCACTTGAACTGGAAGGCAGAGGTTGCAATGAGCCCAGATTGCACCACTGCACTCCAGCCTGGTGTCAGAGTGAGACTCTGTCTCAAAAAAAAAAAAAAAAAGTGATTCGTTATTATTGTGTTTTATTTTGAGACGGTCTCGCTCTGTCGCCCAGGCTGGAGTGCGGTGGCCCAATTTCGGCTCACTGCAACCTCTGCCTCCCAGGTTCAAGCGATTCTCTTGACTCAGCCTCCCAAGTGGCTAGGATTACCGGCATCTGCCACCACGCATGACTAATTTTTTTGTATTTTTAGTAGAGATGGGTTTTCACCATGTTGACCAGGCTGGTTTCAAACTCCTGACCTCAAGTGATCTGCCCACCTCGGCCTCCCACAGTGCTAGGATTACAGGCGTGAGCCCACGCCTGGCCAGTTACTATTTTAAAATTCAAATAATACTTAAGAAAATTAAATAGATAAATATTATTAAATAATTTTTTTAGAAAAGATAAAAACAAATTCTTATTAAATGAAACAAATTCGTATTAAATGAAATAATTTGTATTAAAGAAACTTCTTCCTGTCTTCTTAGTCCATTTTGTGCTGTTATAGCAGAAGATCTCAGACTGAGTAATCTATAAAGAATGAAAATTTATTCTCTCAGTTTTGGAGGGTGAAAAATCTAAGAGTGAGCCACTGGCAGATTAGGGCCTGGTCTCTCTGCTTCCAAGACGGTGCCTAGAACACTATGTCATCTGGAGGGGAGGACCATCATATCCTCATATGGCAGAAGATGAAGAGAGAGCAAACCAACCCCTGCAGGCCATTTTTATAATGACATTAACATATTCATGAGGGATCGCCCTCATGATCTAAACACCTTCTGTTAAACCCCATCTCTCAGTGCTTCAGCTTCTACATTTCATTCCCCAGATATGACGACTGTGAATATTTGTGTTCATTACTCCTGACATTTTCTATGTATGTGCAAACATGTAAATTTATACACATTAAACACATAACTTTATAAAAATGAAAACATAAACCTGTTTGCTGAAAACTATTTGGCAATAACCTATTCCTTCACTTACAAAACATTTTTCATGTTAGAGCCCATAAATCACCCTCAATACTTTTAGCTATTATATAGTTTTCCATTATAATAAATGTCATAATTTAAACACTCATTTAATCACAGTTATTTAGGTTATTGCAATGTAACAGGACACTAAATGAGACCCTGTTAGTTTAGTGGAGGCTTCCAAGTCTGCAGATAAAACAAAAGGAGCCAACTACCCCTACATTCTATAGGGAGATGCTAGACTACGTAGGTAGGGCTTACTGTACAAAGGAGATCTTTATAAACTGGCTTAGGACCCTGAAGTCATCATTCATCTTAAGATATAAAACTATTGAAGTGTATAAGACAGAAAAAGAAAAGTTAAAATTTGAGAATGAGATGATATTTTGAAAAATGCTAAAGATAAAAACAAAGGGTCTTTTTAGTTTACTCAAAAGTAGATGGCAAGGATACATTAGTCCAATGTCTGGACAATGATGGCAACAAGCAATTCCATTCCTACTGTGCTTCACTTTCATAATCATTATCTGGTAGGAAAGAGCACAAGTAAAATTGGTGTGTGAGAACTGAAGCCAAAGATGCATGGAGAAGAAAAGAATAATAGTGCAAACCACGAAGCTCTAAAATAATTCATCTCTGCACCTGGAAAAGTTCTGTTTGGAACAGAATTCTGAAATCTTTAAGGTATTGGATATGTTAGATGAATTCCCTGGCAACGAAATTAAGTGGAGAACTCAGTTAGAAAATATGTTGGAGGAGTTCTTAGGAAATACACTTGGAGGCTGGGCGCGGTGGCTCACGCCTGTAATCCCAGCACTTTGGGAGGCCGAGGCGGGTGGATCACGAGGTCAAGAGAGCGAGACCATCCTGGTCAACATGGTGAAACCCCGTCTCTACTAAAAATACAAAAGTTAGCTGGGCATGGTGGTGTGCGCCTGTAGTCCCAGCTACTCAGGCTGAGGCAGGAGAATTGCTTGAACCAAGGAGGCAGAGGTTATGGTGAGCCGAGATCACGCCATTGCACTCCAGCCAGGGTAACAAAAGCAAAACTCCATCTCCAAAAAAAAAAAAAAAAAGGAAAAAAGAAAAGAAAATACGCTTGGAAGGAGTTGGGGCAGGCAGGACTGACCAAAGCAAGAAGCTTTCCTACAGTGTGCCTGCAGCTGAGGTCCCAGCAAATGCTGGGAGTTCAGAGTTGGATGGCTCTTCAGAGTTGTCCCACATTGAGGCTGGAGGAGTGGGCTATTCTATTACTGCATCAGTGAGCACTGGGAAGGGCATGACTTTGGGTAAAGAAATTATGGTCTGCAGCTGATACCCCCAGCAGCTGGGAGTTAGGTGCGTCAACCCTAAGGAGTGACTCTGGATGAAGTGCTACAGTATCCACTATAAGAAGTAATGCAGGTTTTTCTTCCTAGTACTCATACATTTCTGTTTTAAGCCTTCATCTTTGCATGACATTCACTTCTATGCTACTCTCAGGCTTATGGGAAATCATTCTGCCACCCTCTGCCCCCCATTGCACTGGGGAGAGCAGGGCCTTGTGAGGTTGACTCGGGTGGCCAGGATATATCATGTGGACATTTGCACATTCCCCTGCTCTTCTGGGCAGGGGAAACCCTCAAGCTTTGCCTCATTGACTAGGGGTGCCCATGTTCTCTCCTGTTCTTAGATTTCCAACCATCTTGAGGATTTCTCCTCTCTCTTCCCATAGTCTGAACAAATTTCCATAGCTCAGTAGACCAGGGTTAGAGCTGAAGGGAAGCAGAGGACCAGGAAAAGCAGACACTGCTCATAACTCATTTTCCCCTATTTAATTTTTGTGACCTGAATTCTCTCTAGGCCTAGCTATTTTTTTTTTTAATATCCCAAAGCATAAGCTTCAGAAATTTTAAAGCTCTTTCTTTGGTTTTCTGCTGTAATGGTCTTTCCTTAAGGCAATTGAATGCATTGGCTAAATGAATAAAAGACAAAGAGTAAAAAATTCAGAGAAAGATTTTTCAGGTAATATCTCAAAATATTATCCCGCCACAGTTACACTCAAGGATACTGACCAGATCTGTAATGAGATCCATGAAAGCTTGTAATAACCTTTGATGGCTCATGAAAAAGGGAAAAGGATCAGATGATCAAAGTCAGGGAAAAGTCTCGATTTCATTTAAAGAAGGAAAAAAGAGGATGCTGCAAATTATAGATTGGCAGCCTTAATGTTCTACATGGGGAACATTTCAGACAAAACTTATCTCAGGCTGAGCACGGTGGCTCACGCCTATAATCCCAGCACTTTGGGAGGCCGAGATGGGTGGATCATTTGAGGTCAGGAGTTTGAGACCAGCCTAGCCAACATGGTGAAATCTTGTCTCTACCAAAAATATAAAAATTAGCCAGGTGGTAGTGGCATGCATCTGTAATCCTAGCTACTGAGGAGACTGAGGCAGGAGAAGTGCTTGAGCCTGGTAGACAGAGGTTGCAGTGAGCTGAGATCACACCACTGCACTCTAGTCTGGATGACAGAGTGAGACCCTGTCTCAAACAAAACTCATTTCTTTTTTTGATAGTTTGTCTTGGTCAAAGGCTGTTGAAATAGGTATCTGGACTTCAGCAAATAATTGGACAGTCTCCTGAAATATCATTAAGAATAAGATGTAAGAATGGGAACCAGAAGACAGAAGGGCAGGTAGATTTATAATACAGTGAACAGCCGTGCCCAAAGAGGACTGGAACATAGCTACAGTAAAGTGTTCAAGATAGAGGTGACTGTAGAAACTCTGGCATGCTGGAGAAGTTGGACAGAACTGAGGGTATGAAGCCTGGAGAAGAACAGCCTCAGGGAACCTAGGGTACGGTGAAAATGAGACCTGTCATCCTATGCAGGCTCATTCTGTGGTGCTCTGATAAGGCTTGGATCTGTCTCCCCACTCAAATCTCATGTTGAATTATAATCCCCAATACTGGAAGTAGGGCCTGGTGGGAGGTGACTGGATCTTGGGGCTGGATTTCTTATGAATAGTGTAACACCATCCCACGGGTGCTGTCTTCATGATAGAGAGTGAGTGAGTTCTCACAAGATCTGGTCATTTAAAAGCGTGTGGCACCCCCCACCTCACACTCTTGTTCTTGCTTTCACCATGTGAAGTACCTGCTCCCCCTTCACCTTCCATCATGAGTAAAAGCTTCTTGAGGCCTCTGCAGAAGCAGATACTGCAGTGCTTCCTGTACAGCCTGCAGAACCGTGAGCCAATTAAATCTCTTTTATTTATAAACTACCCAGTCTAGGTATTTCTGTATAGTAATGCAAGAATGGCCTAATGCTGGCTCTAAGGAAAAAAAGCGGTATCAAATTTCTGATCATTAGAACTTGTCAGCTGGGCACAGTGGCTCATGCCTGTAATCCCCACACTTTGGGAAACCGAGGCAGGCAGATCACTTGAAGCCAGGAGTTCAAGACCAGCCTGGCCAACATGGCAAAACCCCAGCTCTACTAAAATTATAAAAATTAACTGAGCATGTGTTATGGTTAATACTGAGTGTCAACTTGACTGGATTGAAGGATGCAAAGTATTGGTCCGGGTGTGTCTGTGCTGGTGTTGCCAAAGATTAACATTTGAGTCAGCGGGCTGGGAAAGGCAGACCCACACTTATTCTGGGTGGGCACCATCTAATCAGCTACCAGCATGGCTAGTATATAAAGCAGGCAGAAAAGCGTGAAAAAACTTGACTGGTCTAGCCTCCCAGCCTACATCTTTCTCCCATGCTGGATGTTGCCTGCCCTCACACATTGGACTCCAGGTCTTCAGTTTTGGTACTTGGACTGGCTCTCCTTGCTCCTCAGCCTATTGTGGGACCTTGTGATCATGTGAGTTAATACTTAATAAACTCCCCTTTATATATACCTACCTAGCCTATTAGTTCTGTCCCTCTAGAGAACCCTGTCTAATACAGCATAATGGTGCATGTCTGTAATCCCAGCTACTTGGGAGGGAAGCTGAGGCAGGAGAATTGCTTGAACCCAGGAGGTGAAGGTTGCAGTGCAATCACACCACTGCACTCTAGCCTGAGCAACAGATTAAGACTCTGTTTCAAAAAAAAAAAAGAATTTGTGTCAAAAACAAAATAAAACAATCACATGAAAACCTGGGCCATTGTGGGGTAATAAGCTTAACAACAGTGTGATGCCACAGCAGAGATTCATTCATTCCACTAAGTGTATGGAGTGCCTACCCTCTATTCACGGAGAAATAGAGAATGAGGCGAGATGACTTCTGAGAGCTCCCACAGTTCTGAGCTACGATTCCACTTCTAGAAATGCAAGAGCTAAGCCAAAACCAAGTGAATTGCCACTTTTTGTTTTTTACCAAAATGTTTTATAGAAAAACCAATGATTCAGAAAGAGGTTTATAAAAGCCTGTGGATGCACTCAGAGTCAATTTTATGGCTCATGGCTGGCAATATTAATAGAAGCACTAATAAAAGTTATGTAGTAATGAAACACCTAAGCATACACTCATAAATCATATTCCCACAGGATTTGCTAGGGCAGGTTGTTTTTCCCTTGTGATGGAAGACAGAACAAATTTTACACTAAACTTAGGTTTTCCCCAGGAGACCCATAAACCTCAGTACAGGCTAAAGACTGGGGTAAAGCCATGTCGTTTCAAAGATAAAACACCAGTGAACATATAGATAAGAAAAAAAATGTGACATTTTAGATTTACATAATGGAAATATTTAGTCATCATACTTCACAGCATAAGAGCACAGCGGGTTGCTCATTGGGCACTCCTAACTTAAAATTCCATAGGTCGATTTTCTACCCTTCAGTTTTGCTAAGATCTTAAACCAGAGTTTGATGGGAAATTAAAAGTTATATAGCTTTGGTGATGGCTGTTGTTTTTGCAGCTACTTATCCCTGCTTTCTGATGTGAGAGCCTTTCTCTGTTCCTCTTAGGAACTCCTTCTCCCACATCTGATGGAGCTACCAGTCATCAGATCTCCCCTGCCTCTGGGGTGCGACTCAGGCTGTTCTTTGTCCACTTGGACAGTGACTGCCCCTGGGTGGTTATCTGACCCAAGGAAGTCCACAATCTTTTTGCAGGGATTATTAGAGATGCTAAGAGAAGGGTTGGGGAAAGCTTATCTCCTGAGATGATACACTAGAGCAGGAGTTCCCCAACCCCCAGGGCCACAGACCAGTACCAGTCTGTGGCCTGTGAGGAACCCGGCTGCACAGCAGGAGGTGAGCAGTAGGCAAGTGAGCATTACTGCCTAAGCTCTGCCTCCTGTCAGTTCAGCATTAATCTAATGCTGCCACTGTCAGCTCAGTGGCAGCATTAGATTCTCATAGGAGGGTGAACCCTATTGTCAACTGCGCACGCGAGGGATGTAGGTTGCGTGTTCCTTATGAAAATCTAATGCCTGATGATCTGAGGTGGAACAATTTCATCCCCAAACCATCCCTCCACCGCCCTCCATGGAAAAACTGTCTTCCGTGAAACCAGTCCCTGGTGCCAAAAAGGTTGGGGACTGCTGCAATAGAGATCATTTAGTGGAGATGCTGCGGTCCCATCCTTGCCACCATAAAGAGAGAGCTTCCCTAGGGGTAAACCAGTGGAGAGGAAGGAAGAGCTGAGAAATAAAAAGGGAGGGACAGGGCTGGGCACAGTGGCTCATGCCCATAATCCAAGCACTTTGGGAAGCTGAGGCAGGCAGGTCACCTAAGGTCAGGAGTTTGAGACCAGCCTGACCAACATGGAGAAAGCCCGTCTCTACTGAAAATACATACTTAGCTTGGCATGGTAATCCTAGTTACTCGGGAGGCTGAGGCAGGAGAATCACTTGAACCCAGGAGGTGGAGGTTGCAGTGAGCTGAGATTGCGCCATTGCTCTCCAGCCTGGGTGACAAATGTGAAACTCCATCTCAACAACAACAACAAAAAAGGGAGGGACAGAGCCTGATAATGTCTTTTGAATACCTGAATCCAGGGAGAAAACGTGGAGATAGGAATGGGTGAAGCAGAACCCACTTTCTCTCAGCTCAGCTTCGGACCGTGAGGTGACAGAGAAATAAACATAAACATTTGTTGTGCTAAGCCACTGAGATTTTGAGTCATAACAGCTGTTAGCATCAATGAATCTGACTAATACAGTAGCCCACCATGTAACTGTTTACTACTATGTTTAAAATTCAAGGGCTGTGATCAACCGACCCCACTCTGACAGTTAATTGACCTGTGAATTTACCTTTTCTGTAAATCTTCTCTTTCTATCCTTACTGTATTATTTTAGTTCAACCTTTGTTTGGATTCCTGACAGATGTAATTGTCTTCTGCGTCCTTTCTCCAGGCAGAGTGATGTTTCTGGAATGTTCATCTAATCATATCATGCTTCTGTTTGTAACTTTCTCCCTTCAATCTCATCTCCTACTAATCCCTGCTGTATCCCTCTGTGCTTGGAACATATTTTCTTATGCCCTTGTTTTCTAAGAACTGAATCTGACTCATCTTTTGGGGATCTGTGTAAATATTCCTTTATCCATTAAGCCTGCCTTGAACATTTCGTCTGGTCTCATGCTAAGTGGGTGCCTCTGCTATGAGCTCCCATAGTACTTTTTATTTGTCTTAGTGGAGTTCTTAATGACACTTCTTTACATTGCTTAATTGTCTGTTTCCCCTCTCTGGATTTGAGGTATAAAGGCTCTTGGGCATTGCACTTCCAGGGCTTCGAACAATGCCTGGCACATAGCAAAATATATATAGATATATGTTATATGTATGTATTTATATATGTCATATACATCATGTGTACATATTTGTGCTTAATGACATGAATGAATCAATGACAAAATAGAGAAAATAAATATAAAAACCCCAAAGATCCTCCTCCCAAGCAAGTGTAGTGACTGATGTCTAAACGTAGTGAGTCTGCAGCAGGTAAAAACATTTCCTAGAAATCTTTCAAAATCTTTCAAAACTCAGTCATGTATTGGATTCTTTCTAACATTTTTTTTTCCTTTCTTGGCTTGGGAGATTATATCATCTCTGGAAGATAAAAATATCTTTGGCTTGGGGCAAAATAACTTATAGTTAAGAAATTAAGTTTATTTTTTTTTGGATTCTGAGTTTGATTTGTTGCTGAGGCTCATTTATTATCAGAAATGTAAGTAGTTAAAAGTTTTCAAGAGTCTAAGTCAGATATGTGCTACCTTTCAATTTGATTTTTCGTTTGAAGGTAGAGTGACATTAGTAATAATGTGGGTGATGAATAAAAAGGAATTCATATACCTAAAATTTTTGTTGACATATTGGTAGTGCCAGCATTCAACAGACAGAGCTATTTTGGAGAAGACGGAAGCTCTATAAGGAATGAAACAAAATAACTATTCTCTCTGTAGTTTGGCAATCCATATAGACATTAATATCCATTATTTTAAAGATATAGTTGTGAAATTAACATGTTGCAGGGTGCAGTGGCTCATATCTATAGTCCCAACACTTTGGGAGGCTGAGGCGGGAGGATGACTTGAGCCCAGGGGTTTGAGACCAGCCTGGACAACATAGTGAGACCCCATCTCTACTAAAAATAAAAAAAGTTAACAGGATGTGGTAGTGCATTCCTGTAGTCCCAGCTTCTCAGGAGGCTGAGGCAGGAGGATTGCTTGAACCCTGGAGGTTGAGGCTGCAGTGAGCTATGAGCATGCCACTGCACTCAAAAAAAAAAAAAAGAAAAGAAAAGAAAAGAAATTAAATTGTCACACCTTCTTTTGGAGGAGGTCATTAATTTAAGAAATCAATAAAAATCAAGAAGATAAACTAATTTACAGAGATTGTTGAAATGCCTTATTGAAGGCACAGTAAAATACAACGGTATCCAATCCCTTTCTTTCTCAGCTCCGAACACTTACGAAAGATATACAACATCAAGTTCTACAGAAAAGAAAAACCCACACAAATCCATTCCTGCAGAATTCTCAAAGGAGAGAAAACAAGAGGGGAAAGAATGAGAATCTGAAAAAGCTTCAACACTGCCATAGGAATTTCATCACAAGCCCAGCAACATGGTTATGCAAATCATTTCAGAAGTAGAGGATTGAATGATGCACATGGCTGAGAATGTTGTATGAAATAATAGTATCTAAACCTGCATCCAGGGCCACCTGTGGATTGTCATAAGCTCTGATCTTCTTGGCCCGTTCGCTCTTCATTTCCATGGTTTCAATTCAACATTCAGACATGTTCTGCCATACAGGTTTCACAAAGCATTATGTTTGTCAGGGAAATACTTCAGTGGAACATAAAATACTCAGTTGTGCCAAAGCAACAGCAGCTGGTGGAGTTTATAGAAATGAGCAGAGCCCAATATGATGAATTATAAACATGCTTATGTTTAAAGCAAGTGCTGACATAAAAGAGGCAACAGAACACAGAACATGCTTCTGTTTAGCTCAAAAAATATGCACAGTATCAAGAAAGCCATGCATAGTCATTTGAAGATCCAGGAAATTCACATACTAGACTATATTTTGTTCTCTCTTTCCTTGGACATCAGATGTGAGATGGAGTAAGGAGCTCCTTAGAGGCCTGTGGGCACCCCCAAGCATGGAAATTAAGGAAAATCTTGAGTTCCTTCAAGTTCCAGGCACCTAGTTAGCCCTGACAGGTAAATAAGCAATTTGATGTGCAAGACAGTAACAGTAGCCTAAAACAAGAGCCAAGGAAGCTAGAATCATGTGATATTTGGTTCCCCTATACAAACTAAAGATAACATTGTAACATACGTCTCTGAGTTGTTTTTTGACTCAACAATGGTTCACCGAACAGGTCTGCCTGCACATCTACCTGCACGCAGACCTCAGATAAGGGAGATCTGGGGACTGAACCCTGATCACCGTCTTTTGGTCTAAATTTCTTCCTGCAGGGCATGGAGAAAGTCATACCTGTGAGCTTCACCTAACATTCTTTTCTGCAGACCCCAAATTCTTAAACAAAGCTTGTCAAACCAGTTGCAAATCAGAAAGTCTTTGAATCTATGACCTATAAGCCCCTGCTTCAAGATATCCTGCACTTAAGGACTAAAACCAATGTGTAACCTCGATTTATGGTTTTGATTTATGGTTTGGGCCCTAAACCATTGATTTATGATTTTGCCTATAGCTTCTGCTTTCCTTAAATTTATCCATGCTTTATAAACCCTTCCCTGCTAGTCATAGGGAAGGTCAGAGTTTAAAGTGCTAGCTGCCTGAGCCTCCTTGCCTGGCACCCTGTCAATAAACCCTTCCTTTCGCCTGCTGCAAACCTCTGTGTGGATATCTGGTCTCACTGTGCCGGGCTAGCAGAACCCATTTCAGCTCTACAACAGGTTTGAGGGTTAAGGTAATTCTCTCCTTTCATTTATGGCATATTATCATCATGCCTGTTTATAGCAGCCTTTTCTCTTTCTCCCCCCGATCCCTGCCCCTCACTTCCTTTTCACCCTCTACTTCATAGTATAAAATTGTCAGTAGGTACCAAGCAAGAGTAATGTGTTTGATATATGGCCATGGTTATATAAACATCTTGGAAGAATATATTATGTTTTTGGGTGAGTTGATGTTGAAAACCTGTGTTTATAGGATCATACCATCACATCTCTGTTTCTTACCTTTCTCACTTAACACTAGATTTCTCAGCTCTCTTCATGTTGTTGTGTGTAGCTCTGGTTCATTATTTCTGGCTCTAACAGGATATTCCATACTATACCTCCATCAGATTTAACATCTCCATTACCACCCACAATAAACTTACATTGCCTCTAAATCTCTATTGTCATAAACAGTGTCGTGGGCTGTGGTGGCTCATGCCTATAGTCCCAGCACTTTGGAAGGCTGAGGTGGGAGGACTTCTTGAGCCCAAGAGTTCAAGACCATCCTGGGCAACATAGGGAGACCCAATCACTACAAAAAATAAAAACAAATAAATTAGCTAGGTGTGGTAGTGTATTTCTGTGGTCCCAGCTACTCGGGAGTCTAAGATAGAAAGACTGCTGGAGTCTTGAGGAGATTGAGGCTGCAGTGAGCCTTCATCTTCCACTGCACTCTAGCCTGGGCAACAGAGCAAGATCCTGACTCAAAAAAAAAAAAAATGTGATGGTTACCTTTCACCTTTGTATATGTGATACAGGCAGGAGGCAGGGGAAATTCTGGGTAGAAAAGGGCAGTCCCCAGCAAGGGCCTCACCCTCAAGCCTGGACCCATGGCCCCAAGTGAGAACATGCATTCCTGTTTTTCTGCCTGAATGTTGCCTTTACCAAAACCACCCTGGCCCTCCCTGGCCCACCCATCCTGTACCCATAAAAACCCCACAGGCCCCACTGTTGGAGTGGCAGAGTGGCAGAAAAAGGAAGAGAAGAAGCAGTTGGACATCAGAGAGAAGCAGCTTGAGTGCAGAGGGATGGATTGACAGTGAGATCTCAGAGAGGAGTTCAGACAGGGATGGCCGAACTCCAGGGGAATCTATCTTCCCACTTCATCCCCTTTCCAGCTCCCTATCCTGCTGAGAGCCACTGCCACCACTCAATAAAATCCTCCACATTCACTACCCTTCAATTTGTTTGTGTGATGTGATTCTTCCTGAATGCCAAACATGAGCTTGTTATACAGAGGGCTGTCACAATGAGCTATGAAACACTTAGCCATCTGCAGATGGCCAAGATAAGAGAGCCCACTGTAACGCTCCCTGTGGGGTGTCAGGGGTCACAGGCAACCCCTGGATGCTGCTGCAGGCCTGCACAGAGTTCTGCTCCTGCCAGTTGGCCAGAAGTGCTTGTCCTGGCCTCTGCACCCTTTCACCTGCGTGCTCCCCTCCCATGAAGGTTTGAAAGCTGTGGGCCGAGTAAAGGAAACATCTCCTTGGCTAATCCTGTGATGGGGTCAAGGGAATTATTCTGTTTCACATGGACCTCCTTAACAATCTGTGTGCGTTGTTCTAGGGAAGGTGAGAAGGATTGACTGGTTATTTGATATATACATACTTAATTACAAAATGGCTGCAAAAGTCTACTTCCCGACCTTCAGTAGTAAATGAGGGTTGCTCTTAGATCTTCACTAACACTTGGGATCATATGACTTTCCAATTTTAGCAGTACTGTCTTATGGTTTTAATTTATATTTTGCTATTTACATGTAATTTTGGATCTTTTCCTAAAAGCTAGGTACTTGGGCTTCCCCTCTGTCAACCTATTTATATTCTTAACCTATTTTTATATTGGACAATCTTTTTTTTTTTTTTTTGAGACGGAGTTTCGCTCTTGTTACCCAGGCTGGAGTGCAATGGCGCGATCTCGGCTCACCACAACCTCCGCCTCCTGGGTTCAGGCAATTCTCCTGCCTCAGCCCCCTGAGTAGCTGGGATTACAGGCACGCACCACCACGCCCAGCTAATTTTTTGTAGTTTTAGTAGAGACGGGGTTTCACCATGTTGACCAGGATGGTCTCGATCTCTTGACCTCGTGATCCACCCGCCTCGGCCTCCCAAAGTGCTGGGATTACAGGCTTGAGCCACCGCGCCCGGCTATATTGGACAATCTTGTATTTTTTCTTACTGATCTGCTAGAGTGCTTCAGATACCCTAGTTCTGTACTGCTCCATATGGTAACCAGTAGTCACAGATGGCTATTTAAATTTAAATGAATTAAAACTAAAAATTTAGTTGTTTAGTTGCACCATCCCCATTTCAAGTGCTCAGTAGCCCCGTGTGGATAGTGACTACCAGATTGGAGAGTACAGACGGAAAACATTTCATCGTCACAGAAAGCTCTATCTTCTCCCAAATGATCTTCCAACTGTAAGTCGTATCTACCATGTTCTTCATTGAATAATGATCCTTAATATTCATATGGTCATATCTACCTATTTTTTTTTACCCTCTCGTGGTGTATATATATAAAAAAATATATATTTTTTTTTTTTTTTTTTACAGAGTCTCATTCTATCTTTCAGACTGGAGTGCAGTGGCACGATCTTCGCTTACAGCAACCTCCACCTCTGAGGTTCAAGCAATTCTCATACCTCAGCCTCCTAAGTGGCAGGGACTACAGGTGCATGCCACCACACCTGGCTAACTTTTGTATTTTTTGGTAGAGATGGGTTTTGCCATATTGGCCAGGCTGGTCTCGAACTCCTGACTTCAAGTTATCCTCCCACCTTGGCTTCCCAAAGTGCTGGGATTATAGCTGTGAGCCACCGAGCCATGAACTCGGCCACCCTCTCGTGAAATCTTAAGAAGTCTTTCTCCATGCCCAAGTACTCAAAAAATATTCTTCTACATATTCTATGTTTACTTCATAGCTTTACCTTTTACATTTAGGTCTTTGATCCATTTGAAAGTCATCTTTACATATAGGGCAACAAAGTTTCAGCTTTATTTTTCTATATACAATGGGCCAATTTTCCAAATGCCGTCTATTCAACAATGCATCCCTTTCTTGCTGTTTTGAGGGGCCACCTCTATCAAATAACAGGTTCCCCTATAAACATGTGTCTATTTTGAGCTTTCTATTCTTTTCTGTTTCATTCCATCCCATCCCATCCTATGTCATTCTAGTCCACAGTTAGTTTGTTTGGCTTGTGCCAGATCTGTACTGATTGTTTTGTTGTTTGCTGGAAGACACAGTCCTCTCTTAAAGCAGACTCTCCTAATTATGATTCAGTATTCATTGCCTTTCCTTTTCACTAACAGAACTTTCCTTCTCTGCTTGTGCATGTGCACTTAACCTCCACCAATGTGGACTGGCTTCCCAATTTTGTCTGGGACAGCAATATACTCCGCCAAAATAATCATTTTCCCAGACACTTGCAGTAGGGGTTAGCCATGTGGTAAGGTTATAAATAATGAGACGGAGACGTAATTCCCTATGGGTGATTTCTGTTGCCTGAGTAAAAAGGTCCCATAGAAAGTTATTCATCTCTTCTCCCTTTCCTTCTTTTCTTGCCTAGAATATAGGTAATATTCTGAGGTAACACACATGGGGACAAAGGTGCACATCTAAGGATGTAAGGACAGGAAAATGCAAAGAACCTCTATGACTGGTAGCATTGTTTAGCTGTCAGTATGAACCCAACTGTCTCTTGGCTTGTAGCGGGAGTTAAATAATCCTTGTCTATGCAACTTCTATGGTAGGGCTTTCTGATATTTGTATACGAATACATTTCAGACACAGCCTACCTTTCCCCTTCTTTTCTGAAATTGCTTTACTTAGACTTTAATTTTAGAATAAACTTTAGAATAAAGTGTTCAAGTCTCTTAAAAACCTTCCCTTGGGGCTGGGCGTGGTGACTCACACCTGTAATCCCAGCACTTTGGGAGGCTGAGGCAGGTGTATTGCCTGTGATCAGGAGTTCGAGACCAGCCTGGCCAACATGGTGAAACCCCATCTATACTAAAAATACAAAAATTAGCTGGGCATGGTGGCGAGCACCTGTAATCCCAGCTACTACAGAGGCTGAGGCAGGAGAATTGCTTGAAGCTGAGAGGCCGAGGTTGCAGTGAGCCAAGATTGCATCACTGCACTCCAGCCTGGGTGACAGAGCAAGACTCTGTATCAAAAAAAAAAAAAAAAAAAAAATTGGAATTTTGATTGGAATAGCATTAAACTTATAGATTAATACAGGCAAAAGTGGACTCTTTACAAATAAGTCATCCCAACTGCAAATATGGTGTATTGCTCCATTTATTTAGATCTTCCTTCATGAAAGAATTTTAGTAAGCTTTTTTGGTGAAGATCCAGTGCATGCTTTGTTGGGCTAATTTGTGATGGAAAATCCAGTACAAAATGCTTATTACATTTTTCCAGTTCTAATAGGTACTTTGTTTTGTTTTGCTTTACATTTGAACATGTCTGCAATGTGGATTCATCTTTAGATTAATGACATCTAATAATCATAGTTGGCAGCTAGTAGTGCTCTCTCTACCTGTCTCCTTTGTGGTACACAAAATAATGATACATTGGCATGTAGATGGTTTTGATTCGAAGAAATATAGTATATATTTTATTTAATATTCTTTCTTTCTTTCTTTCTTTCTTTCTTTCTTTCTTTCTTTCTTTCTTTCTTTCTTTTCTTTCTTTTCTTTCTTTCTTCTCTCTTTCTTTTTTTTAGAGACAAACTCACTCTGCTGCCCAGGTGGGAGGGCAGTGGAGCAATCATAGCTTACTCCAGCCTCACATGCCTGGGCTCAAGTGATCCTCCTGCCCCAGCCTCCCAATTAGCTGGGACTATAGGCGTGTACCACCATGCTTGGCTAATTTAAATTTTTTTTTGTAGAGATAGGGTCTCACTGTGTTGCCCAGGCTGGTCTTAAAATCCTGATCTCAAGTGATCCTCCAACGTTGGCCTTCCAAAGCACCGGGATTACAAGTGTGAACCAATGTGCTTGGCCCTATTTAATATTTTGTATTTGTTGATTTTCTTTCTTTTCTTTTCTTTTTTCTTTCTTTTTTTTTTTTTTTTTTTGGTCCATTTTCTTAACACTTCCAATTGATCAAAATCAAAACTGATCATTTTCTAGAAATGTTCATTAACTTTCCAAATTACTGTATGCACTACTTATTCTGATAATTTATAATACTGAGGGTATTTCTATATTTTTTGTAGATAAAGCCAATCCATTTTTTGTTTTGCTTGTACTTTTTTTAATTAAAAATTTTTGAAAAGTATTATATATAACAAACTCCCATAAGCTAGCCTCACAGATGAACAAATGTCAACATTTTATATTTGCTTCAATTCAATTTTCTTCTCTTCTTTTTAATGATAAAAACATCATAAAGCTTTCACTTTATGTATTAGCTTAATTTATTTTATTTAATAATAAAATTATGATAAATCAAATTCCCGTACTTTTCTTTTTCCTTTCTCATATCTTACCCACCCAGTACTGTTTTATGAATTTAAAAATTTTGTCTGTATGACATCTTTAGTCTGTGATAATTCTTCCTTTTTTTTTTTTTTTTTTTTGAGACGAAGCTTTGCTCTGTTGCCCAGGTTGGAGTGCAGAGGCACAATCTCAGCTCACTGCAACCTCCGCCTCCTGGGTTCAAGCAGTTCTCCTGCCTGTCTCCGAAGTACCTGGGTTTACAGGCACACTCCAACATGCCTTGCTGATTTTTGTGTTTTTAGTAAATATGGGGTTTCACTATGTTGGCCAGGCTGGTCTTGAACTCCTGACCTCAGATGATCTGCCTGCCGTGGCCTCCCAAAGTGCTAGGATTACAGGCATGAGCCAGCGTGCCTGGCCAAGTCTATAATACTTCTGCAATTTTCATTCAACATTATGTTTTTTAGTTCTTGCTGTGTTAGAAGATATAGCTGTAATCTATTTATTATTATTATTATTATTATTATTACTATTATTATTTTGGAGATTGAGTCTGACTCTGTCTCCCGGGCTGGAGTGCAACGGTGCAACCTTGGCTTACTGCAAACTCTACTTCCCAGGTTCAGGTGATTCTCCTGCCTCAGCCTCCTGAGCAGCTGGAATTACAGGCATGTGTTATAATGCCTAACTAATTTTTGTATTTTTAGTAGAGACAGAGTTTTACCGTGTTGACCAGGCTGGTCTCAAACTCCTGATCTCAAGTGATCTGCCTGCCTTGGACTCCCAAAGTGCTAGAATTTCAGGTGTGAGCCACCATGCCCAGCCATAATCTATTTATTTTAATGTCTGAATAGTATTTTATAAATTCCTTTACTGACAGACTTTTGGATTGTTTCCATTCATTTGTTATTGCAATCCCTGCTGCAATGAACTTTGAACATGTTTCCTTTTTCATGTTCAGGTACAAATAATTCCAAAGTCCTGCCTTCTAGTCTCTTGATAAAGGCAATCTATTCTTAAAATGAAAAAAATAGATAAGTTATTTGATTCTTTTCAAAAAGAAAATACATAATTTATAAAAACTCTAAGGAAACTTTATCCCTTTTGTATGAAGTAACTGCAGTGTATTGGTTCATTATTATGAACAGTCATTGTAATTACATTTCATGAAAAAGTTCTTATCAGAATGTCAACATTCTTTTTTATTCCATTGGAATAAAATTTCCATTGAAACTAATTTTTAAAAATACTCCCTGCTATTCTCCCCCAAATCAAGCACAACTTAAAATGTAGAATTGCATAATTCTGTTTCATCAGAAATTGTGAAATCTCACTATATGTGTTTAAGTCTGCAATATCACTGCATTGTTCAATATGTAAATCTAGTATTTATCTGAACACTTATGCAATACCCTGTATATGTTTCTGTATACTATAGAAACACAGTAGGATTTACACAACTCCATATTTATTTGACAGGAAAATTTAATTACATAAAAATGTATTTCATTTCTATGATCATATTCTTACCATACTTTCTTAGATTCTGTATGTGTCTATTTGGCAGCTGTTTATCACAGGGCCAATTGTATTAACTTTTTTTTGGCAGGGGGTTTGGACAGAGTCTTGCTCTGTTGCCTAGGCTGGAGCGCAATGACACAATCTTGGCTCAGTGCAACCTCCACCTCCCGGGTTCAAGCGATTCTCCTGCCTCAGCCTTTGAGTAGCTGGGATTACAGGTGCACACCACCCTACCTGGCTAATTTTTGTATTTTTAGTAGAGATGGGGTTTCACCATGTTAGCCAGGCTGATCTTGAACTCCTGGCCTCAAGTGATTCACCTGCCTTGGCCTCCCAAACTGCTGGGATTACAGGCATAAGCCACTGCATCTGGCCTCTATTAACTATTTTTCTGTATTTTGTATTCTTGATGCTCTGGCATTTGAGGGCCTTACAGACCCAGGGAGAGACTGTCCCTCCCAGGGCCAATTCCTAAACGTGGTGAACAAATGACTCGGGAGCATGTCTTTCCTATGCAAGCCAACCACTCTCTTTAGCCTCACACACCAACCCATTATTTCCTCTTCCTTGCATCATTCCAGGGACAGTCACTGGTCAACCAGGGACCACTCCAATAGCTCAAAGCACACCAGAGTTATTCACATTAGCCAATGCTAAACTGTTTCCCCTGCCTTGCCTTTACTGGCTTTCCTGTGAAAACCCAGTAAAAGCTGTGGCCTAGGCTCTCCCCTGGCTCCTTTCTGCCTCCTGACCAAAATTGGTGTTTCCCTTGTGGCCCCGCATGGCGTGGTGTGGCCTCTTCTCTTGGGAAATATAAGTAATAAATTCTTTCAGTGGCATTGGCCTCTCCATGTTAGCACACAGTCACTTCCACAAATTAGAATCCTTTGAACACAAATGAGACATATCTATAGAAGGTCTATGTCTTCATCTGTTTTGTGTTGCTATAAAGGAATGCCACAAGCTGGGAAATTTATTTTAAAAAAAGTGCGGTGGGGGTTGTTTGGCTCATGGTTCTGCAGGCTATACAGGAAGCATGGTACTAGCATCTGCTTCTGGTGAGGGCCTCAGCCGGCTTTCACTCTCGGAGGAAGGCGAAGGGAGCCTACATTACATGGCGCAAGAGGACAGCAGAGAGAGTGGGAGGAAGGTGCCAGGCTCTTTTAAACAATCAGTTCTCGAGGTGACTTAAAGAGCAAGAAGTCAGACAGGCACGGTGGCTCATGCCTGTAATCCTAGCACTTTGGGATGCTGAGGCAGGCAGATCACCCGAGATCAGGAGTTCTAGACCAGCCTGGCCAGCATGGCTAAACCCTGTCTCTACTAAAAAAAAAAAAAAAAAAAAAAAAATAGCCAGGCATGGTGGTGGGTGCCTGCAATCCCAGCTACTCGGGGGGCTGAGACAGAAGAATCACTTGAACCTGGGAGGTGGAGGTTGCAGTGAGCCAAGATCGCACTGCTGCACTCCAGCCTGGGCAGCAGAGCAAGACTCCATCTCAAAAAAAAAAAAAAAAAAAGAAGAGCAAGAACTCATCATTACCATAAGAATGGCACCAAGACGTTCATGAGGGATCTGCCCCCATCTCCCACACATCCCCCACCAGGCCCCACCTCAATTTCTTTTTTTTTTTTTTTTAAGACTCAGTCTTTCTCTTGTTCACCAGGCTGGAGTGCAATGGCATGATCTCAGCTGACTGCAACCTCTGCCTCCCAGGTTCAAACGATTCTCCTGTCTCAGCGCCCTGAGTAGCTGGGATTACAGGTACGTGCCACCATGCCTGGTTAATATTTGTATTTTAATATAGACAGGGTTTTACCATGTTGGCCAGGCTGGTCTCGAATTCCTGACCTCAGGTGATCTGCCCGCCTCAGCCTCCCAAAGTGCTGGGATTACAGGTGTGAGCCATGGCACCTGGCCTGCATGTATATATTTTTAAATAGAGCAGGGAGAAAGCTGGTAAAATCAATATTAACTTAAAGAGATAAATTCCTCATGTTTGGTTGATTTTCATAATTGCTAATTGGATAGAAATAGTCATGCAGGCCAAGCAAGACTCCATCTCAAAAAAAAAAAAAGAAAGAGAGAAACAGTCATGCAAGCAACTGGTTGTCAACCAGCCTTCCCAAGCGTGGTCCCAGGAAAGAAACACCATGGACTGTGGCCATGGTCAGAGATGGCACTTTTATTAAAAAAATTAACTCATGAAGAAATGGCATTTTGTCATCATGAATGAATGGTGTTAGGTGATGCCACTCATTACTACAAAGCCAAAAGTAAAATAAACAAGTGAAGAAAACAAATAAAACGAACCCTTAACTGCCATTTTGTCTTCTTGCTGACATACATTTCCAAAGACATAAAATTCTCCTTCCTATGAAGTCAGTGGGAGGAAAATACTGTTTTTGAAAATTAACTGAATCTCAGCTGAAATATTAACATGTAGAAAAATAGTATTTCTTTGGTGGAATTAATCATATAGGTAAAATCTATACAATGATCTTTATAAGAGAGCTCATATTCAGTATAATATATAGCATAAAACTAGGAAATATCTATACTTAAATCTTATTAATACAACTTATTTATCTGTAATGCGCCAAAAAACTGTATTTTTATTATCATTGACGTTTTTAGTTATTTTCTACAGTCATTCATTTGTAAATTAAAAAGCCATTGTTTAAGAAAGGATGAAATAATTTCAGGTTCCTGAATTCTATTCATGTGTTTTCAATTCTCTCCTCTTCCTCTTCCCCACCCATCCTCACCCCTCTGCCCCATTCCAGGGATGGCCTAGCATGAAAATCTCCACCGAGCGGACCATCTATGTCTGTTTGTTAGTAGTTTAGATGGAAATGGGAAGAGACTTGTTCAGTCAGTATCAGGAGAAGTTAGCAGAAATACAGAGAAAAGGTCCATGAATGATCACAAATAATTTGAAGCCAGGACTGTGTGAAAACACACACCAAATATGATAGCTCCACAACATTACTAATCCATTTGTACCACTGATATATACACTTAAAAATGGTTACAATTGTAAGTTTTATGTAATATATATTTTACCACAATAAAAAATTTGAAAAAAAATGCATACCAAATAGAGAGCAAGGAAGTCAGCGGTAGAAGTAAGATCGGTACAAGCAGAGCAGCCAGGCCACATTAATGGTGAATATGAATCACCACGTTCTCCATTGAGGGGGCCAGGACCAGCTTCCTGAACACCGATCACAAACACAACCCGGAACTTGATTTTATTCTCTGCTGTCACTATCTTAAATATTTATGAATTTAATCTCTAAGACAGGCACGATAGGAATGTCTGTTATGTCTTGCCACCCATTTGAACACAGAATTCACAGTGCCTATTTGCATAGAATTCCAGGGGACCCATGGAGGTGCAGTGAGACTCAGAGTGAATGCAAGCTGAAGCAGTTATATCTACAATAGAGTAAGTAGGGCATTCACTGCCTCAAGAAGCCACACTTCCCATCAGAACCAGAACTTGCTCTGAAAGCAGAAAGAATACAATGCATTTTAAGGAACACAAATGACCAAGGAATCTTTCTTATTCATGTCACTTCCCTGGATTAGTCACTTACACTGAAAATGACATTGAAGGAAAGGGAAAAAGATGGGGTGCCTCCTAGTCCTTTCCCTTTCAGTCCTTCCTTACTCATCAGTAAGCCAACGGTGGAGTGTCTTGGTAGAATACATGTACACATATCAAGAAGCGAAATGCAGATAGTTGAGTTGGTCTTCTGCAGCATTTCCACTGTTCTGGTAAGAGTGAAATACATTTGCAGAGAGGAACTGTGAAATACAGATTGCATAATTTTAATGATTCCACATACAACTTGAATGCTCTTATATTTGCATTTAAAACTGGCATCACACCATAGAAAGATGAAGGTAAAAATGCTGATAATCTAACGTTTTAATTTGGAATGGCATCAGATAACAGGTAAAACATCATGACAAAGTAAGAGAGAAACTGCAGAAGAAAAGAAAAAATCATTATATTTTGTTACTTTTTTTTTTTTTTTTAATAGAGACAGGGTCTCATTATGTTGTGCAGACTGGTCTCAAACTCCTGAGCTCAAGTGATCCTCTTGCTTTGGCCTCCCAAAGTGCTAGGATTACAGGCCTCAGCCACCATGCCTAGCTCACCACAACCTCCACCTCCCCGGGTTCAAGCGATTCTCCTGCCTCAGCCTCCTGAGTAGCTGGGATTATGGGCATGTGCCACCACACCCAGCTAATTTTGTATTTTTAGTAGAGATGGGGTTTCTCCATGTTGGTCAGGCTGGTCGCGAACTTCTGACCTCAGGTGATCCGCCTGCCTCAGCCTCCAAAAGTGCTGGGATTACAGGCGTGAGCCACCACAACTGGCCACCAAGTATCTTTAATGGCAATTTTTTCCTGCTTTTGGAGCAAAAAGCCACACATTTTCATTTTGCACTGACCTTAAACAATATATAGGCAACCATGGAGGGAACTAGCTACATGAATTCAGGAGCCAGCTGTATCCTGAATGACCTGTATGCCTACTCTCCAAGGGGTCTGGCTAATAAAGTCCCTGTTCTGCCTGTGAAGTTTGGGCACTTGATTTTTCTAGGTCCCCATGTGTCTTAGCCATGTGCCTGAGATCCCTGTTTCCTTATTACTACAAGAGGATTTATAATAGACATCCCTAATCGGAGACGACCAGAGTTTTCTGTTCTTTGCAATTAAAAGCACCTAACGTAAAACCACAAAATATGCTATGATTTTTGTTCAGCAAATTATGTAGAATTATTTTTATTCCCAAAATAAGTGATGCTAACTTAAATATGCTGTAGGCTGTGGTTTGAATATGGTTGTCCCCACCAAAGCTCATTTTGAGGCTTGGTCTCTGGCGTAATTGAGAAGCGGTGGTATTTTTAAGGGACTTTGGGTCATGAGGGATCCACCTTTATGAAGAGATTAATGCCATCTTTTGGGCATGAGTTCTTGCTCATGTAGGACTGGATTTAGTTACTTTGAGAGCTGGTTGGGACAGTGAGGCTGCCTCTTGTGTTGGTCTCTTTTCGGCAGGGGCCAGCTCACTGCTCTTGCACACAGTCCCACCACGTCACGATGCAGCATGAAGCCTGCACCAGATTTGGCTGTTGGATCTACAGCTTCCCAGCTTCCAGAACCATTAATTGAATAAACTTATGTGGGGAACGCTCTCATGAGAGGCCCCCCTAATGTGTGGGCCTCACCAGACGGTGAGCTTGAGCCCAAACACAGTTTCCTGCTGGGGGCAGTCGAGCTATGGGAAAGAAGGAACTGAGAAATGACTGATGTTGCAAAGGTTTCTATTTCTGACTGCAATGACGCTTGGGCAAGGGTCGTGTGGTTTTGTCAGACATCATGTCTCCACTAGGCCTCTGCATGACTCTTACGACTTTGTCTTTCAAGAAGTTTAACTTTATCCGCATGACCGCCTTGAACCCTAGATAATGACTTTATGGCTTAGCTTGTGACTCTTAGGTATTGTTATTTACAAAAGTGTGTTTTGGTAAAAACAGATCTTTGTTTTCATGATCTTATATTTTGTAACGTTCCATTGTTGATTGTGTAAACACCTAAACACCTTTGATCTTAAGGTATATATTGAGACCCTGGACAAAAATAAATTCGCTGTTTAGACATTGCCTTCTCAGTCCTCCAGACCCCAGATTTTCTGTCTCTCTTTATTTCTATGCACCCCCTCTTTCAGGTCGGGACCCTCTTGCTGGCCAAGACTCCCCGGCGGATCTTCCGTCGCCCACAAACTTATTTTCTTTATAAATTACCCAGTGTCAGATATTCTGTTATAGCAATAGATAATGGATCAAGAAACTATATTAGTAAAAAAATTAAATTCTTATTTAAAATGAAACGATTTAGCTTGAAAATGCTACATAAGTGGCCGGGCGCGGTGGCTCAAGCCTGTAATCCCAGCACTTTGGGAGGCCAAGGCGGGTGGATCACGAGGTCAAGAGATCGAGACCACCCTGGTCAACATGGTGAAACCCTGTCTCTACTAAAAATACAAAAAATTAGCTGGGCATGGTGGCACGTGCCTGTAATCCCAGCTACTCAGGAGGCTGAGGCAGGAGAATTGCCTGAACCCAGGAGGCGGAGGTTGTGGTGAGCTGAGATCGCGCCATTGCACTCCAGCGTGGGTAACATGAGTGAAACTCCGTCTCAAAAAAAAAAAAAAAAGAAAATGCTACATAAAAAATTGTATAAGCGGGCCGGGCATGACTTACGCTTGTAATCTCAGCATTTTGGGAGGCTGAGGTGGGTGGATAACCTGAGGTCAGCAGTTTAAGACCAGCCTGGCCAACATGATGAAACCCTGTTTCTACAAAAATTAGCCGGGCATGATGGGAGGTGCCTGTAATCCCAGCTACTCAGGAGGCTGAGGTGGGAGAATTGCTTGAACCCGGGAGGCGGAGGTTGCAGTGAGCTGAGATTCTGCCATTGCACTCCAGCCTGGGCGACAAAGCGAGACTCCATCTCAAAAAAAAAAAAAAAAAATGCATAAGTGAAAAATAATTCTGGAATGAAATCCTCTAAAAATCAACAAAATGAGGCCAGGCACAGCGGCTCATGCCGATAATCTTAGCACTTTGGGAGGCTGAAGCAGGAGGATTGTTTGAGGTCAGGAGTTCAAAGTCAGCCAGTGAAAGTCTCCAGAAAAAAAAAATAATAAAAAATAATTAGGAAAATGGATGAGGAATCTAATGCTGTCATCACACTTTTGCCCTAAGGGACTCCAACCTTTAAGTGGGCTTTAGGGGAGCCAAGTCAGGAATGAGCACAATCACTGTGGTTTTAGTCTACATAGACAGGGCATAGCAGTACTGACTGAGTCAGCCGTGTTATCTGCCTCAGCAACAGATCACTAGGCGGATGGTGAAACCAATGTGAAGATATGGACCAAGGAGGGTAGGACTGGATTACGGAAATCAGCAGACAAACCAGAAAGCTGAAGAACTGCTCCAAATGGACAAAGTGACACAGGCCATGGGCTACTGCCAGGAAAATTTTTTTTATCTTTAAACTTTATCCTGTTTGATTTTCCCCTTGACAAGAGATAGAAGGGTACTTACTGGAGAATGTAAACACTTCAGTATAAAGTTATGGGCTGTATTTACTTAGTACACTGTGAACAGAAATTGAGACTCACTGGAAAATATGTCATGTTTATTCATAAATGTGTATTTAGGCTTGATGTGAGTATAGACACTAGTCTAACTTTGGGCCATGCCTCATGGTCCTGAAAAGTGATACCCCAACCAAAATTGCCTGAAAACTCGGCCTGCTCTTTGGCAGATGAGGTCAGCAAAGGCAGATGGCTACACAGAAGCCACAAAGACTGAGAGAAAAAAATATATATATGGTTTGATTGATAGATAGTATGTTTCCAGACCCAAGTGATTGTTCAGAAATGTCATAGCTGGCAGCTCTTTGCTTCCCTGGTTTGTTCAGGGTGTTTTGCTTAAATACCACAGGGATGTACTTGGAGCATGTGGCCTTCTGTTCACAGCCAACCACATGAGGCATTAGTCTTTTACATGGAGAGGTAACCTGCTTTTGTTAGAGGTGATAATATGTTAAAAACAGAAAGAGTTTAGATAATCTAGGGGCAAAGGGCTGAAAATCACTGACCTGAGTTTGACTGATTAATAGGAGAAAGGGCATACAAATTTATTTCACATGGATACACAGGAACCCTGTGAATGAAGATCCAAATACTCGGGGGAAGCTCTCCTTCCTCCCTGCCTCCCTCCTCTCTCTCTCTCTCTCTTTCTCTCTCTCTCTCTCTCCTCTTCCTTCCCCTCCCTCCCTCCCTCCCTCCCTCCCTTCCTTCCTTCCTTCCCTCCCTCCCTCCCTCTCTTTCTTTCTCTTCTTTCTTCTTTTGAGACAGAGGCTTGCTGTTTCCCAGGCTGGAGTGTAGTGGCATCATAACTCACTGTAGCCTCAACTTCCTGGGCTCAAGTGATCCTCTCACCTTAGCCTCCCAAGTAGCTGGTACTACAGGCACGCATCACCACCACACGTGGCTATTTTTTCCCCTTTTTGTAGAGATAGGGTCTTTCTATACTGCCCAGGGTTAATCCCAAACTCCTGGCCTCAAGTGATCTTCCCACCTCGGCCTCCGAAAGTGCTGGGATTATAGGTGTAAGATGCCGTATCTAGTAACTTGTCCATTTTTATGTTTACATTCAACAAAGTATGGACAGACATCTGGGTAGAAATATGATCTGATGAAAAGGATATAATTTAATGTTTGTAGGCTGAGTGGGAAAACCTAGCAAGACATGTTGGCCTAGACTCTTCTTGGCCTCTCTGAGCAGCACTTCTTCCTTCGGTGTGTGGGGCAGCACCCTCTCTGGAATGGGTGGTCTTATGACCTATAATCAGACGAGGTAGGTCAGATAATTTCTTTTTTTTTTTTTTTTTTTTTGAGACAAGCTGTCACTCTCATCTCCCAGGCTGGAGTGCAATGGCACAATCTCAGCTCACCACCACCTCTGCCTCCCGGGTTCAAACAATTCTCCTTGATTACAGGGTGAGCCACCAACATCCCTTGTGGAAGAATTCTAGTTTCTATGGCTGGCCTTAGGAGAGAATGGGACTGAGAGACAGGAGGGCAGGAGAAGGTCAGAGAAAACCTTTGCTTCTGAGGTTGCTAGTGAGCCCTTCATTTGGGATATTGTTTTCTTTTCTTTGCTTTTTTTTTTGACATGGAGTATCACTCTGTGGCCCAGGCTGGAGTGCAGTGGTGAGATCTCAGCTCACTGCAACCTCCGCCTCCTGGGTTCAAGCGATTCTCCTGCCTCAGCCTCCCGAGCAGCTGGGACTACAGGTATGCACCACCATGCCCGGCAAATTTTTGTATTTTTAGTAGAGATGGGGTTTCACCATGTTAGCCAGGATGATCTCGATTTCCTGACCTCGTGATCCAAAAGTGCCGGGATTATAGGCATGAGCCACCACGGCTGGCCTGGGGTATTGTTTTCTAAGCCCCAACAATACCATCACAAGTAACAAATCCAAAAGAAAATTAGAGCTGTTTGAGTGGTTTAGGCCAATTATGAAAGTCAGTATTTTTGGAGATTAGATTTCCACAAAACATCTCCCATTGGCACTGCTGTTGGGGAAGAATACAGGGCTGAATGGAGCGTCTATGGTTTTGTTTGATTGTAGTGAAAAACAAATATGTTATTATCATTAAGACTTCGAATTTACCAATACCTTGGGAGACTGCTATGTGCTTTTTCTTTTTTGTTGTGCAAATGGCTTACACTGTTGAGTTTAATCTCTTATATGGGCACCTGGTGTGAAGATGGAATATCAATTATGTAATTAGGAAAGTGGCGTGGGGCGCAGTTAGGAAGCTGAGCTGTGAGTATGGTGTAGGACTGACTGTGAAAACCCTAAGGCAGAAGTTCTCAAAGTGGTGTCCCCAGACTAGCAGCATCAGCATCTCCTGGGAATTTGCTAAAATGCAAGATCTCGGACCTCACCCCAGACCTACTGAATCAGAAACTCTCAGTGTGGGACCCAGGGCTCTGTTGCCTTTAACAAGCCCTCCAGGTGAGTCTGATGTGTTAGGAAGTTTGAGAGCTTCTGAGCCAGTGAGAAAATGAGCTGGGCCTAGTGTGTTCGTAGAGACCTCCCAACAGGATGGCCGGTCCTGTCCTCAGGTGTGTCCCATGACCTTGGACTCCTCTCTCAGGCACTTGGTGCCGAGGTACTAGCTTTCTTCTTCTCTTTTTCCTCCTCCTTTTCCTTCTCCTCCCACTCCTCCTCCTCCTCCTCCTCCTCCTCCTCCTCCTCCTCCTCC
>NW_022436968.1:21948911-22074319 GCF_009761245.1 Sapajus apella | reverse complement strand
GAGAGGAGCTTTGGAAGGAGGTAACGCTCAATAACTCGGATTGTATATAGGAAAGCGCTGGGGAAGTCTTCCCTTCAATTAAACGGTAGTTCTTTTTGGAGTGTCATGTTTGTTATCAGCCATTAGCCAAATGGTGATATTGCATTAGCTCTCACATTGGTCTTATGGACATTGGGGCTGAAAAGGTGACTGTTAGCCACTGGCATGTAGGGTCACCTCATAATGATGGCTTGGCAGTGTTATAAATATTAGATTACTACCTCACCTCCTTTCATCCATTTGTCAAATACTTGAGTCATTTAAACTTAATGCCCACAGGTTCAAAGCTGTACTCCAGGAAGAGCATACTCACCATCAGTCCCAAGCCTAGATCTGCAGGAGCGAGGTGTGGCCCTGAGCCCTGCGTTTCAGAGGGTGATGATGAGTCCTCTTTTAGCCTCAGGGAATCCCTTCCATCCCCCGGGCCATGGAAACTCCTGCCCTAAGCAGGCCTCCTCCTTGGGTCCATCTTCCTGGTGACAGGCCACATCTCCAGTGTGTACACCCCTAGACGCAAGGGGTATCTGAGGGGTGGCTGCTTGCTGGGGAGGGGGACCTAGTGTGGATGTATGGGCCAGAGTGTCCACATTCATGTGTGCAAGGACACAGCCGAGGGTGGGGAGAAAATGGGACAGGCCTTTGGTCAAGGGCTAGTTCTCCCTGCCCCTCGTGAGAAACTCTGAAGAGTTCAATAATTCTAAATTCCAACCTGGCCCCTGAAACGTTATGAAGAACAGAGCATATCTGGTTTAACAGTTTAATAGCTTGATTTATAATTCTAAATATTTAGACAAATGGTATGTGGGCCTCCATTAGCATTCTTGCCCCCAGGCCTCACAGATGTCAGAGGTGGGCTAGCCACCCACAGTGACTCATGTGTTCCCCCCATTATATGAAACTTGAAGCTCCAGTTCCCATTACTGAGTTCTATGAGTGCCATCTTCCCAGCGGTTAACATCAAAAGGCCTGGCAGGTTTACAGCAAGGGAGACTTGGAGATGCCCTGAGGGCATAAGGAGGCATCCAGCTCTTCTGTTCACTGCAAACACCTGCCATAAGTAAGAAAGGAGAGGTGACCAGGGACAGGACAGTAAGACAGACTTTTAAAATGTGCCAGAAAAGAACTTCAAGGAATATAGCTAGGAGTTGGGCTGCTGGGACCTAAAATTAGCCAGCACCTCTGTCTGTAGTGTTTCAGGACAATAGGGTAACATAGTAGTTAAAGAGCTCAGGCTCTAAAAACAAATGCCTGGGGCCTTAAATCCTGGCTCTGACGGTCATTAGTTGTGTGACCTGGACCTTTTTGTTTGTTTGTTTTAATCTCTTCTGTGCCTTAGTTTCCTTTGTGTAACGTGGGAATGGTAATAGTGCCTTCTTTGCAGGATGGTTGTGAGGATTAAATGAAATGAAACACACAGAGTATAGAGTGCCTAGCACATTTCAAGTACTCAATAAATGAGTTATGATTACTATTAGCCCTCATGGAAAACAGTCACCTACATGGATAGTAAGCAAAGTTTAAAGTGAAAAGCAAACTCTTCAATGAATGGGTTAGCTCTTAGCTGCAGGATAAATACAAGTGGAACTTGAGAAGGAAAAGATCTCACAGCCAGAGGAGCAATGCTTCCTCTTCCAATGTGAAGCACTGCTTTTGAATCATCTGGAAAATGCAAATGAGAATTTTAATAACTTTTCCATCTTATTCCATATTTATTACGCATAAGGAGTATGATGTCAGTCAATATAATACTAGCTTTAGCCTCACAGAGCCCAGGTTTACATCCTAACTTTACCATTTGCTGTATGACCCTAAACAAATTACTTAACTTCTTTATGCCCTTGGTTTTCTTATCTGTACAATACAGATAACAATACTATGACAGTAGTAACACTAATAGCCAGTACATAGGCTTGTTGTGAGGATTACTTTCGGTGGTATGCTGGAGCTAGCTCATGTCATGGGTAGACCCACTGGTTAAATTTTCAAGATTTTATAAGCCAGATGTTAAACACTGGGTATCTTGAAGTTAGCCATGATGAGAGTATTTACACTACAGACATCACAAAAGCTACATATCAGGCTCTTTCCCCCAGAAATCCATTTACCAGCACTGCACTGATGACATTGGATAAATATTTAAAAGGCTCAGCAATGTACGCAGCACAAAATAGGAACAAACTTTTTTTTGTTTTTGATATGGAGTCTCACTCTGTGGTCCACGCTGGAGTGCAGTGGTGCAATCTTGGCTCACTGCAACCTCTGCCTCCTGGGTTCAAGCGATTCCCATGCCTCAGCCTCCAGAGTAGCTGGGACGACAGGTGCCTGCCACCATGCCCAGCTAATTTCTGTATTTTTAGTAGAGATGGGGTTTCATCATGTTGGCCAGGCTGGTCTCAACCTCCTGACCTCAAGTGATCCACCCACCTCAGCCTCCCAAAGTGCTGGATTACAGGCATGAGCCACCAGGCCCAGCCTAAAATTGTTACTTTATTGAGTTCTTAATACATGTTTACATCTATTTGAGGCACTGTATAACTCTCCTACTGAAAGAGGGTGGTTGTTCCCAGGGTGCTCCAAGAGAAAACAACTTCGACTGTGTCTAGAGGACAGGGCAGGCGACGTGTTGTCATCACAGCCACGGAGGCTCGAGCAGTGGTCACTGCAACCTTCTGTATGAGACTCTTTTATTCATCTTTATTTCCCCTAGATTCAGCACAGTACCTGGCAGAATGGGTGTTTGTTGGATACATGATTGAATAAGTGAGTCTGATCATGCAGTAATAAAATAATGTATATGATTGGTTGTATATGACACCAAAAACCTGATTTTTAAAGCATTTCTCTAACTGGTTGAGTCAGGCTACTGTGGGCAAACCTCACCAAAATACTCATTTCTGTCTTTTCTTTATGAACATGAACCTTTAACAGTGCAGCAAATAACACCTTTTAAAATACTAAATAAGATGGCATAATTGCACAGTCTGCACCGCTCCACCTGGATTATTATAATTTACTGCAGGGTTTGTTGTGGATAGATAATAATATGCAAAATAGATAAAGGCACAACAGAAAAAAAGACTTCTTATATATGTCTGTTGAAGAGTGATTCTCATACAAAACGAGTTCAAATTAGATGACAACTTAATTAACATATATGCTATTTTTGTTTTGTTTCTTTTTTTTTGGCATTGTTTCATCTGTGAGAAGGACACTAGAAATGAAAAGAAAAAGGAAATGCTACTCTGTGGTGGAATATTTATATCACTCTTTGCAAACAAAAATCTACTTTTTTCCCCTCTAATTTGACAGCTTTATAGAGGCACCAAGTAATCTGTTTGGAACTGGATGATACCCAAGAAAAGGAGAATGTCGAATTACGGAAATCTTTAGATCCAAGGCAAAAGAAAGCAGTCAACTTGAAGCAGTTGCTTCAGATAGAGTTTAGACTGGAGGGATGAATTTTGTAAGCCTGCCTGCCTGTGTTTTTTAGTAATTACAATACAGCACATTTCAGCACTCCTCACACTAGCATGTATAAGAATTCCCTAAAGAGTGCATTAAAAAAATGTTGATTCCTAGGCTCTATCCCCGGAGATTTTGCTTCAAGTCAGAGAGGCCCAAGAACTTGCATTTCTTTCTTCTTTCCTTTTTTTTTTTTTTTTGCTGGAGTACAGTGGCGCGATCTTGGCTCACTATAACCTCTACCCCCTGGGTTCAAGCAATTCTTTTGCCTCAGCCTCCCAAGTAGCTGGGATTACAGACGTGTGCTACCACATCCGGCTAATATTGCATTTTTAGTAGAGATGGGGTTTCACCATGTTGGTCAGGCTGGTCTTGATCTCCTGAGCTTAGGTGATCCACCCCCCTCGACCTCCCAAAGTGTTGGGCTTACAGACGTGAGCCACCATGCCCGGCCTAACATGTTCCCAGGTGATGCTGATGCTGCTGGTCCACAGATCACACTTTGAGTGGCACAATTGGAGGCCAATAAGGGGCATATTCCCATAACCCATGAAGGAGGACAGTGATTTCCAAACACAGGTGAGCTTTAGAATCAGCACCTAATGAGTTTTTTGGGTGTTTATTTACAAAATCTAGATATAAGCTCACATCAGACTTCCTAAATCAGAGTCTCGGGAGGTGGTCCCAGGGAATATGATGGATTGGATATGCTGTGTAGTTGAGGGACCCTTGTGGTGGATCATTCTTGGTAAGCCAGTTTCTTGGTCAGGACAGATGGGACTTTGAGGCTACCACATTGAGAAGCATATGCTGAAAAGAGACAAGCTGTAAAATTCAAGTAAGAAACGGCTCAAAAAATAATGGAGGCATGTCAAAAGGACATAGGAGGCAACTAATGACTAAAGCAGTGCTAATTCAAGCACTAAAATGAGCAATGATAGCATTTCATTATTGCCCTCAGAAAAAAGTGAGGGCTCTAATGAAATGCTACCATTGTTTAGCATTTCATTATACAATTCATCCTTAAGAAAGAATTCCAATTAATAAATGTAAAAGGCATGTGGGAACTGGAAGCTTACCATGAAGCAAGTTGGTCAGGCTGGTCTTGAACTCCTGACCTCAGGTGATCCACCTGCTGGGCATGGTGGCTCATGCCTGTAATCCCAACACTTTGGGAGTTTGAGGCGGGTGGATCACCTGAGGTCAGGAGTTCAAGACCAGCCTGACCAACACGGTGAAAGTATAATAATTGTTGCAGGCCAGATCCACTGATGGATGCTAAAATTAGTGGGTGAAAATTTGATGAGAAACAGAATATTTGCATAGTTTTAAAGTCTTTACCACAAGATATTTATTAGTTTCTAAAGGAAATACAGTAACTTCACAACAGAGAAACACAGCGGACACCACCTTTGCCAAGAATCAAGGTGAATGTCACCAATAATAAGACATATCCTCATGTACCCACTGACGTGATGCCCTGAGAAAGAAGATCACACCACTTTATAATATTCATGCCAAAATGTTTTATTTTGATCTAATCATGTCAAAATACCAGACAAACCTAAATTGAGGTATTGAACAGTAACCTTCAAAAGTTTCAAAGTCATGAATGACAAAGAAAAATTTAGAAACATCACAGATTGAAGAAGACTAAGAGGAAATGAAAACCACATGCAACATAGGATGCTGACTTGGATTCTGGACCAGAAAAGGGATATTAGTAATGTTGGAAACAAATGCTTGTTCCTCAGTGCCGAAAACAGAAACCAGTGCTCAAAGAGCTTTTCTCAGCAAGGCAATTTTATTTTCTGCAGAAAGGGTGCTTCTTGGAAGTCTGATTGTCATGAGAGCACATAGAACAAAGAAAAGCAGAAGTTTTTATCCCGGATGCATTGGGTCCTTGTTGCTGTGTCCTATCTCCATTGGCTGGAGCTGGACCACACAATCTAGACTGATCCCAATTGACTAAAAACTTAAAATTTTCCTAAATAGGTAAATGCATGATAAAGAACAAAGAAAGGAAGGGGGTTGTTTATGGGAAACTAGGAGAATAATAACATTTTCAAATAAGGAAGAGGCATAGGCTGTAAGCTGGGAAATGCCTGGGCATGTTTGGACATGTCTGAGCAAGCTATAGACCAGAACAAATAACTTGGTTAAAGTACAAGGACATAGAACGTACTTACATCCTTACTACATTTAATAGCTACGTAGGGCTTAACAAAGAGTTATTAGCAAAAAGCAAGGAAGTTTGGAGGAAGCGAGTTTTCAAAATAAACGATTATTTCTAACACATATTATTTATTCTTTAATAAAAAGGGAAACTTTGAAGAGGAACTTTTTACTTTTCACAATAGGAAACCCAGTAAAATTTAAATAAGGTCCACAGTAGTTAACAGTAGTTATCAATTACACTTTTGGTAAGAAATGCAGTAGAGTGCATAAGGTTTTTGTCTGAATAGTTCTTAGTTATAAAATATATCACTAATATTGTGGGGATGGTGGGTTTTTGTTTGCGCATTTTTATTTGTTTGTCTGTACTCTTTATATACATTGAAGAGCTCCATGTGAAGAAGAAAAGCACCGAATCCCTTTTCCTCCCAGCAGCTATTGGTTTTTAGAGTAAAGAAGTGACTTTGGCTTGTAACAATGTTAATGTCCTGTTTTTGCTAGTTGTCCTATGGTTAGATGGTAAGATGTTAACTTTAAGGTAAGGTCGATGAAAGATGTATATTGGTAACTCTCTCTACTTAGTTTTTCATATTTTCTGAAAGTATAAGATTATTTCAAAACAGAAAAATTTTAAATGTCAGTGTGCTCTGCCTTGTGGAAAGCCCAGTTGCCTAAGCAACTCTGCTGCCTCCCTACCTGGCGATGGATAAGCCATAAGGACGGTTTCACCTGGGAGGTTACCTGATAGCAGGCAGAGAAGGCAATACAAACATGGAAGCCTTTGAGCAGCAGGGGATTGGGATTTTGCCAGCTGTACTCAGTACTGCCTTGTCACCCCCCTTCCCCAAGCCACTATCCCAAAGATGGACAAAAACAAGCATGGGAGTCCTCAAAGACTCCACCCTCGGAATATCCTGGATTTTGGATAATAAGGGGAACTTTTGTAGCTCCTGACCCATCTTTTGGAGCTCCCCCGCCCTCCGGCCTGCAGCCCTGCCCGCCTGGTGGCTGGAGTCAGCAGGCTTCTGCAGCCTAGCAAAGCCCTTCTTCCATTTTGTGATGTGGATGAAGCCCATGGGCTCTGCTTTAAGGTGGTCATCTGTCCCAAGGACCAGCTTCATTTTATTGAATACCAACTCCTTCGGCAGCAGTGTTGACATTGCCCAGTGTTGATCAAATGGTGGTTTTTAGTCACATAATCATCATTCCAGGTCTTGCTGATTTACTTCCAATGGCCTCTTTTAGGAACCTTTTGCTAGTCTCACTGATAGAAAGAGCTCATTCCACTCCTTTGGTTATTTCACATTTGCATGGCAAGACTTACATTTTATTTAAATTTCTTTTCATGTAAGATGGTGAAAAAGTGCTCAACCACATTTTCTAAGCTCTTAAATCATTTCTTGGTCATTCTGGAATCAGGATGGTGGTGAAACGGGAGAGTTCCCTGAACCCCTTCACCTGGCATGTGACAGGGGTGTGGCTTGTCTGTTTGGTCACCATCACTGCTCAAACCCCTTACGGGACGGGGAGCAGGCAGCTGGATGAGTGCAGGAGCCCAAGTGAGTGTGTATTACAGTGGGCCCTTTTAGCCTTGCTGTTCACAGATGGCTTGAGTGTTAACCAGCTCACTGCAAGGGCAGAGGGCCAGTGTGACAGCTTTCTGTATTCCTAATTCTTGTCCAGTGTTCTGGAAGAAACAGGTCACACATGGACTTGAAGGATGAATGCAGGAGTTTTATTATGGTAAAGGTGGCTCTCAGCGGGATGGATGGGGAACTGCAAGTGGGGACGGAGTGGAAAGATGATCTTACCCTGGAGTTTGGCCATCCAGCAGCTGAGCACTTCCACCACCCCCAGGTGAACTCCTCCCAGCGTTCAGGGGCTCCGTCTCTTCTCCCTATCTCTGCCATGTTGTTCTGCTGTTCATGTGCTTGTCTCCTCATCTGCTCCTGGAGCTTGGGGTTCAGGGTTTATATGGGTACAGGATAGGGGAGTGTGGCAGCAGGCCAAAAAGCCACTTTTTGGGTATGAAAACAGAAATGCCTGTTCCCACTTAGGGCTGCAGGTCTCCAGGCTTAAGGGTGCGGCTTTGGCCGGGGAGCCATCCTCTTCTACCAAGTGTTTCCCTGTCTCTTGTCCATATTAGTGGGAACTAGCAGAAGCTGCAAAGTTAGATCCAATTGGGTTTGATTTCTGGTGTTGACGTTTATTAATAATCTGACCTTGCACAAGTCTCTTTAGGCTTTAGAGTCTCAATGTCCCTGACTACAAAAAGACATGAATAATACTTGTAGTCTTGGATTACATGAAATAATGTCTCTGTACATTAGAAAATAAATCTCTCATTTATCGGGTATAAAGATGATCTGAAACTTGCCCAGCCTTAGTGAAGCAGGGAATGTACAAGTAAAAGGAGTCTTGAACAGAGTGGAAGCTGCGTCTAGACCCACACATACTTTCTTTGGCCAAGACTGGCCTTTCTTTGGACTGAAAAGGAAAGGAACTAAACCAAGAGCCAGGTCTCATTAAGACTAAATTTAATTACACCCTGTTTTAGACATCAGATGATTAACTTCCTTTTGTTGGTAACTTGTTTTTACTAAGATTTTCTTTAAATTTCTCTTGGGTAACCTTTAACTTTAGCTGGAGAAAATTGCTGGAAGTTATCAATTACATTTTTGGTAAGAAATGCAGTAGAGTGCATAAGGTTTTTGTCTGAATAGTTCTTAGTTGTAAAATATATCACTAATATTGTGGGGGTGGTGGGTTTTTGTTTGTGCATTTTTATTTGTTTGTCTGTACTCTTTACATTGAAAAGCTCAAAGTGAAGAAAAAAGCACTGAATCCATTTTCCTCCCAGCAGCTGTTGGTTTTTAGAGTAAAGAAGTGACTTTGGCTTGTTTTTGATTCAAATCTAGCATGAAGCTTGGGTTCTTTGGATACATAAACACTTTAAACATGATACATATTCAATAAAGATGAGTTATCTTTCCCTGGATGTTTATAGTTTGTCCTCCATAAACATCACTGTATTTGTATTTGAAATTTTATCTGCACTAAATTCACCTCAAATTGTTTCCATTTTTCTTTCTTTAAGACCTGGCATTATCCTCAAGTAAAATTAGCTAGCTTTTGGAGCAGTGGTTTCAGAATCTCTAAGTATTTTTTACACTAAAACGATTTACTGAACCTCCATATGATAGTGGCAGAACCCCACATTATGAAAATACCTAGCAATAAGCTACAATACATTCAACATTGTTTTTAGCTGTAAACCCTTGCTATTGTATTGGAGCCTGATTGATGTGGTGGTGAGGTGTGAAGTGGGGATGCATTCTACAGTCTTATGATTAAGTCTCAGCCTGTGGTGAGCCTGTGCCCCTGGGCTGTGACCTTCACAAGTGCTTCTCAGTTCTCTCCCATGCTCCTCCCTTAGAGGAGTCTAAAAGATTGGAGTTGAGTATTTTTCTTCCCCAGGTTGATTAGGCTCTGCCAAAACCTAATTAGGTTATGCCCTAGTAAAATAGTTTCCCTTGAAGGCAAGCTTTTGTTAAAGAGAACAAAACATCTCGTATATTGCAAAATAGTTCCCCCATGGGGCTGTATGTGATGGATCATGCCTGTAATCCCAGCACTTTGGGAGGCTGAGGCAGGAAGATCACTTCTTGAGGCCAGGAGTTCAAGACCAGCCTTCTTGGGCGACATAGTGAAATCCTGTCTCTACCAAAAATACAAAAATAATCTCATAACCTGGCCTCAAAATAATTAAATAAAAATTAAAAAAAAATAGCTCTCCACCCACACATGAGGGGAAGTTTTTCTCTGATCTTCATCTGAGAGTTTGGTGACAGTCTTGGAGGTAAGACTCAAGAAAGTGTAGGGACCCTCCTAAGACTGGGTACCCTAGAATTTTTAACTCCCAAGCTCATCCACACTGAGGCGCCAGCAATTTATCAATTACAATTTGTGTTCCTATGGATATTGCCTCCAGCGCTGGTCTTTCATTCCTGGGCTTCTGTTCTTAGTAAGTTGTGATTCTCTACAACCTCCGGTCTTTCATATTTTCTGGGAGGTGGTTTGCCCTGTGACCTCAATTCTCTGATGGATCTAAGAAGAATTGTTTTGTTATTTACTTTTATTATTTATTATTATTGTTAAACAGAGATGGGGTCTCACTATGTTGCCTAGGCTGGTCTTAAACTCCTGGGCTCAAGTGACCTCCACACCTTAGCCTCTCAAAGTGCTGGAATTACATGCATGAGCCACGGTGCCTGACCAGAAGAATTGTTGATTTTTGGTTTGCTCAGCTTGTTTCTTGTTGCGAGGATGAGAATAATGACTTCCAAGCTCTTTTCATATTGAACTGGAAACCAGAAGTGTCTCAATACTGCTTTTAAATGAATTTGGATGGTAATACTTATAGGAGCATCTGCTTATATTTTTTAACTTGTGGTTTTCATATGTGTACGTTGTATTATTTAATATTAATCAACTTACAGATAAAATCTGATACACTTATGGAGTCATAGATTTCTTACAATTACTGAAGGTGTAATTGAGGCCCCAAAATATCTTGCTCTGGCATATTAACTATTTTGAGTTAAAGGCACTTGAACAATAGCAGGTGCAAGATCACTCTGACCTTTCTTCAGTTTCTTAAAAGCAGGAGATGAAATTCCTATGTGAAAGATGTCCTCCCTATGCCAGAAGGAAAACATTATTCTTTCTTTTTTCTTTTCTTTTTTTTTTGAGTTGGAGTCTCGCTCTGTCACCTAGGCTGGAGTGCAGTGGCACGATCTCGGCTCACCGTAACCTCCACCTCTTGGATTCTCCTGCCTCAGCCTCCTGAGTAGCTGGGATTACAGGCACGTGCCACTACACCAGGCTAATTTTTGTATTTTTAATAGAGACAAGGTTTCACCATGTTGGTCAGGCTGGTCTCGAACTTCTGATCACATTATCCACTGGCCTCAGCTTCCCAAAGTGCTGAGATTACAGGCATGAGTCACCGTGCCTGGCTAGTATTATTATCTTCAAGGATAAGAAGTTGAGGCTGAAGGAAATCTGTACAAACAAACAGTCTTAGCCCATGCTGAGTTGCTATAAAGGAATGCCTGAGGCTGGATAATTTATAAAGAAAGAGGTTTATTTGGCTCTTGATTCTGCAGACTGCACAAGAAGCATGATGCCAGCATCTCCTTCTGGTGAGGGCCTCAGGCTGCTTCCACTCATGGTGGAAGGTGAAGAGGAACTGACGTGTGCAGAGATCACATGGTGAGAGAGGAAGCAAGAGAGAAGGGGAAAGTGCCCCACTCCTTCTAACAGCCAGTTCTTGTGGATACTAATCCAGTGAGAATTGAATCTCACTACCCTGCCACCTCCCAGGGACAGCATTAATCTATTTATGAGAGACCCACCCTGTGACCAGAACACCTCCCATTAGGCTCCACTTCCAACACTGGGGATCAAATTTCAACATGAGATTTGGTGAAAACAAACAAACCATATCCAAACTATAGCACAAATCTAATTTCACTAACCCTTATCTTCCTGGCCATTTCACCTGAATAACTACCCTAGCCCAAGCCCCTTTGCTTTCTCACATTTTCATAATGTATTACTCTTCTTTCAATTTAAGTGTTCAACCCTAACTGCATCTTTGGGTCTTCATTTTCTTATGAGGCCTCCTGTGCCACATAAAACGTGGATTAAATACATGTATATGCTTTTCTCCTGGTGATCTGTCTTATGTCAATTTAATTCTCAGCACCCACAACCAAAAACATCTCTAAGAGGCTAGAGGTAGAATTTTGCCTCCCCTGCATTACCCCACATGCTAGGGGAACCACTGTTTTAAGGTACACAAAAAGCTCATAATTTTGAATCAATTTCCAGGAAAGTATCCAGTCAGTAAATTCTGAAAAGAGATGACCTCAACATGAATACAATTCTATTAGTTTCAAACAGAGCAATGTAGGGTACTTTAACAGGCTCTTGTGACTCCAAATATCTCCCTCCCCGAGCCCTGCCTGGCTCTCTAAAATAGCTACATATTTTGGAGTAAGTTATTGAAGGCTTTTTGTTAAGGAGCACCTCCTTTTATGGGAGGGGAGCACTTTCAAACCATACACACTTTGGCTGGATTTGACCAGCCGAATCATTAGATTTGGTGAATCTAATGATCTAAGTTGCCATCCAGCAGGAACGTGAGGGAATTAGATACAGAGGATGTTCTGATGCCACATGGGGGTTCTACTAATTGAGGATCCTGGTAACCAGCTTAGGCCACCAGAGAAAATAGTGGAAGCTGCTGGGTGAGAGCAGGAGAGGGACTCACCGCGGGCCCAGGGTTCCGTGAATCAGAGATTCCAGGATTGCTGAGTAGTACTTTAACAGATTAAAAGGGATGGCTTGTAATTAAATTGTCAATGTACCGATCTAAGTAAAATTGCTTTGTCTTATATTGCTCATCTCTGAATGGTAATTGTGACGTCCTTAATCATATTGTTCTTTTAACAGGCTAATATCTCCCTTGAAATTTTATTTACACTGCTCATATGTGATTGCCTCAAGGACTCTTCTGTTTGGTGGGGGCCGCCCTGGTCGAAGCAGGAACTCAAGCTTCAGATCTGTGGACACTTTAGGTTTCCTCTGCATTCCTGCTCCAGCCTGTCTTTGTCCGGGCGCTTTTTTTAGCTCTCCTTTGTTCCATTCCCTATAGGTGCAGGGTCTCAGGCCTGCTGCTCTAAACAAGCCCAAGTCAGAGTCACAGCTCTGGACTCACCTGTCTGGCAAGGGAGGAAAGACAGGAATAAATATTCTTTGCTTTCATGAGCTCTGTAGCTGATAGTGATATAAATAAGCTTGATAATGGTGTACAAGGAAAAAAATGAGATTCATACTGACGGTGGGGGCTGGCATGGTTATGATGACGATGTGCCCCTACAAGATGGAGCAACTACAGGTGAGGAAGTGAAATTGACATTTCGTCAAGAATGTTCCTCCATTCTGATCAGCAGCTAGGGTTGGGCCTTATGGTTTTCAGTTTAATGCAGCTGTGCTTACCGTAGGCTGTACCCTCCCCCCGTAGACCCCCAGGCAGAGGGGTGCAGAAGCTGGCTTCTGAGCGCTGACTGTTACAGTTCAGGAATTTTGCAATCTGGTGGTCAAACACAGCCATTATTGAAGCTTAAATTATATCCCATTACTGAAGAGATTATATAAAAATTATATATTGAAAACAAAGGTAATAAATACTCAAAAGCCATCAATTCCTAATTATCTTACTATACTTTGCTGCTGCTCTTGAGATTATTTTGTGCCTGTCTGGGGGAAATACCACATCATCACGTACGGCTGCATGTCTCCCCCGACTCCACATTCAGTGACATCAGCCATGAAATCAGCTTTGGGTGGAGTTTTTACACCATGGAATTACTAATATTGAAAGCCAGGGCTTGATGTATTAGTTTTTTGATTGTCTAGACTTAAGAAATTGTTAAACCATGGAACACTATGTAGCCATAAAAAGAATGAAATTATGTCCTTTGCAGCAACATGGATGCAGCTGGAGTCCATTATCTTAAGCAAATTAATGCAAGAACAGAAAACGAATACCACATGTTCTTACTTGTAAGTGGAAGCTAGACATTAGTTACACATGGACATAAAGATGAGAACAATAAACACTGGGGACTACAAAAAGGGAGAGAGAGGGAGGGGGGCGAGGGCTGAAAAACTACCTATGGGGTACTATGTTCACCACCTGGGTGACAGGATCATTCGTATCCCAAACCTCAGCATCAGGCAACATGCCCATGTAACAAACCTGCATGTGTGCCCCCTGAATCTAAAATAAAATTTGAAATTATTTTTTAAAAAGGGTTGAAGGCTGGGCATGGTGCTTCATGCCTGTAATCCCAGCACGTTGGGTGGCCAAGGCAGGTGGATCACGAGGTCAAGAGATAGAGACCATCCATCCTGGCCAACATGGTGAAACCCTGTCTCTACTAAAAATACAAAAATCAGCTGGGAATGGTGGCACGTGCCTGTAATCCCAGCTGTTTGGGAGGCTGAGGCAGGAGAATTGCTTGAGCCAGGGAGGCAGAGGTTGCAGTGAGCCGAGATTACGCCCGGCTAATTTTGTATTTTTAGTAGAGACAGGGTTTCCCGATGTTGGTCAGGCTGGTCTCGAACTCCCGACCTAATCTGCTGAGCTGGTGGCCACCTGAATAAAATCCTCCTGTTTCACCCATTGATCTCTCCAGTCTCCTGAATATTCTGCAACACTTGCAGTGCCTAAGAACAAGCATTCTGTCTCTAACACATGCACCTGTGACCAGGTAGCACAATTTGGTCAGAGAGACATAAGCAGAAATCTATGGGGTGGAGTTTGTGGAAAAGTCTGAGTCTCTATGGAAATGGTCAGACTCAGCTGGCAATGCCCTTTGCCCTTTTCCTTCCCTCGTTTTTCTTCCTAGGTCACTCAGACATAACACCTGGAGAGTCAGTAATTATCTTGTGGCTGTAAGGATGAAAGCCAAAAGCTAAGGATGATGGAACAGAAAAATAGTAGGAACCTGAGTATTTGAGGAGCTATCAGCTCTGGATTTCCTCTTCCCAGATTCTGGTAATGCAAGAAATATAAACCTCTTTCTTAAAAGACCCGACATTTTAGGTCTCCGTTCAGAGCTGTCTATATGATCAATACTTTGATTTATTGAGGCAATTCTTCCTTTGCGTTGCAAAGATTATAATTTCCACAGCTCACCTTGTCTAGGGTCCCACAAAGCAACTACACATGCTATTCCTTATGTCTCAGTTATATGTTAAGAGGCTCAAGATGTACATCACTACAGGAGCACAGAGAAGGTGACAGACATTCCTGTCGGGGTCACCACCTGTGGGGGTCTGCCCTGCAGACCCTGCCTCAGCGACAGACGAATAAAGTACACTAACAAACAGATATTATGCTTTGCCAGTTCGGCTGAGGGTCTGCAGCCGCTTCTTACAGACTCCCTGGAGAGTGCTGTAAACAGTTAAAACTGTCAGCCCTCCCCATCCAGTGAGACTTGCATTTATTTAGTAAAGTTTGATGACAAAGGCTTTAGTCAACACCACTAGAGGGTGATTAAAGGGACTGCCCCAGTTGTCTGGTACCTGGCCCAGGGGTGATTAGGAATTAGTGATATTATCCACTAATGGTGATGCCCAAAGCAAACACCATTAGTGGATAGTATCCCTGTTCAACCTCCCCCACCCCAGAGGGCTATCCAGCTCAAAGGGTAGTTTTAAGACCACGTGAGTAAACAAGTTAGTTAGGTAAACTCCCCCACATATCCCAGCTATTTGCTTTACTTATTAACTAAATGCAAAGGGGATTTATGCTGCCTTCAGCCGAAACTTCTACTGAAACTGTGAAGAAACCCTTAGGCCTTCCAAAAGGGTTTGAGACTACATTCTGTAACTTTCTCTACTATTTTTCCCTTAATATTTTTGCCACCACCCTGAGTGAATTCCTACACATTCCTGTAGGTATCGTTGTTCAGTAGTCTATACATACACAGAAAGTTTTGTTATGAAGAAAAAAATTTTAATTTTTAAATTTTTTTATTTGTATAAATCTAAGGGTTGCAATTTTGTTACATGGATATATTATGTAGTAGTAAAGTGTAACCATCATCCAAATAATGTACATTGTAACCGTTAGGTAATTTCTTACCTTTCACCCTCTCACCCTTCCAAGGGAACTAGAAAAAGGAAGACATTTTTAATACATAGTCCTAGAAAACAGAAGCAGGGCCTCTAGGGAAGCACCGGGTTGGTCAGAAGACAGAGGGAATGAGATGGAAATGTGGGAAAGAGCCTTTACTGTGGTTGTCCCCAGAAGGAACAGGCAAGACAGAGCAAGCAGGTTTAGAATTAACTATTTTGGATAATTTCAGCAAGGTCGGGGGCAACGGGGCTGTCCCTAGTTGTCTGGTACCTGGCCCAGGGGTGATTAGGAAAGGGATACACTGTCACAGAGTGTAAGAACCAAATAAAGAAGGTGGTTGGAAATGTAGGCTCTGAATTGGTTGGTTTGCATATGAAAGGTGCAAACGTTTGCTATCTCTGGAAATTAGCTAACCCTGGGAAGGACAAATCCTCTAGGTCAGCAAGATCCTGGATGTGAAAGCTTCAAATTCAAAAACAAGAAAAACATAGTTTTTACAAATATTACTGCAATGACCTCGGTTTCTTGTAAAGACCGCCTGATATTCTTGTTAGATATAAGCTAATTCATAAGGTAATTCTGTATTCTCTAGTGCTCTCTACTAAGTACACATACTACAATTTATATCACCATCAGACACTAACACAGCTTCTGATTTTGGGCCCTCTGATATGTGGGTCCTCAATAAATAAAGCTTAATTAATGCTATAGAGCCTTTCAATAAGAAACCAGATGCCACCAGTGACAGCACAGTTAATCAGTGGCAAAACTGGGAATTGATCTTAGGCTTCTTGCTTCTGAATATATTGTTATCCAGTAAGATTATGCTTTGCCAGAGCAAAAGTCTATGCAGCTGCTCTTGAGAAAGTCTCAATAATAAACATTAGGTAATAATTGTCTTACTTCTGGTCTAAAATCAGGTGCCTATTTAAAGGACTGACTTTAAGGAATTTGAGAGAAGCCCCCGAAAGAGTTTTCTCCACTTCTGTTTTCCGGACTTGTAATGTCTTATTGAATTCCTTCCCAAAGATGAATCATAGCAAGCCTGATTGAATCCAGAAATCTGTTAGTCTTAGAGGTGTCAGTAGTAGCTTCAAACCAGCAACAATCAGGAAAATCCCAACACCCTGAGCTGATGGTTTCTGGTTTTTTTTTTTTTTTTTTTTTTGGTTTTTTTTTGGCAATGAAACAAAGTTTAAAAAACCCAAAGAAACCTTCAAGGTCATATCTCTATTCATTCCCAGATGAGCCCCTTGTATCTCTACTTCCTAGAACAAAAAAACCCCAGTAATGATCTGTGAGTCATAAATCTTGTGATTCGGTTCATGATTACTATTTTTCTCCAACTAACCTATATATACCCTTTATAATTTAATTTTGAATTCAAGTGGCCTACCCTTGCTGCCCAGCTATGGATAAGAGCCTGGGTATGTGTCTAAAATGTTACTTTAGTGATTGTTTGAATTTCTCATCTACTTTGACCTCATAGGAAATTATGGCCTCTTTGGATGGGTGCTCTGCAGCTGCCACCAGTTGTCAACCAGCCTTGATAAAGACTGTTTTATTGATTGGCCACCAGTCAGGCTAATGTCATTTGTATTTCCAGCAGAAGGAAGAAATATCATTTTGTTTTTTATATACATACACACACACATATATGTGTGTGTGTATGTGTGGAGAGAGAGAGAGAGAGAGAGACAGAGAGAGAGACAGAGATGGAGTGAGATCATACAATATTTGTCTCTCTGTGCCTGGCTTACTTCACTTAACATAATGTCCCCTAGCTTCATCCATGCTGCTGCGAATGACAGAATTTCCTGATTTTTAAAAGCTGAATAGTATTCCATTGTGTATATATATATATCACATTTACAAAATCTGTACATCCATTGTTGGATGCTTTGGTTGTCTCCATGTCTTAGCTATTGTAAAAATGCTGCAATAAACATGGGAGTGCAGACATCTCTTCGGCATCCTGATTTCTGTTCCTTTGGGTATATACTCACTAGTGGAATTGCTTGATCATATGGTGGTTTTATTTTTAGTTTTTTTGAGGAACCTCCATATTGTTGTCCAAAATGGCTGCACTAATTTACAATACCAGTGTATCAGAGTTTCTTTCTCTCCACATCCTCACCAACACTTGTTTTCTTTCTCATTTCAGTAATAGCAAATTGCATAGGTATGAAATGATATCTGATTGTGTGTTAATTAGCATTTCTCTGATGATTAGGGATGTTGAGCATTTTTAAATTTATCTGTTGGCCATTTGCACGTCTTCTTTTGAGAGACATCTGTTTAAATCTCTTGCCCATTTTGAAATTGGGATCTTTGTTTTCTTGTTTTTGAGTAGTTTGAGTCCCTTGTATATTTTGGATATTAACTCCTTATGCGATGTATAATTGGCAAATATTTTCTCCATCTGTGGGTTGCATCTTTGCTCTATTGTTTCTTTTGTTGTGAAGAAGACTTTTAGTTTCTTGCAATCCCATTTGTTGAGTATTTTGTTTATTTTCATTGCCAAGGCTTAGATTAAAAAAAATTTTTTTTTTTTAATTTAGAGACAGGGTCTCGCTGTCTCCCCCAGGCTGGAATGCAGTGGCAAAATCAGAGCTCACTGTAGCCTTAAACTCCTGGGCTCAAGTGATTCTCCCACGTTAGCAGCTGGGACTATAGGTTCATGACACTGCGCCCAGCCAAAAATTGCTTAAATTTGTAAATTTTACACAGATTTAAAGAAAAATAACCATGATCTAAAATTTTCATATTTTAGGATCTCCATTGTTTCTCAAAGGAAGGTTTCTATAATTTGAACTACCTGCAAAAATATTGGCAGTTATAATTTAATTTATGAAATCTAACATATTATACTTGAACTTTCAGTTCATTGAAAAAGTGTTAAGTTTACTATCCATATTTACACATGGAAATTTAGTTTGCTAAATTTATGAAATTTTAATTAATGTTATCTTAGTAATGTGTGAATATTTGGAGATATGCCAATTGCCTGAAGGGTTAGAAATTTGATTTTAGACAAAGTACAAATAATTAACGTTCTTTTCCTCACACAGAAGTTTCCTGGGGCATTAAATAAATATTCAATTAAAGAAACAGGCATTAAAGAAAACATTAAGATTTTCTTAAATGTCTTAAACACTAAAAAATAAAGGAACAAAACCAATATTACAATGATTGCAAAACTGATTGATACACTTGGTTATAAACTATTTATATTGTGTATTTACTTTTAAATTTTCTTTATTTATATTTCTGTTCTTTTTCAGGCTAACCTGTCAAGCTCTTGAAGGTTATGAGGGGTTGATAGTTCCTGATTCAGGGCTTGAGATAAAAGGTGTGAGCGTCCCTCCCAAGGTGAGCTATTTGAGTCTGTCATCCAGTTGGATGGACTTTGTTAATAGTTAGACTTCTTACATTGCCTCAGGAGCGACAAAATGCTAACATTGTTGACTTTGATCCATAGAAATGTTTTGATTTTTGTGATGTAGACTTTCCTGCAAAATGACTTATCTTCTTAGGAAGGATGATAAAAAATCTAATTCTCTGCCATGTTTTGGGTTTTTTTTTTTTAAAGCACAGCTTAATAGCTCTTCTTTGCAACTGTTGTTCTGAGTTTCTTTTCTTTATCATATATTGTAGGATAAGTTTATTTTGCAATTACTTGTTTTGCGTCATCCTAATCTTTGTTAAATCTAAAGACCTTGGACAAATTTGGTTTTCTTTCTCATCAACCACTGAGACCCTTAAGATTTTGTCACCTTTATATATTACTACTATAAATAATTATATTATAATTATGAATAATTGATATCTGATAATTATATGAACAAATAATATATACATAATTCAAAGATAAAGTTTTTGTTCTTTAGGAATTTTCAATCTAAAATAACCAAAATAGATTGGAATGTATCTACAAGTTAATGCTTTTTTTTTTTTTAAGCTCTTAACATATTAGGCCTCAATTGCTCCCTCAGAGGATTCTACTTCCTCCATCTCTTGTTTTTTTTTTTTTTTTTTTGGTTACTAAAAAAATAACTTGAACTATAGGTTATGAAAGTTCTTTGTAAACTACTGTTTGTCTGTCTGTCTATATGACTGTATTTGATATAATGACTATTTATTGGTTTATTACATAAACCAATAAATTTGAGCACACATGAATCATAAGGGGTAATTACCTCTCTTTTTATCTATGTGTCTTCAGTGAAACATGAATGCAGAACAAAAAGAGAAGAGACAGTTTCTGTCTTAGAAGAAAAATTTATTATTACCGTTAGGATATCCCTAGCAAGTTACAATGAAAGTGAAGACAGATAACACAGTAAAACTTAAATACATTTCAGAGAAGGGAAAACCAGATAAAAATTTGGAGAAAGACGAACTCTCAATAAATATTTATTTCACGAGTGAACAAATTAATTGGATAAGAGAGTAGAAAGTCAGCAGCTGTTTTCTCTTACTATTTGTACAGGAAACCTCGGGAAAGATAAGCACCGTGAGTTGGTAGAAGTGGGAATATTGATAAGAATGTACTTGACTTTGAAAGAGATGAAAAGTATTCTTGCAATGTTAGTTCCCTTAGGTCTGCAGAGAGGAAGACAAATGTAGATCCTTCCCAGAGCTATTGATTTTATATTCTTTATCTCTGAGTCAGTTGAGCCTCTCATTTTAGTCATTCTCCACCCTTTTCAAGCTGTTTAAAGTTTGAAATTAGCACCATACGTCAGAACAAACTCTCACTAAGTCATAGCTCTCCTTTATGTGTTCAGTGATTATATTTTTATCTATGAATCACCAGTTCTCTAGATGACACACCTTCCTTCACTCCTTGCTAAGTAAAATTGTTTATTTCACCATTTGTTCTCTTCGTAGTCTAAATGTCAAGCACATTCCCATAACTATTGAGGATTTGTGATTTTTAGGTAATGACCCAAAAAGGCTGCTGAGATCTCCTATCCAACAAAACCTCATTTAATTGTGCTTTGCTTTATTACCCTTCACAGACATTGCATGTTTTACAAATAGAAGATTTGTGGCAACCCTTCATTGAGCAAGTCCATCAGTCTCATTTTGATTTCTTTTTTTTTTTTTAAAGAAGATTATTTTCTATTTTTGCAATATCTTTCAATACAAAAGCAATAGAAACATAACAGTCTTAACAAGAAGTTTACAATGGAATATTTGAACAACAAAATCAGCACACATTATAATTTACAGCAATTTTATGTGGTAAATCCACTGACGGTTTAAAAACGTTCTTTCTAAATTGCTCTGCTGTGTTAACTCTTGGAGTATTATAGATAAAGAACATGCCTAGCTCTATTTACAAATGTTAGCAGCAGGACATACCCAAGTCATACAGCGCCAAAGCATGTTATCAGCAGCAAATCCATACAGATCTTCAGCAACCTCAATTGTTGCCTCCTCAGAAGGAAGAATTCGACTAAGGGGCATGAGGCAGAAGGAGAGACTGAGGCAAGTTTTAGAGTAGGAGTGAAGTTTATTAAAAAGCTTTAGAACAGGCATAAAAGGAACTACACTTGGAAGAAGGTCAAGTGGGTAACCGGAGAGATCAAGTACGCTGTTTGACCTTTGACTTGGGGTTTTCTGTGTTGGCAAACTTCCTGGGTCTTGCATCTCTTCTCCCCTGATTCTTCCCTGGGGGTGTGATGTCCACATGCACAGTGGCCTGCCAGCACTTGGGAGCTGAGCATGTGCATTGTGTTTACTGGAGTTGTACACATGTTCATGGGAGGCGGTCTTCCCTTACTAGTTGAATGTCCTTTGGAAGTCATATACCAGTTAAACGCCACCAGTTTGTCTCAATAGACGTGCTTTAGCCCACTCGCCCAACTCCCAAGATCTTACTTATTAGGAAGCTGCTGATTACTAGTCTCAAGTTTTTCTATATATTGGGAAACTGCCTTTCCCTGGCCCTGGCTGTGACTAATTATTATTTTAGAGAGACAGTTAGCAACCTCCCGAGCATCACGTGATGGTTGCCTGACACTGCTGGCGTGTGTGTGGGGAGAGGGCTCTCTCCTGTCCTGCTCATGCCTGTAACACAGGTACCAAATGAAGAATGTAGACTTACACAAAACCCATCGGTTTAACAGCTCGACTTAACAAGTTTGTTCAGAGCCCTGTCTGACATATTGATAAAAGGCCAAAAATTAAGTTTCCATAAAGATAGTAATGGTGTCTGACTCTGACACTGCTTTGCCAGACACCTATAAAGAAAGATTACTCTCAACTGGTCCCATGAATTACATGATTAAATCCAAAACAGCCCATCCAACTTAAAATACTTGAGGAAAACCCATTTTAGTATACTTGTCAGTTTACCTTGGAGCATGGTAGGGGATTAAGCAAAGTTTGCTGCAAACCTACTTTAAGTTCGCGCTTCCTTGGATTTAGCCCCATTTACAATTTAAAACGTGCAAAATACACCCACTATACATGAAATTAATGTTCCTTAAGAAAATAAGGCTAGAGTAACAATTTATTGTGAGACGAACTATTAACAAAGAAGCCCCAGGTGCAAGTGCACACACGTGCTTGGCGCCTCATCAGCCTTCCACCTGGGAAGAGCTTTCTCTTGGTAGCCTCAGGTGGGGCAGTTAGCTCATGACCCAGAAGTCCCTCAAGGCTTCAGTCCCTCAAGTCAAACTCTCCTGCGCTCTGCAGTTCACGCCTGTAACTTTGGTGGGTGCCAGGGCACGTTTCAAAGTCATCCTGCGAGCTTGGCTGGGGCTCAGGGCTGCTTTCTGCAGATTCCAGGTCTACAGGTTGGATATCTTGCAAATCATATCCTCCTGCAGCTGGAGGATCCCAGAAATGCAGAGCCACTTCCAGCGTCTGATTTTCTGGTCCACGACTGTGGTTCTTAAATGTACTGGGGGTCTGGCTTGAATGCCAGGTGGCCGCAGGTGTCTTGGGACGTCTTTAGTGTGGCACCACGGGCAATCGTGTCCGCCTCCTCCTCGGGACGCCCCCCGCTGCAGAAGTCATCGGCACTGTGGATGCCGGCTCCTTTCCGATGAAGATTTTCTCTCTACCCAAGTCCTAAGTGAGTTTTCTTTTATGTTGCCATTTCTTTGTCAAACTCTGGTTCTCATTTCATCTTCCACCGCCCTCGTCCCATCTGAACGCCTAGAACGCAGCGGAGGGCCTTCAGGAGGGCGAAGCCCTTGGGCTGTGGACGGCCGGGCCAGACCTCATTTTCTTCTGCCCGGGCTTCCCGCGCCTCTCGCGGGCTGTGCGCCGGCGTCCAAGACGCCACCTTGCGGGAACAGCGGGCGGTGACTTCGCGGGCCGGGTGCCACTTTCCCAGCTTAAAATACTAGTGGAAAACCCATTTGGTATACTTGTCAGTTTACCTTGGAGCATGGTAAGGGATTAAGCAAAGCTTGCTGCAAACCTGCTTTAAGTTCGAGCTTGCTTGGATCTAGCCCCATTTACAATTTAAAACGTGTAAAATACACTCACTATACATGAAATTAACGTTCCTTAAGAAAATAAGGCTTGCCTATCAATTTATTGTGAGACGATGAGCTATTGTGGGTCTTTGTGTGTCACATTTTGGTAATTCTCGCAATATTTCACATTTCCCACCATTATTTTATCTGTGATGACGATTTGTGATCAGTGGCCTTTCATGTTGCTATAGTAATTGGTTGGGGGAAACCACGAACCACACCCATAGCAGATGGCAAACTTGATTGATAAATGGTGTGTGCTCAGACAGCTCCACTCTCTGGCTGCTTGCTGTCTCTCTTCTCTCTTCCCTCTTCCTTCTTCCCTCTTCCCTCTTTCCTCTTCTCTTTCTTCTTGGCCTTCCCATTCCCTGAGACAGAACAATACTGAAATTGGTCCAATTAATAACCCTATAGTGACCGCTAAGTGTTCAAGTGAAAGGAAGATCTCACTTCTCTCACTTTAATCAAAAGCTAGAAACGATTAAGCTTGGTGAGGAGGGCATCTTGGAAGCCAAGATAGGACAAAAGCTAAGCCTCTTGCACCAAACAGCCAAGTTGTGAATGCAAAGGAAAAGTTCTTGAAAGAAACTAAAAATGCTACTCTAGTGAAAACTCGAATGATAAGAGAATGAAGCAGCCTTATTTCAGATATGGAGAAGGTTTGAGTGTTCTGGAGAGAGGATCAAATCAGCCATAACATTCCCTTCAGCCAAAGTCTAATCCAGAGCAACACCCTAACTCTATTCAATTCTATGAAGGCTGAGAGGGGTGAGGAAGCTGCAGAAGAAAACTTGGAAGCTACTAGAGGCAGGTCCATGAGGTTTAAGGAAAGAAGCCATCTCCATAACATAAAAGTGCAAGATGAAGCAGCAGTGCTGCTGAAGAAGCTGCAACAAGCTATCCAGAAGATCTAGCTAAGATCATTGATGAAGGTGGCTACCCTAAACAACAGATTTTCAATTTAGAAAAAACAGCCTTCTATTGGAAGAAGATGCCATCTAAAACTTTCAGAGTTAGAGAGAAGCCAATGCTTGGCTTCAAGGCTCCAAGGGACAGGCTGACTTTCTTGTGAAGGGCAAGCACAGCTGGTGACTTTAAGTTGAAGCCAGTGCTCACATATTATTCTGAAAAAACTAGGGCCCTTAAAAATTATGCTAAATCTATTCTGCTTGTGCTTTATAAATAGAACAATAATGCCTAGATGACAGCACATCTGTTTATATCATGGTTAACGGAATATTTTAAGCCCACTGTTGAGATCTACTGCTCAGAAAAAAAAAATAGTTCTTTCAAAATATTACTGCTGATTGACAGTGCACTTAGTCACCCAAGAGCTCTCAGGGAGATGTATGAGGAGATTAACATGATTTTTATGCCTGCTAACACAGCATCCATTCTGCAGTCCATGGATCAGGAGTAACTTTGACTCTCCAGTCTTATTTGAGAAATAAATTTTGTAAGGCCGTAGCTGCTATAGATAGTAATTCCTCTGATGTGTCTGGGCAAAGTAAATAGAAAACCTTCTGGAAAGGATTTACTATTCTAGATGCCATTAGGAACATCTGTGATTCATGGGAGGAGGTCAAGAGATCAACATGAATAGGAGTTTGGGAATTGATTCCAACTATAATGGATGACTTTGAGGGGTTTAGACTTCAATAAAGGAGATAACTGTAGATGTGATAGAAATAGAAAAAGAACTAGAATTAGAAATGGAGCCTGGAGATGTGACTGAATTGCTGCAATCTCATGATAAAAACTTGAACAGTTGGGGAGTTACTTCTTATGGATAAACAAAGAAAGTGGTTTCTTGAGATGGACTTTACTCCTGGTGAAGGTGCTGTGAACACTGTAGAAATGATAACAAAGGATTTAGAATATTACATAAACTTAGTTGATAAAGCAGCAGCAGGTTTTGAGAGGATTGGCTCCGATTTTTAAAGAAGATATATTGAGAGCAAAATGCTATCAAACAGCATCTCATATTACAGAGAAATCTTTTGTGAAAGGAAGATTGAATCCATGTGATAAACTTCATTGTTGTCTATTTTAAGGATTTGCCATAGCCACCCCGTCCTTCAGCAGCAACCACCCTGATCAGTCACCAGCCACCAATATTGAGTCATCTAAAACCATCCACCAGCAAAAAGATTACAACTCACTGAAGGTTCAGACCATTGTCAGCATTTTTTAAGCAATAAAGTATTTTAAAATTAAGGTATGTACATTGCTTTTTAAAGACATGAAGCTATTGCACACTTAATAGACTACAGTATAGAGTAAATATGACTTTTATATGTACTGTGAAACAAAAAAAAATTGTGTGACTTCCTTTATGGCAATATTTATTTTATTGAAGTAGTCTGGAATCAAACTCATGTATCCCCAGGGTATATCTATACATTGCTTTAGTTGCAATGTGACAAGTGGTGTCATTTTTGCAGCAAGTGGCATTTTTGCTTCCTCAGGCAGGACCAAAAAGTTCAGAGATTTTATTAGTTAAGGCAGCAATGTGCCATGTTTCTTTCCTTCTTCATATACTTCTTTTATTTGCTGAAGCCCATCTTCCAGTAGCTTTATAGAGTATTAGCAAGATATATTTTTTGAGGCTTTCAATGTATCTGTTTTGCCCTTACATTTGATTATTTTATTGGGTTTAGAATTCTGAGAAAAAGTAGATTTTTTCTTATAATTTGAAGAGAAGTCTCAGGGCAACAGCTTTTCAGCAAGTCCAGACAGCAACTTGCTCTGGATTGCAGCCAAAGGACAGAAGGCTCTAGGAACAGTGCTGTCAAGGGAAAATAATAATTGGAAGTGTTTGAGCATTTGGCAAAATTATTGCTTAGACATTTCACAACTCTGTTAAAGCATTTTGGGAAAAATAAAGGTACACAAATAATTAAACATCTTAAAAAGAGTCAATTGTTAACTTCAGAGAAAACAAAAAGTTACACAAGAATGAAAACAACACAGTGAAGTGTTTGGCTTAGCAGCGAATAATATTTAGATGGTCAAAATAAGGCAAATATTGATTATGGATTATAGCTACATTGGGAGGATGAATTAAAGGGAAATTGGGCCAGGTGCAGTAGCTCACGCCTATAATCCCTCAGTACTTTGGGAGGCTGAGGTGGGCAGATCACCTGAGATCAGGAGTTCAAGACCAGCCTGGCTAACATGGTGAAACCTGGTCTCTACTATAAATACAAAAATTAGCAGGTCATGGTGGTGGGCACCTGTAAATCCCAGCTACTTGGGAGGCTGAGTCAGGAGAATCGCTTGAACATGGAAGGCGGAGGTTGCAGTGAGCCAAGATTGTGCCACCGTACTCCAGCCTGGGTGACAGAGTGAGACTCTGTCTCAAAATTTAAAAAAAGGAAAGTAGAGGGAGTCAGAGGGCTCAACCACAAAAGAGAAGTCTATGGATCCTGTGTTATAGCAGCACATCAGGATGATTCCTTGGAAGTATGGAAGTCATGTAATGAATCACATAGAGACACTTCTGAGAATGGAGGGACCACTGGCAATAATTATTCTGAGACAGCAGGTACAAACAGGAATTGATGGTCAAACTAGATGTATGGTCACCCAAATTATAGCCATATTATTTTAAATGTAGAGGTAAATGCCAGATGAGACAGGTAATTAAGTTGGAATTGGCTGTCTCTAGGGAGTGGGACTGGTGCTAGGAAAGGGTAAGATAGGGGACTGTTGGTTTTTAACGTGAGTCTTTTAGTACTATTTGATTTAAAATAATGTTTGTGCATTATATTAAAATAAACTTAAAAGTTGACTTTTAGAACAGATTAGATTAACATTGTCTAATGCTTTTTGATATAAACCAAAATGTTCCTCTTGTGGCAAGAGGCCATAGAGAAGGACTCCTGGAATACTTACTTTCTATACGATTTATTTGATTTTTTTCCCCAATGTAAGAAAGGTGGCACTGGAGGGAGAATAAGCACTAGGTCCTCTTTATCTCTGAAATAGGGCCTTGGGACAAAGTAGATGCTTATTAGTTATTTGTTAATGAATAAAAACAACATTCAGTAGCATTTTCAAAGGCAGAAAAACCATTGAGAAACCAGGTTTATCAGATGATATCTCCAAGTACAGGTGTAATGGCTTACCAGGCTTATCCTGAGTGGAGTTTTCAGAAGGGGGTCCTGCAGGCAGAGTGAAGTAGAGAGACCTTTTTTACAAAATATAGCTCTAGAGCTTAGAGAATACAACGTTGACTGTCTTGCAGAGATTTCTTTAAGACAACGGTACCTAAAGCAATAATAATTAAACATTCAGAAATCATAGCCTATAATGTATGCCTTTATGGATAATGGTTTGTTTTTTACTGCTAACTTGATGCTCATTAGTTTAGAACTCCTCCAAATTTTTATTCTTAAAGAAAAATTTAAGCCAGGCCTGATGATCATGCCTATAATTCCAGTGACGTGGGAGCCTGAGATGGGAGGATTGCTTGTGGCTAAGAGTTCAAGACCAGTCTGGACAACATAGTGAGACTCTGTCTCTGAATTTTTTTAAAAAGATTAGTCAGGTGTGGCGACATGCACTTGTAGCCCCAGCTGCTTGGAAAGCTGTGTCCGGAGGATCACTTGATCCCAGGAAGGTGAGCTCCAGTGAGCTATGGTGCCACTGCTGAACTCCATCCTGGGCAACAAGGTGAGACTCTGCCTTTTAACAAAACTTGAAAAAAAAGAATATATATATATATGTGTATAATATGTGTGTGTGTGTGTATATATATATATATAGTTATTTGAGCAACAAGATGAAGTTTTGAAGAAAGAACTGGAAGCATTTTCTCTTGGAAAACATTTTTATAGCCTAATATACTATGGTTATGAGGAGGACTTGGATCAGTGATGACCACCACAGGGTGAACAGCTTGTTCAGGGTATTTGCAGTGAAATAGGACCAACAGATTGTGAAATTGCAGCTTATTGTCTATTAATGTGTGTCCTCTAAATTGACGTTATAATGGAAAAAATGGGGAGAAAGGAAAAAAAGAATAGAGGCAAAACAGAAACAAGAAAAAAAAGAAGGCAATAATTCAGCAGGTCTAGCTTTGGAAGCCAGGTCGGTCACAGGTTAAATCCCTAAACTTAGGGTTTTTGGGGGTTTTTTAGCCTCTTCATTTAGAGCACACCTAAACTTCGTTATTTTTAATTTTTTATTACTTTAAGCAGAATTATCTGCCAAAATAAACACAAGAAATACCAGAACCAGTCTTCTTAATTTGAAACCATTTCCCTTCAATGCTTAAGAGAAAACTTACATCAGGTCCGTTTTTCTTAGTAGAGTTATTTTGTCAAGCTTTTCTTGACCCCCAGGTTCCACCCCTAATATTCCAGATTCCAGCTTCTTCTGTGCACCCTCTGTCACAGTCTTTATCACAATTGCATATTAGTAATTGTCTGTTTACTTGCCAGAATTTTTCCTGAATTGCAGGCTCTGGGGAGGGGCCATTCTAGTTTGTTCATCATTGAATGCCCTATGCTCAGTGTTTGGGCATAGTGGATGCTCGATCAATATTTACTGAATAAATGAATTGTCCTATTCTTTCTTTCTTTATTTTATTTTTAAAATAGAGACAAGTTCTCACTCTGTTGCTCAGGCTGGAGTGCAGTGGCATGATCATAGCTCACTGAAGCCTTGACCTCCTGGGCTCAAGTGATCCTCCCTCCTCCGCCTTTGGAATAGCTGAGAGCACAGGCATGCACCGCCATGCCCACGTTTTTGTTTTTTTTTTTTTTTTTTTTTGGTAGAGACATGGTCTAGCTATGTTGACCAGGCTGGTCTCGAACTCCTGGCCTCAAGCACTTCTCTCCCTCAGCCTCCCAAATTGCTGGGATTACAGATGTGTGTCACCACGCCTGACCCTATTCTTTTTTACTTTATATCTATAGGAATCTGTCTGGAAACAATGTGTCCTCATTGAAAACTTGACTCTAACAATAGATTCTGAATTTGGTAACTGGTCAAAGTTCTCTAGCCCAAAGGGAATAAGGCGGTGGGTATTGTGACAGCTTATAGGCCACAGAGAGCTTAAGGCAGGTCTCAAGAGCAGCTACAGAGGGCCTGGGGCCAATTAGACAAAGGAAAAACCTGGGATTCCCATCAGGCTTTGACACTTCTCCTTCTTTTTAGTGACTGTTAGCTCATTCCCTAGCCTGTGAAGCAACTCAGGGGAAGTTTAAATTGTGGCAAGAAACTATATTCCATCTTTCACCTGGCAACAGTTTAGTACATCTGGCTTATTTCTGAGCTGGTGTGTGCCGCCTGGGTATTGTGATCTCTCTTGTTTTGGACTGCAATAACTCTGAGAGCTTTTCTTTCTCTTTGGGAACAGTTTGGTAGCAATCGTTTAAACTAGACACTGTATTTAATTGATTAGGAGTGAAAGTTGTGCCCACAAAGGAAAGGAGTAAGAAGTTAAGTGATGCTCTGAACCAGGGACTCTGTCCTTATTATTATGTAATACCTCCCCAAGTCCCAGTGGAGTCGATAATTCTGATCACTAATAGTGGACATGCACATTATGGAGCTTTGTTTTATTATTTAATTTTGAATTTTGTTTTTGCAGTGGGGATAGATTTGTACCAGTTAATTTGTGTTCTCTTTTCGAGTTCCCTTGTGAGACTTGGCGTATGTTTGAGAGGCAGTCATTCCTAACCATGGTATAGAAAATGAGTTATCAGCACCTACATGCATTGGGTACCTCTCTCAGCTTCTGTCATTGATTCAACAAATATTTACTGAGCACCTATTTATGGGCCAAGCATTATTCTAAGTGCTGGAGAACAATAGCATGTAAAGTAGACGTGATATTCTAGTTGCGGAAGATAGACAGTACACAGAATAAATAAGTAAATTCTACATGTTCAGAGGTGATTAGTGGTATACAAAAGGAAAATCAGGGTAATGGGCATGAGGAGTGTGAGTGGGCAGGGTGGGGAGTGGCAATTTTATTTATCATTATTATTATTATTTTGATGGAGTTTTGCTCTGTTGCCCAGACTGGAGTGGAGTGTTGTGAGCTCTACTTACTGCAACCTCCACCTCCCAGGTTCAGGTGATTCTCTTGTCTCAAACCCCTGAGTAGCTGGGACTACAGGCGCCCGCTACTACACCTGGCTAATTTTTGTATTTTTAGTAGAGACAAGATTTCGCCATGTTGGCCAGGCTGGTCTTGAACCCCTTACCTCCAGTGATTGATCCCCCTTGGCCTTCCAAACTACTGGGATTACAGGCATGAGCTATCATGCCTGGCCAGGAATTATAACTTTAAATGAGCAAGTCAATGTAGGCTTTATTGAAAGCTGACATTTGAGCAAAGGCTTGAACGTGATAAGGAAGTCAGTTCTGCCAGTATCTGGAAGAAGCGATGCTAGCCATATAGAGACCCCAATACAGGACCATGACCAGCATGTTTGAGGAACAACAAGGTGGCCGTGTGGCTCAAGTGGAAAGAGCAGGGGGAGAAGTGGAGAGATCAGCAATGTGATGAACTCTCAGATGGTACCGGGGCATGGAAGCGACTCTTAGGGCTTTTTCTGAAGGTGAAATGGAGAGCCCTGGAAGTGTGTAGGCAGAGATGTGACCTGATGTGATGTGTGTTTCAAAGTCTGGCCACTGCAGTGAGATTGATCTGTAGGGAGTTGGCCAGCAGACTGCCAAAATCCACCCTCCTTCCTCCACAGTGGAAGCAGCTGGCCAGCCAGGGACATTTCCTGTCCTCCTCTGCATGCACGTGTGGTCATGTGACTAGAAGACAGTAGGGGGGCCATTGGCTGAGAAAGAACGAGCGTGTGGTAGAGAGCTGCTTTGCCGACCTGAACCCAGCCCAGACTGTTACATAAGAAAGGAATAAACTTCTTGTTCTTGAAACTACTGAGCTTTGGAAGTACTTTGTTGTGGAAATCTAGCCTACTCTACCTAAGACAAAGGGCAAGAGTGAAATCTAGAAGACTAATGAGGAGGCCTTTGCAGTCATCTAGGTTAAGAAATCATGGTGACCTGGAAAAAGGCGTTAGCAGTGGAGTTAGCACAAAATAAAAAGAGGCTGGACCCTGATTATATTTTGAAGGTAGAGCCACAGATTTTCATGACAGAAAAGGAGAGCTGCTTGACCTCATGGTTTTTGTGCTTATACTTTATAAGGTTGAGAAGTCAGGTGATGGAACAGGCTTGAAGGGGTGTACTTGGAGTGAGGTTTGGGTTGTGTGCTTTTAAAAAAACTTACAAATAAATGAGGTTTAATTGGCTCATGGTTCTGCAGGCTGTGCAGGAAACATGGCACTGGCATCTGCTCAGCTTCTGGGGAGGCCTCGGGAAGCTTCCAGTCATGGCAGAAAGTGAAGGGGGAGTGGGCAACTCACATGAGCAGAAAAGTAGCAAGAGTGGGATGTGTTAAAATTGAGACGTTAATTTGTCTCCAAGTGAAGATGTTGAATAGACACGTGGATATATACATTTGAAATTTAGGAAGATATCTTCTCAGGGATGTTATTTTGGAGCCATTAATGGATGGATTATGTTTAAAATCATGGAATTAGATTGGGACTACTGTAGGGATGAGTAAAGTAACAAAATAGGTCGAAGGATTGAGGCCTGGATGACTTCAACTTTAAGAGATTGGAAAAATAGGGAGAAACCAGCAAAAGTGACTGAATGGGAGCAACCAAGGAGGAAGAATGAAAACCAGAGTGTGCTGGAAAACACTCACCTGTTCTGCTTAGATGTTCAGAGTTCCATGTTGCCTATGGCCCAAAGGAAGACTGGAATGGTTCTTTGCCTTTTAGAAGCAGGAGATATACATATAAACTAGAAACATGAAGATGAGAGCAAACCTGGAGGCATAACAGAGGGGCAAGAAAGAGATTTTATAGCTGAGAATACCCTGGCAGCAGCAGTGGTAAGTTGGGAAATATTTGGATTCTATTTTTTGACAGGGAGGAGAGAGAGAGATTTTTTGAGCAATGGTAATAATCATTTCTATTTTAGAGAAGGAACTGGGCTGGGTGCGGTGGCTTACGCCTATAATCCCAGCACTTTGGGAGGCCCAGGCAGGCGGATTGCTTGAGCTCAGGAGTTTGAGATCAGCCTGAGCAACATGTTGAAAACCTGTCTCTACAAAAAATACAAAAATTAGCCAGGTATGGTGGTGCATGCCTATGGTCTCAGTTACTTGGGGGACTGAGGTGGGAGGATTGCTTGAGCCTGGGAGGCAGAGGTTGCAGTGAGCTGAGATCGTGCCAGTGCACTCCAGCCCAGGCATCAGAATGAGACCCCATCTCAAAATAAAATAAAAAATAGAGAAGGAACTGGTGGTAGGAAGGGGGCTACATTTTGAGGAGAACATAACAACTTTGTAGCTATTTACAACACCAGTAAACCAAGCTGGAGATGAATCAGCCATTTTAAGTGGCCTTGGGATCAATGCCCCCGTGACTTTAATTAAGCTGGGATCAAGGGCCTGACTCTGAGTACAAACTTTCCCTCCAAACCTTACTTGTGTCTTCAGTCTCAGCAAGGACATCATTATATACTCAGTTGCTCATGCCAGAATCTGCTAGTTATTTTTAACAACTTCCTCCCCTTTACCCCATGTCCGGTCATTCACCAATTGCTGAAGATTTTGGCCTCCTAAATATCTCTCAAATTTGCCTACTCCCCTCCACAGCTGATATGGCTTGGCTCCATGATCCTACCCACATCTCCTTTTGAACTGTAATCCCCACACGTCGAGGGAGGGACTTGTAATCCCCATGTGTCAAGGGAAGGAGGTGATGGGGCAGTCTCCCCCATGCTGTTCTTGTGATAGTGAATGAGTTCTCATGAGATCTGATTGTTTTATAAGTGTTTGAAAGTTCCTCCTTCACTCCCCTTTTCCCTGCCACGTTGTAAAGAAGGTGCTTGCTTCCCCTTCGCTTTCCACCATGATTGTAAGTTTCCTGAGGCCTCCGCTGCCATGTGGAACTGTGAGTCAATTAAACCTCTTTCCTGCGTAAGTTACCCAATCTCAGGTATTTACAGCAGTGTGAAAATGGACTAATACAACTGCTGTACTCACCAAAGCCACTCCAATAAGCTCCTGGCTGGGCTCTTCAAAACAGTCTGAATGCCTCCTCTATTCATAGACCACACTGGAGGCAGTGGGAGCTTTTAAAATAGAAATCTTACCACCTCACCTCCATGTTTTCCCTTTCTCCTGGATAAAAATCCTGAGGCTGACCTTCAAGGCTCTACATGTTCTGATTTCTACATACCTCACCAGTTGTGCATAAAGAAACATCATTTGCTGAATGAATGAATAAACCAGTAGACTAAGACCCTGCCTCACTTTGGATAAGTCACTTAAATATTCTAAGCCTCATTTTCCTAATTTGTGAAATGAAAATCATTATTTTCGTCACTGGGATTTGCTAAGTCAAACAATAAGATACCACATTAATAAAATGTGAGTGTTTAGCATGGCATAATATAATTGATCATTGCAAATAAGCCAAATTAGCATTTAGCACAGAACCTGATAAATGCACCCAATACATGTTGTATTGTTCATAATAAATCGGCACTTTGGGGTGCTAATTCTCTTAGGTGACATTTTGCTTTTATAGAATTACCTCTCAAACTCCATAGCACCTCATTCGATGCTGAACAGACAGCTGCACATGGTTATTTTCAGCATCGTACTGCTGCTCAAAAAATCTTCGTTGTCTCCAATGCCTATGAAATCCAGTTTAAGTTCCTGTTTTGCATTCACATTTCCAATTTTGTTCAGTATACATCCTACGATCCTGAGAAATCAATCTCAAACAAAATTTACAGGGTTTCTATAAAATTCCAGGAGCTGTGTTAGGTGCTGGATATTTAAATTTAACCACTGAGGCTGGGCGTGGTGGTCCACGCTTGTAATCCTAGCACTTTGGGAGGCTGAGGCAGGTGGATCACCTGAGATCAGGAGTTTGAGACCAGCGTGGCCAACATGGTGAAATCCTGTCACTACTAAAAATACAAAAATTAGCCAGGTGTGATGGCAGGCACCTGTAATCCCAGCTACGTGGGAGGCTGAGGCAGGAGAATTGCTGGAACCCAGGAGGCAGAGGCTACAGTGAGCTGAGATTGCACCATTGCACTCCAGCTGTGTGACAGTATGAGACTCTGTCTCAAAAAAAAAAAAAATTAACTACTGAAGCCTTGTATGATGTAATTTCACCAGTGAAGCGCTATTTCATTTAAAGAAAGAGTCTAAATAGGCCAAAATATCATTAAAAAGGAATTTCATTCTAAAGTCTCTTGAAGGATATCAACAGGAATTGTGGCCCCAAGAACACAGCCCAGCACCTGTGGCAGCCACAGAAGTGCACTGCTAAGATCTCCCTTCAGCAGAAGCTGCTGTGGGGAAGAGTTGACTGACAGCTTCTGGCTGCCAGGTGGGATTCAACACAGTGTTCACATCGAGGCTAAGCTTGCTCTGGGTTGCACTCAGCCAGTGAATGATCTGGGTAGGGGTGCTAGAGGAGTGTGCTGAAGCTAAGGCTCTCCCTATCTTCCTTCCTTCTTTCCTTTCCCGGTTATTAGACCTGCAAATGGTCTGAAGGCTCTCCTGCCTCTTCTGCTCCCTCCTCCTTTATCCTTCATAGGGATTTTGAATGCCTGTTGCGTATCAAATCCCACTTTGGTGTCTGCTTCTTAGAGAATGCAAACTAACACAGGCAGTACCAAGAGTGGTCCAAGACAACAGACGGTAAGATGGGGCTTGGGACTGGTTCATGCACCACCCAGCTGACAAGGAGGACCCGGTCATGAGGGAAACATCAGGCACAATAATCCTTGGCACAAGGTAGTTAACCTAATTGCTAAAGCTTTCATCCTTGGTGCTCTGGGATCCCACACAAATAGCGTCTGAACAGGGTTCTTACTACATAGTTCAGGAGGTATGGGAGTGGGATCACACACAGCCATGCATACATATCACATACTTCTGTCACAGTCCAGAAAGAGCTGCTTCCTGAAAGGCCGCAACAGCCTACTGAAGGAATGGCTGGAATGCTCAGCGGTCAAACTCTGCAGGGGTAGATGCTGTCCTGTCCTACATGTTTTAAATCGGAGAACTCTATGGCAGTGTGTCCTCTCAAGGAAAAGTACATGTGTCTGGGAACCAAGGATGAGAGCAAAAGTAGTCCACTCACCATCATTCTTATTGACCCACTGTGGGATTATGTGTTTACAGTCCCCACAATTCTGGGCTTTGCAGGGCTGGAGATCCTTGCTCCCAGAAGGGGATCCCTGTGCAGGGGGACTTGGTAAGGCTCCCACTGAACTGCAAGCTATGGCTGCTGCCACCTCACTTGGAAGTCTTTGTGTTCAGGGGGCAGCAGGCAAGAAGAGGAGTCCCCGTCTTGTCAGTGGCAATTGACTTCCATTAGCAGGAGAAGGTCAGGCTGCTTTTACACAATGCAGGCAGAGAAGAATACGTGTGAACCCAAATAATCCACTTGGAGACCTCCTGCTATTCCCTTGCTCAGTTGTAACTGTGGACATTTATAGCAACCCCAGCCTGAGAAAGATATGAGAAACCAAGGGCTCAGACCCCTCAGAATGAAGGTTTGGGAAATACCACCGTGTCATCCACCATACCTTGCTGAGGTGGTAGCTGAAGTTGGGGGTGGGGGTTGATAATGGGTAATGGGAAAAAGAAGAAGAGTATGAAGTATGGCCCTGAGACCAGCTACAGGAACAGGAGCTGTCGTCCAGCCTTCTAGCTTCTCTTTCCCAAATATCCCCCAGGAAAGCTTGGAGGATGCCCTAAAAATGTAAAAAGACAGGACACATATTCAGAGAAGTATTTGTGATGCATTTAACGATAAAGGAGTATAATCCAGAATACGTTTTTTTTAAACATCTGAAATGAATAAGAAATGATAACCCCATAGGAAAATGGGGAAAGACAGGAATTGGTATTTTACAGAGAAGAAACAATGTAGACAGTAAACATATAAAAAGATGTTCAATCTCATTAATGATTGGGCTGATTCCAATTAAAATCAAGTAAAATATATTTGGGAAGGAGGCAGGAAATAGAGTTCATTAAATTGTATTTTTCTCCTTACAGTTTCTACATAATGTATTGCTATATAATATATTGTTAGTTCACATAGGTATTATTATTTCAAAACAAGTTTAAATATTTCTTATGAATGAGCTCAATTATATAAAAAGTGCTTATATTCCTAAAAATCGTTTTATAAAACAGTAGTGCATACAATTATTCTCTTCCTAAAAAATTAGGTTTGATTTTAAAGATGATATTGAAGACAGAATGTATGTAATTATTAAGTTCATTTTAGTTATTTTATAATAGCAGTCTCATTTGGATCAAGATAGATAGATAGGTAGACAGATAGACAGATGGGTTTAGATCAAAAGACACTGGTGAAGTTGTCTTTTAAAAATAAACAGGTAAATCAAGGATTTATCTGTTAAAAGCAGACTGTTTTTTAGAGCAGTTTTAAGCTCTCAGAAATACTGAGCAAAAGGTAAAGGAACTTCCAATATGCTTCCTGCCCCCATATATGCATAGTCTTCCCAATTATCAACATCCCATAGCACAGGGGGTACATTTGCTGCATTTGATGAACCTGCATTGACACATCAATATCGTCCTGAAGTGATCCTTTTGTAGTTCCTCAGCATGATGATTCGGTGTTCACATGCATGTGTGAGATGTGCTGCCCCCAAACCTTGTTAGGACATTGGCACATTACCCGTCTGACATGAAGAAATATACACAGTGCTCAAAAACCATAATTTACATTAGACTTCCCCTTGGTTTTGTACATTCTAAGGGCTTAGACAAATGTATAAGGACATGTATTCACCATTATAGAATCATTACAGAGTAGATTCACTGCCCTGAAAATCCTCCGAGCTCTGCCTGTTCATCCCTCCCTCTTTCCTAACCCCTGGCAACCACTGATCTTTTTGCTATCTTCACGGTTTTGCCTTTTTCAGAATGTCATATAGTTGGAATCATACAATATTTAGTCTTTTCAGACTGGCTTCTTTCACTTACTAAGAGGCATTTGAAGTTCCTCCATGTCCTCTCGTGGTTTGATGGCTCATTTCTCTTCAGCACGGAATAATATTCCATTGTCTGGATGTACCACAGTTTATGTATTCATTCATCACTGAAGGACATCTTGGTTACTTCTAAGTTTTGGCGGTTATGAACAAAGCTGCTATAAACATCTATGTGTGGTTTTTGTGTGGACGTAAGTTTTCAACTCCTCTGGGTAAATACCAAGGAGTTGGATGGCATAGTAAGAGTATGTTTAGCCTTGTAAGAACCTTGGTGTATTTTTTAAACAGACAGCTGGATTTCTCCCCTTTGGCCAAGAATCCTACATTGCAGCACTTGAAAAGGCATCAGTGGCACTTCATGATCAGCCTGCTCATGCTTGATAGCAACCAATGTAGTAGGCATTCAGAATGATGTAACCTTTGGTGTGGTGGAGAGGGATGCGTCCAGGGATAAGTACACAGATTTCCTGGCACTGGAAATATTCTATTTCTTAACCTGTATGAAGAGAACATGAAAGTTGGTTATATGTTTCTTTATACCATGTATAAATTATGTATTTTTGTATTGAGGAAATATATCATAAAAATAAAATTTTTTTAAGGCTCAAATAAAAGGTACTGATGGCTCTGGGATTATACAATAGTAGTTTACAACCTTTGTATGTTTAACACATATTTTCAGAGTTTAGAACTTTTTGCTGTTCACTTAAACAAGACATTAAATATGTCTGTAAGAATCACACTCCTTAAGTGTAATAGCCTTGTTACTGAACCAGACTGGGTCAATTTGCCCATGTGCCATGGGAGACCAAACACTGAAGCACCAGGGTTTTGTAGAGAGAAGAGTTTACTACAAGCTGCTGAGCAAGGAGACAGGAGTCTGGCTCAAATCTGTCTCCCCAGGTTTGGGGCTGGGTGCAGGTCTTATAGGGAGAGGATAATGTGGCATGCTGTGATTGGATCCTGCAGTGAGGTGATGCTAGGAGCTGTGATCTGACTGGATCTTGCCATGAGGTGATGCCAGGGCTCAATCTGATTGGATCATGCCATGTGGTATCTGCATTTCATTTGGTCTCCATTCCTTGGTTCGAGCACTTAGGTTCTACCTGTGATTGTACATTTGGTTCACGTGGACATAATCAGGCTATATAACTTGCACCCATGGCAACTGAAAAACAACTCACCATTTTATTACACAAAGTTGAGCCAGATTGGGTTGGTTCTGCAGTTAACAGCCTCACAGAATCTGCAAAAGCATCCACGGTAATCACTCTGTTTTCCAAGTCACCCTTTAGCATGTACTGGGTGGTGTTTGACAGAGGTGTCTCCCTAACTAGATTTATGCTTCAGCCAAATCTGGACTTTTCTGGAGGACCAGCTCACCTCACAGTGAGCCTCTTCCCTTGCACCAAGTTCTGCTCACCTCCTGTGCCCGTGGCTTGCTCAGCCCCACCTGACACATCACTGTGGTGACAGGAAAAATACATTTTACACATGAGTCAGAATGTCCATATGCCCTGGGAAGTGTTGATGGCACACTGGCTGGAAGCCATTGGCTCATAAACTCATGAGTCACTGCAGCAGCTCCGTGCAGAAAAGTCCACAGCGTGGGAGTGGTGAGGAGAATCTGCTTGAGTGGTGTTGCCTAAACTGGAATTCTGGCTTTGCCATTTACTGGGTGGGTGACCTTAGGCAAGATACTTGACTATGCTTTCATTTTCTTCTCTATAAAGTGGTCATAATGTTAGCATACCTACTTCATACGATTGTTTTGAAAAATAAATGACTTGGTATATGTAAAATGCTTAGAAGGTACCTAGTACCTGATGCTATATGAGTATTAAGATTTCTTTTTTTTTTCTATGGCATTAGAGTAGCTCCATTTAAGTCCAAATGGCAGATAGGATGGGGTCAGGGTTGGGGAGAGGACAAATATGCTTTATGCTTTCTACACCTTGAAGCTTAGTAAAGAGTCGGACTCCGTTTTGACTGCTGGCAGCTCTGGAGCCTCACCTCTTCCTCTTCCCCTCTTGCTCCACATCTCAGTAAGCTAAGAAAGCCCACAACGCCCTCTGTTGGTGCCCGTAGGAAGCTCAGCCCACGCAGGCCTCTTCTCTCATGCAGGAATCCCTAGCCCACCCCACTCCCTAACTACAATAAAGGCCAAGGCTGCTCACCCCTCCTTGCTCTCCCTCCAGGTCCATGTTCAGACCTTCTTTCCCCAGCAAGCCTCATTATGTAATAAGTAAACCTCTTCATACTATTTTGCTTCCAGTGTAGTCAGGATATCCAAACAAATTTTTGGTGTGTGTGGGTCGGTATCCGGCCTCTGTGTGCTGACCACAGCAGAAAGGCATGGGGTGGGAGACAGGGAGGAGAAAAAGCTGCTCTTTCTCTTTCCCCACACTTCAACATAGGAAATGAATTTCCAGTCTCCAGAGTAAAGACGCAGGATCCATAGCACTGAGGGAAGAGAATTGCGTTTCCCACTGCCTTTAAGTAAGGCTCTTGTACTGCCCTAATGCAATGTCCATGTGGTTACACAAGAGACTACCCAAGCATTTTAGAATGTAGGTAGCGTTCCTTTTGTCTTTATAGAAGCCATTAGAATCTTATTTCTTCATGGAGCTTAAAAAGGATGGAAAATAGAAATAAAAGAAATACAACAGGTCCGCGAATAACATTGTTTTTTTCAGCATGATTTCATTATAATATTGATGAGAAAAAAGAAATATATTCCTGCCAGAACCAGTGTCTGTGTGGAGTTGGCACGGACTCTCCCTGTCTGTGTGGGCTTTCTCCAAGCATTCCAGTTTCTTCCCACATCTCAAGGATGTGCTAGTTTGGTGAATCTGTGTGTCTAAGTCATCCCAGTCTGAGTGAGTGTGGTTGTGAGTGTGTCCTGTGATGGAATGTCGTCTTGTCCCTGGTTGGTTCTCACCTTGCACCGTGAACTGCAGGGATAGACTCTGGCCACCCTTGATCCTGAAATAGAATAATTGGGTAAATAATCATCTTACTTGTTTTTATTAATCTTTCTTAAGTGTATTCATAGCTCTCATTTATTTCAATGTTTAATAGTAGAAGTGTTTTAGTCTTTAGGTAGAAGTTTGGTAGCTGGGCATGGTGGCTCACACCTGTAAAGCCAGCACTTTGGGAGATCAAGGCAGGTGGATCACTTGAGGTCAGGAGTTTGAGACCAGGCTGGCCAACATGGTAAAACTCCATCTCTACTAAAAAAATATAAAAATTAGCCAGGCATTGTGGTGCACACCTGTAGTTCCAGCTACTTGGGGGGCTGAGGTGGGAAAATCACTTGAACCCAGGAGGCAGAGGCTGTATTCCAGTCTGGGTGACAGAGTGAGACCCTGTCTCAAAAAAAAAAAAAAAAAAAAAAAAAGTTTGGTGATGTTTTTGTGACCAGAAATATGCAGTAGGAACTTAACTCTTGTTTATTTCAACTAGCCTATGGTGAAATTGGTTTTGTTATGTGTTGTTTTGTTAAAGACAGTTTGTAAGAACTATGGATGTCATACTGTGCTCCATCACACTGTAAGGGAAAGGGAGGGCAGAGAGTGAGACAGAGGACTTAACTCATGTATTGAGGACCTACTGCATGCCAGACCCTGTGTTCTGCCCTCTTGTCAGGCACACAGCATAGACAATAGTCTATGGGGTAGAGATTACAATTCCCACTTAAAAGATGGGGGGGATGAAACTCAGGCAGGCTAAATAAATTATCTGGGGTGGACAGACTCTTAAGTTCCCCATGCCTTCCCCATCATGCTTTCTAGTGTTCAAACCTTTGTGTAAGCCCCTCTCGTTGAGCATGGATGGGATCTGGGACTTGCTCCCAACCAATAGTATATGGCAAAGGTGATAGATGCCACTCCTGGAATTATGTTGCATTTTATAAAACTCTCCCTTACTAGGAGACAGCTCTAGAGACTCTCCTTGCTAGCTTGATGAAATGCTTATGTTGAAAAAGGCCAGGTGGCAAGGAACTGCAGGTGGTCTGTAGAAATGACAGGGGACTTATAGGAACTGCAGGCAGCCTGGTTGCTGACGATGTCCTCCCAGCAGCAAAAAGCTGGGGCCCTCAGTCCTACAGCTACAAGGAAATGAATTCTGCCAATAACCTGAGTAAGCTTAGAAGAGCATTCTTCCCCAGTTGAGCCTCCAGATGAGAGCACAGCTTGGCTGGCAACTTGATTGCAGAATTGTGAGACCCTAAGCAGAGAACCCAGCTAAGCTGTGCTGAACTCCTGTTTTTAGCATCTCCTAATTTAATTTTTTTGGTGATATAGAATCCTATATAACAACCTACAAAGTGTTGATAAAAGGCTGTAGAACATCTTGGACTGCAGGCCATTTTGATTTAGTTTCTCTCACAATCTGTTTGAGAAGTAGATTGTTGAAGAAAGTGTATAGTGATCATAACGTGTGTTAGTATGATAGCATAGGATCATTGACATTAGGATTTAATCATATCCTAATTGATAACTTACTTTCTATTTATTTATACACTCTGACTCTGTCACATTCTTCCAATTTCTATGGAAAAGGTAAATTTAATTTTATTGCTTTATATTTCTGCATTGCTAAAATTTTTCCGGTTAACATCTTTTATAAGGAATTCTGTGAAATTTCTCAATATCTTCCTCAAGACCTTCTCAATATCTTCTACATGACCTTACAAGATCCTTGTAGTGTATGAAATTATTCTAAAGTGTTCCACACCTTCAAATATAAGTAATAAATAAAGGAGAGGTAAAAAGTGGTAAAGTTTGTTTCAGTCAATCAATATTCACAAGTTATATAGTATACTCTAATTTATTACTTTACTTCTACCCCAATTAGTATTTTTTAAGTTTCCTTAGTAAAAGCACTCACTTATTAATATAAATCCACTTCTGCTTGTAAAACTGGTGAATTTGTTACAGAAGACGTTTGAGAGCATATTTCCCAACTTATCCTGGCAATGGCATTACCCTGAATAGAGAGGGCTCCTTTGTGTGACTGCTACCCATTTGCTGCCTTAAGAAAATCTAGTTATCTTATTTGCCAATTCCAGCTGGAAGAACCCACTGGGCAAAAATCATTAAGCCAATAAATAATTCTGTGACCAGTTCCCCGAGATCTGTAATTGGCCCTGTCTGTCCCAGAGACATACAACAGAGGATAGTAAAGTGTAAATGGCACATTTAGTTTTAAATTCGTTGGGAAGGTATCCAGATAGGTTCCTGCCATTATTTTCACCTGTAAATATCCAGCTTTAACAAGCCTCTGACATTTCAAGAAGAGTATTTCTTATGTGGCTGTTGATTACACCAAGTATAGCATTGGCCATATTAATCAGGATGGATGGGGCAGCTGCCTTCCTCATCTTTCGAATACACTGCTGAGCAGTGATGCTCTATGATCCAAGCTGAGCTCAGAAAGTCTCCAATTAAAATATAGTCCTCGGAGATGTTTAGAGATGTTAATTAACCCCAATAATTACATTTGGTTCTCCCTAAGATTGAGAACCTTCTTAAAAACAATTAATGTGACATTAATCTTTCAGTAAATATGTGTAGTCTTTCAATTACACATATTGTCAAATATGTGTAATCTTTGTCTTGGGTCAAAAGATGGAAGAAACATCCCCACTCTTAAGATACTGGCCCCAATCAACAGAAGCTGAACTGCCTGTGTGTCATTCATATTATACATTACCACAGTTATGGTTTTAGCAAAAACAGCAGTGTAGCCTCACCATATGCTACTTGCCAATGAGGAGAATTTAAAACGTGTCCAAAGGGATTTACCATGGCAACTGTCAGAAGCATCTCATTGGAAAACTGGAAATCCTAGAAAATGATCCAAATGTCAGCATTTGTTTATTCTGAAGTACAGTCCATCCATGAGATGGCCACCCGTCTTCCTGAAGGAAATCCCACTCTAGTGTGCAATTTTTATGGCAGAGAAAAAAGTCTTCAGGAGGGTGAGATGAAATATTTTCTGAAACCAATTTAATTTTGCATTCTGGTTTTGTGTATCTACATGCAGATATGCATAAATCATCTCCCACTTTGCTCTACCAAATATTTAGAACTCCTAATTTTCGTTCTCACTAGACTTCTGAGCATTTTCCTGCCCCTTCCTTTCTCTCCACCAAGAATCTCCCTCTTCTCATGCAAGAAAATATAACATAAGTTTGGGCTGGTTTGTAAGTGTGACTCACTTCACCATGGTATGACTCATCCTGAGTAAGCTGATCATAAAAGCACCTTCCTCAGCAATGTCTGGCCTTCTACCCAAACTACTACAGAGCCTCCTACCTCACAGGAAGAAAGTCCACCTACCTACATTCTCTGTCATGTGTTAACTGCATTCTCCTGAAAATTCCTGTTGTGTTCTTTTAAGGCTAATGGTTGGAACTTGAGTGTGCACCAGAGTTATTTGGAGGTCTTGTTAAAATAGAGGTGACTGGGCTCCACCCTCAGAATTTCTGATTCTGGAGGGCTGTGTGAAGCCTCAGCATTCGCATCAGTAACAAGTTCCCAGGTGACACTGAAGCTGCCGGTCTAAGAACCACACTGAGAGTCACTGTTTTAGGCAAAGGTCTTCAACCCTGACCACACTGGTCTTTTGGTGTCTTAGAAGCTCCTCAGGTGATAATGTGCCGCTAGGATGAGAACCATTACAATAAGAGGAGCTGAGGCCAGAGATACAAAGGGGGGTGGGATTTAAGGAGAGTGCCTTGACTCAAAATCTCCTCTATAGGTTTTGTATTTTATGTGAAGAATGCATGTTTTAATATTTAAGCAACCTTTAAAATATTTCGAAAACAGTAATATACGTCTCACGGCCCCAGAATCTATTGTTAGTCAATAAATGTAAAAAAATTATTATAGTCATAATAACAGCAAACTTTCATTTCTAGTTGCTACAACTGGGGGGCTAGAAATGTAATTACGCTATTTTTTATGGCAAGATGAATGTGCTATTTTCTATGAGAGAATAAAAATTTGCAGCATTTGAGCACAGCAAACACATAATAAATGGCATGGAAAACATAATCCTTATCAAGAGAATAATTATCTGGAGACCTCAATTGAGTAAAACTAGAGCTTCTCAGTGACCCTGAGCTGTAAGTTAGTTTGTGCTTGGAAACAAACTCTTCAATCCCTCCAAGTAGTCAACTGAATCATTCATAGTGTTCCTAAGACACTTGATTTAGAAAGAGACCTCGTATGATTTTTTTGTTTACGGTTCAGAATGTACAAGTTAAAAGTAGTGCACTGGATTCTTATTCCTTGTGACCACTCAGTCTTTGTGGGAATCAGGCAATTGTGACCACTTTTCGGGCTAGACTTCAGACTTTTCAGGTTTCTTTTCCTGCTGTCTAGCACAGCACTTGACACAGAAGAGATGCTCCACAAATATTTACCCAATTTAACTGAAAATTGTTGCTCTATTTCAGAAGAACCAAATGTGCTTTTTGTCTTTTTCTTAATTTTTATTTGTACAAAGTAATAGATGCACATAGTGTTAAAAGTCACGACCACTGTTCCACCCTCCTGGCTCCCCCAAATTCTGCTTCCCAGACACAAGCAGTTTCTGCTCTGTCAGTGTTGTCTCTTCTGATATTTCTATCCACATTTGTGTGTCAAAGTCACCACAAAAGGTTGTCTTGATAAAAACAGATACTACGTTTTGATTAAAAACAACAACAACAATAAGCTGAGCTTAATGAAAACTTCTTAGTCGATGGGCAACTGTCCAAATGAATCAGTCAAATGAATTCCCTGGGTCACCTGAGTATTTGGGTTTTATAAAGTTTGTTGCAGTGGAGTTAGTCATGGGATGGCTGATGTAGGAGTCAGAGTTAGAATCTGGGCAAGAATTGGTGAAGATTTGTAAGCCCAGGCACCCAGGATAACTTGTTTGGTACATGGGTAAGGCTAGTTGTTGAAGCAGTCTGTGGTTTTCTCTTTCCAGAGTCTGGGAGTCCAAAAGCGCTGCTGACTAGTTTATCCTGTTTTATTTTTATTTTTTTTGGAACACAAGGGTTCTATTTCTACTTCTAGTTCTGTTAATGTTGCTTTACATATTTTGAATCTATCATTAGATGCATGCACATTTAGAATAGTTCTATGTTCGTGGTGAATTGAGCTCTTTATTATTATGAGATGTTCCTTTTTACCTCTAGAAATGCTTATTATTTTAAGAGACAGCTCATTTAGATGTACTTACATATGTCTGTTTTAGCTGAATACACTTTGCCTGAAGGATTCCCTTTAGTATTTCATTTAGTATGTATTTTCTGGTGGCAATATTCTTAGTGTTGGTTTGTTGACAATGTTACTATTTCTTCTTCATTTTGAAAATATTTTCACTGGGTATGTTATCTTTCTCCAAAAAGGATTTACATGTGCTTAGGGCCAAGGACTAGGTTAGGGGCACTGGTAATACAAGTGAATTTGATTTAAGTGAAAGACTGGGATGACTCAAAGACGACTGGCTTATTTAAATTCACCTCTGTTCCTAGGGTGCGTTGCTTCTGGATGCCAACCTAAAGACAGAGGGATTCACCAGGGCCCCTTTCATCGTTAGACTCTGAACTACAATTGCTGTCTTGCTTACCCCATTAATCTACCAAAAACTCTGCTCAGCTTCTCTGCCTCCTAACTGCCTTTTTTTGAAATTGGCAGGTACTTCCAAGGGAAAAGCAGCCAAAAATACTGGGCTCATCTCTCTAGGTTTCTTCCTTCTTTTGGATTTTGGCCCTATCATCCTTCACTGATTTGAATGCAAACAGATTTTTATTTTAAATTGTATTCAGCTTTCCTAGCTGCTCTCACTAGGATGGATGGTTGGAATTATCTAGATCGCCATGATTGAGGGAAAAACCACTGGTACCCTGCCCATATTCTCTTGGCAATATGTTTTCTGTGTGTGCTGATCTTACAGGTTATTCCATCTCATTGTGGACCGTAGTGAGATGAAAAGTGTCTCCCTCAAAATATCAGTTCCTAATCCCTAGAAACTTTAAATGTTACCTTATAAGGAAAAAAAGATACCTTTGCAGGCATGATTAAATCAAGGACTCTGAGATGGGGAGACTATGCTGGATTACTTGGGTATGACCTGAATACCATCCCAAGTGTCCTTACAAGACAGAAACAGGGAGATTTTCCACACACAGGCAGAGGAGAAGGCAATGTGAAGACAGAGGCAAAGTTGAGGGTGATGTGGCCACAAGGAAAGGGGAGTGGGCAACCACTGTGGGTTGAAACAGTCAAGGAACAGATTCTCCTCTAAATCCTTTGAAGGAGTGCAGGCCAGTTGACACCTTGATTTCAGCCCAGTGATACTGATTTCAGACCTCTGGCCCCCAGAACTTGAGAGAATATGTTTCTGTGGCTTTAAGCCACCCAATTTCTAGAACTTTGTTACTGCAGCTGTAGAAAACACCTAGATTGTTTCCATCAAAGCCATCTTTGTATCATTTTCCTATCTCATTTAATTAATTAAATACCATAAAACACCTGGCAGGTCCAAAGTCTTGAGTCCCTGTCCTGCAGAAACTCACAATCTGCTATCATAAGTAATTCTGACCCAACCTGACAATAATAAGCAGGTGCTAAAATTAAAATAAAATCAAAGAAAGGGCTGTTTTCAGTCGGGGTTTTGTGACAATCTGAGCACATGTAATGCTGCTTGGGGTCCATGTGTCAGAATGACTGAGTTGGGGTGGAAGGGGTTACCTCATTTCTTCTAAGGGGTACATTGAGAATCACAGGGAATGCCGGGGTTTACAATCTGTAAATCTCTGTAAAGGGAAGTAGTATTTTCAGAAGAGCCCACAAGAGGGCAGTATTAAGGAAGGACCAATTTCTACAGGTTCTAGAGAGTGTGAGAGCCAGCATACTCTTGAGCCCACATCCAAAGCACCAAAGTCTTTAAAAATGCCGTACTCAGCCTCACAAAAACCCAGATGCATATGTGCTTTATTTTAGCATGTACCCATCTGATAAGGTATGAGGAAACGACCAAAAGCCATATATGTGTATAAAATTACAACCCTGTGTAGACAGACGCCCTCCTTCATCTGTCTCCCACTTTGGGAGGCTGAGTGAAGAAATGGTCACGTAGAACTGCAGCCAGGATTGAACAGGAAGTTTCTAGAAACGTTTCCCCATACTCCTGAGGTAAAAAGTTATGGAGCCCCAATATCAACCAAATACAAAGAATCAGAAATCACACCAGTCCATAAGCTCAAAGAAGAACACAAACACCAGGATCTCCTTCTAACAAACAGCAAAAACAAAGAACAGCAAAAATGGTGGAAAATTTTACAGGACTCAGTAATCAGAAAAGAAAGATTAAAATGTGAATATTTAAATAGGCAGTGTGGAAACTGGCCATCTCATATACTGTTGTGAGTCAATGCAGGTTGATGCACTTTGAAGAGGTGGATTTATCCATATTGATTCAATTTGGTATAAAATGTACAAAAAATATGTGCAAAATTTAATGCAAGTCTAATTGTAGGGTTGTAGCCTTCAAAAATACCCAAAAAAGTATCCAAAGTCCAAGGATTTGCCTTGAAAATTTTGCTAAAAGATTTAAAGTCCAACAGTCCCTTTCTTCCTATAGATGGATCTTCCTACAGAATGATTCCTATAGGAATTTCTGGGTGTCCCGCCTTTTGCATCACTAATTCTTGACATTTTTAACTCTGCACAAATCTCTGGTGTTTGCCCAACCCTGGGAATCCTTGAGTGAAACCCTGTCTATCCTGCCCTATCTGATTACTGTCACCTAAGTGCAGGTCCTGCCACAGCATGTTTTTCTTTACCATAATCCAGGCTTTCTGAAAGATCCATTACTCAGTTTGACACAGGCTTGTACTCAGTGCTGATGTGGAGTAAAACTGTCATAAGTCTCTAATTCTTAGACCTAATCTTCACTCAATTTAAATTATGGATGTATCAGAATGCCAGTTTTAATCATGCTTAATAAGAAATACTGAATAAAAAAACGATTTATACAAGTAACTGCAAATGTAAAGGATGTGATTAACCATTACCCTCAGTTTGAAAAGGAACAATAAAGAATATTTACAAAACAGTTGCTCTGTAGTTTAAGTTAAATATACTTATTCTGTATTTTGCCTTTGTAAAGCTGAGTTTCTAAATCTGTTTACAGAAAAGGGCACAGAACTTACTTGTAGTATTGAGAATTGTGGGGTTTTAAAATAAACATCTTACTTTGAGAGAAGGTTGTAGATTCTCATGCAGTTGTAAGAAATAACACAGAGAGATTTCACCGGTCCTTCACCCAGTTTCCCCCAGTGGTAACATCTTGCAAAACTATAGTATGTCAGTTATCACAGCTAGGATATTGAAGTTGTTACAGTCAAGATAAAGAACATTTCTGCCACCACGAAGATCTCTCATATGGCTTGGTAATATCCACACCCATGTTCCTCTTTGCTACTTAACCTTTTGCAGCCATGAATCTGTCCTCCATTTCTATAGTTTTGCTATTTCAAGATGTCCTTTCAATGGAAATTATATAAGGCTACAGTGTAAAACCTTCTAGGATTTCCTTTTTGTTTTTCCACTCAGAGGAATTCTTTTGTGATTCATTTGCTTCTAGTGTGTTTGTAATTGCTTATTGTAACATTTTTATGATGGTTACTTTAAAAGTTTTGTCAGTTCCAGCATCTCTGTCATCCTGGTCTTGGTGTCAGTGTCTGTCATTTGTCTTTTTTTTCTTCTTCTTTGAGACAGGGTCTAGCTCTGTTCCCCAGGCTGGAGTGCAGTGGCACAATCTCAGCTCATTGTAGCCTCGACCTTCCCAGGCTCAGGTGACCCCCCTGCTTCAGTATGCAGAGTAGCTGGGCCCATGGGCATGTGCCACCATGCCTGGTTAATTGGTTTTTGTATTTTTCATAAAGACAGGGTCTCACTATGTTGCCCAGGCTGGTCTCAAACTTCTGGGCTAAAGTGATCTGCTCACCTCAGCCTCCCAAAGTGCTGGGATTACAGGTGTGAGCCCCACTCCTGGCTTCAATTGTCTTTTCTCATCCTTTTTGGGTATTCTGTTGGTGCCTCTGGCCCTTATTTGAGCTTTCTCCTTAGCAGTCTTCTAGAACCTCTTTGCCAGGGCAGGTGGGGTGGGAAGCCATTCTATTACTGCCGAGTGGGGGTAAAATTTCAGGCTGCCCTCTCAGCCTTTATTGACATACTCAAGGCAGAGGGGCTCCTTGTTCCTGCCGGGCGAGGTGGGAGTTCCAGCTCCCCACTCAGCCTCCGCTGATACCACCTGGCTAGGAGTAGTGAAAGTGCCTCGTTCCTGCTTCCTGTGTGGCCTCCATCAACACCATGGGGTGGGCGTGGCCTCGTTTCCACTGGGCAGGGGCAGAAGTTCTGATTCTCTAGTGGGCCTCCTCTGATACCCCCTGGCAGGGAAGGGTAGGGAGGCTTTGTCTTTCTGGATATGAGTCCAAGTCTGGGTTCCTTACATGGTCTCCACTGCCACCACAGGGTGTGGGGACTTCCATACCACTTGTCGGGGATGAAAGTCCTGCTCTCTACCTGGTCTTCTCAAATTCCACCCTGGGGAGCAGGAGGAAGGTTGGGGCACTTTGCCATTACAACCTGGTGTGGTTGGAAGTCCAGGCTCCCCAGCAGACCTGTGCTGGCATGGGCGGAAGTGGGACCACAGTGTGTCTAGGATGTTTGACTACACTAGAGTGGATGTCGTCCGAAAGTTCACTGATTTGCCAAGCTGCCCCTTTCCTAGTCCTCTGGCCAGAGAGCAGAGGTTTGTTGGGCATCTCTTGTCTGCACAGGACTCCTTGGTGCTTCCAGGCTGCCAGCTTCTACAGCTCCAGGTCTGGGATATACGAGACTAAAGCAAAACCCGGGAACTGACAGCTGTGTCATTCCTTGGGTCCTGAGATCCCTGGCCAGTCTGTCTTCTTCACTCCACCTTTCAGAATCTTATGTTCATTTTATATATAATGTTCAAGGTTTTGGGTTACACACAGCACGAGGAATGGGGAAAAGTGTATCTGCCCCATCTTCCCAGAAACAAAAATCTTGAGAATTGTGTGTTAATAGCTATTTTCTGAAAACCACTGACTTATAACTATGGACCACATGTTTGTTGTGGGAAAATCCATTTGTTAGAAAATAGAAATCTGTTTGCTTAAAGTTCTAAAGTTTCCACAGAAAAATGGAATTTACTCATCCACATTATACTAACTATGATAATTGTCCCACCGGTGTATAAGAACTGTGGAGGAGGAAAGCAGTGTGCTTAGGGAGTGGGGATGACATGAAGGATAAAACCATTTGGAAAAATGGCCAGCCGGCATGGTGGCTCACGCCTCTAACTCAGCACTTTTAGAAGCTGAGGTGAACAGATTACTTGAGTTCAGGAGTTCAAGACCAGCCTGGGAAATATGGTGAAACCCTATCCCTACAGAAAAATTAGCTGGGCATAGTGCACCTGTAGTCCCAGCTATTCGGGTGGCTGAGGTGGGAGGATCACCTGAGCCTGGGTGATAGAGGCTACAGTCTACAGTGAGCAATCATCATGTCACTGCAGTCCAGCCTGGGCCACAGAGTGAGACCTTGTCACAAAAAAAAAAAAAAAAAGAAAAGAAATGAAAAATCACCAATTACCAACAGGATTTAGCGATAGATAATTAAATTAGAACTATGGTTGTTACTAACTCTAAGGAAAACAAAAATTTGTTTTTGTTGATATTTAAATTGTCGTAATAATATAGTTGCTTTAAATGTAGAGGACAGTAGCAAGAGACCTGTGTGAGCACATGTATGGCTCGATTTAAGAGAGTTAAATCATCAACTATTTTAATAGTTTCTCACTAAATAATGACAAAAAAGATAAATTAAGAAATAGCAGTATACATATATCGGGAAATATGGAAATAAATCCTGGGGAAAAAAACCAGCCAAAATAATTGATATAGGTTGAGTATTTCTCATCTGAAATGCATAGGATCAGAAGTGTTTTGGACTTCAGATTTTTTTTTGAAGTATTTGTACATATATATAATATGAAAAATCTTAGGAATGGGAGCCAAGTCTAAACACAAAATTAATTTATGTTTCATATTCACCTTATACATATAGGCTGAAGGTAATTTCATTTTTCCCTTGGGAATGCGAAATAAACTACTGTTGCTCATCTGTGTTTTGACTGGGACCCATTGCACGAGGTCAGGTGTGGAATTTTTCATCTGTCGCATCATGTTGGTGTTCAGAAAGTTTCAGATTTTGGAAGAGTTTGCACTTCGGATTTTCGGATTAGGGGCGCTCAACCTGTAATTGATAGCTGCAGTCAGAGATGGGACTAAAAGACACCTGAGAAGGAGATTCGTTTTTTCTCTGTCTCATTTTCTCTCTCTTTGCCATTTAGCACTATTTTTTAAAACCTTTGCAGGTATAATGATGTCATAAAACAAAAATTATTTGGAAAATAGGGGTATTTAAAAAACAGTAGATGAATAAAACGATACGTCTACTACCAGCATTACCCTAAGCCATCTTCTCTCCTGGGGTCCCAGCCTCTCGCTGTCTTATGGGACATCTCTCCTCACAACTTGCTTTCAGCTATTTCAGCTCCTCTCAGTTTTCAGCCCCTCCCCATTTCAGAAACTCAGACATCTGATTTTCCTATTTAGAGAAATATAAATTCTTGTATTTCATCAAATGCATGCCTGAGTGCTAAGTGAGTTCACCTACCGAATGACCCATCAATGTATTTTGTTGAAAAAAAAAAAAAAAAAAGAAAGTTAGTTCTCTTAGGGAAAGGGAAAGGCAACGCTCATCCCTAATAAGTTTGCTGTCAGCTTTGAAGCTAATTCTTGCTTAATTTCAGCAAACTTTTCATACATTCTTTGTGAGGGTAGATGTGGAAAACACAACCAGTCCTTGCTCACATGGTTACATTGTGTACCAATTTCAGTTACCACTGTTTACTTGAATAACAGCAATCACCCAACAGCACAATTCAAATTTCAGTTATCATGACATATTAACTGTGAGAAATTGCATGAAGTACCAACTTTGCGGCTAGTTCTTAGTCCACAAGTCACTTTGTAAAATAACAGACATGCATCAATGATCAGCGACAGATTACATCACTTCCTCCAATCTGTTCCTGATGGGTCACGGTGCATCTGTTATTCATTTCAGTGATGGACAGCAAAGCATGTAGTATGGTCTTTTTATCATGCAGTGATAAACCCATGTGGCATTTTGCAAAAATGGATAGCTGAAAAAGACAGTTTGTCAACACAGATGAAATTGCAGCAAAGAAAATAAAGTGATAATACTGCAGATGAAATTTGAAGTGAACATAATGAAGTTATGGAGGAAATCGCTGATCCTGGAAATGTTGAGCCTGCCACTATTGGAGAGATTCCGGATACGCAGGCAGGGGAACTTAGTGCAGCTGAAGTCATGACGTAAGCGAGGAAAGTGGTGTGAGGAAATGGATGAAGGTGTGCCACAGGAAGTGACACTGGAAAAGCCTTCATGGTAAAGGCACTCTTGGAGATACTTTGCCACATCCAAAGTGCAAAGGGTAACATGCTAGAAGCTGATCCAAATTTAGAAAGACATATATGAAAGATGCTTGTTTCCTACCGTAAGCTCTGCAACAAGAAGACTGCAAGCATTATTCAAAATACTCTTAACATATTTTTTATGAAGAAATAAAGCACTTTCGTTCTCAATGTTTCTTATATTTTAAATTGCAATGTACTAAATAACATACTAGTTTGAATATTTTTTTCATTTCCTCATACATTAATAATGCACAGAGTTTTAATGTTTTGGTAAAAAATATTAAAGGTCAGGAAAGTTATGATCATAACTTTCCCATTCATTGTCAAGATTGCTTTGCATGGTTAGGCTTGCACGGCCCTTTTCATGGTCCTGCACTACTGGGCAAAACAAGGACGGCCTGTAAAGGAAATTAACAAATTCATGTTTTCCTTCTTTTCTCTGTACCTGCCTGCCCTCTGCTGGAGGTGCCGGAGATCAGTGAAATTGTCAGACTGTCAAGCTACCGATAGTTGGTTCTCAACCTTGTATTCTTTTCAGCTCTACCCCTTTACTGCCACCCTAGAGGAAGCAAAGCGTTCCCATCCAAAAGCAAGGATGCTTTAATTCTGTCGAGTGAGTCATTATATCCACATTGTGGAGAAGGCTCTCATGCCACTAAGCAATTACATCATGTAACTAAATTCTCTTAATTTGATTCTTTGCTCTGAGTGTAACCTGATACAAGCCTATTATTGGAAAGGACACTGGAAGTGATTTAGTCCAACTGCTGGCTACATCAACTTGCACCACAAAACTAAAATTTTTCCTAGGTTGTAAATGAGAGCTCAGAGAGCATCCTCTTTAAGCCTAGATTGGAATTTTGAGTATACCAAATTCCCCCTAACAGTTTCTTTTTCTGTTCCATTCTGCAATTGTCCTTACTGGCTGGACAATTACTCCTAGGAATGTTTAGCATTAACAGCAACGTAAAGATGTCTCTTGCGACTGATTGAAAGAGCCATAGTATGTCAGTATCTTTTCAGAACTTTCATATCTGCTTCCAGACTGTTTTAGTTCCAAGATAGTGCATCAATCTCCTCTTCCACTCTGTTCCTATCTTCCGCCCTCATAGTTTACATTTCCAAATAAAGCAACAATTCTTTGCCCAGCAGTTTAGCACAAGATAGGTCCACAGGAAATGCTTAATAAATAATGGTTAAATGCGTGAATAAACGAATATATTTTCATTCCTTAATGGAAGCAGCAAAAGTTAACACATAGTAATCAGGCTAGGAATTGGGATGCAGGCAAATTGTGCATCTATAAATTTATAGAAGGCTGTCAAGATATCTCTCTATGGCTAGGTGCAGTGGCTTACACCTGTAATCCCAGAACTTCGGGAGTCAGAGGCTGGCAGATCCCTAGAGTCCTGGAGCTTGAGGCCAGTCTGGGCAACATAGTGAAATGCTGTCTCTACATAAAAATTTAAAAATTACCCAGCCATGATGGTCCAGGCCTCTAGTCCCAGCTACTCAGGAGGCTGAGGTGACAGGATCGCTTGAACCTGAAAGGTTAAGGCTGCAGTGCGCTGTAATTGCACCACTGCACTCCAGCCAGGGCAACAGAGTGAGGCCCTATCTCAAAAAAAAAAAAAAACAAAGAAAGAAATAAAAAGAAAAAGAAAAATAGCTCCCTTTGCTCAAAAGGAGGGGCAGAGATTATAGAACATTTAGGAATGTGTTCTTATCTGTCTTGTATTTTTGTTGTTAAAAGATGTTACATATATATTCGTTATATATTTTTACATTTATTTATGTATAGAGTCATTTTAAGACCATTAAGGTTATAGGTTTAAAAGACTAAGTTAGACACTGTCTTAAACTTCTAAGATTCTGAATTGTCTGTTTTGTTAGAACCCACGGGTTTTCAGTTTCCTCAGTAATAAATTCTAATGAATATAAAAAGAATAAGATAAGAGAGAACTTTTATTTCTAACTTGTCAATAGTTCACAGGTAATTTAACATATAATGTGGTTTATTATTACTATTGTCATAGGATCCTTAAGGTGTCACTTTGCTAGTCAAAAGCCTCTGTGGCTGTTGGTACCTTTGCCCAAGTTTTGCTTGGGCCACTGGGCTCATTCTGTCCACTTGGCCAGGCAGGCTCCACTCAGCTTTTGCTACTGGCTGGGATCCCATGCCTGCCAAGGGATGGGACAGTGAGGGGTGTGTGAGCGAGCATGGGATCCAGCCACAACACAGAGCAAGGGATGCCAGCTGTGGCAGGGTGGGTAGTTCCAGGTGCCAGCATGAGCACTGGGTTCCTGCTAAGCTGTGGCTGGACCAGGTGTACTGCAAGCAGCTTCCACTGCAGGCATCGGGGAATGTGGAGGCACATGGAAGCTTAGAGATGCCAGGAACTGCAGAGCCCCAAAGAGGGTGTCATAGCCCTGGCGTGGGGAGCTCCTAGGTCTGGGCTTCTTAAAGATCTGCAGCTCTCTCCTTGTTGCCCACAGTGTGATGAGCAAGGGGGCATGTTTCAGCCCTGTTTGTGTTATAGCTCTTTCAGTTCCGCTATTCAGGTCCCGAGTTCTTGTCCCATATCCAGGAAGAATGAGGTATAAAGATAACTGGAGGGTGAGCAAGAAGAAGAGGTGCTTTATTGAGCAGCAGTATAGCTCTCAGGAGACCCAAAGTGAGTAGCTTCTTTCTGTAGGCAGGTAGTCCCAATGTCTCTGTAGCCATCAGCAGAGAGGAGACCTAGAGTGGGTAGCTCCTATCTGCAGGCAGGTTGTACGGACAAGTGTATAGCTCTCAGCAGAGAGGAGAGTCAGGGTGGGTCACTCTGCTCTGCAGGGAGGTCGTCCTGTCATCTCTCCAAGTCTGGGGTTTTTATGGGCTTCAGAGAGGACATATGTGCTCATTGGTCCATGGGCAGCCATGGATGGGCCTTGAAAAAGCACCTTAAGTTTTCACTCCAGTCTGTGGAACCAGCAGCCTGGTCCCCAGGCTTCAGGCCGTCCCTGGCTTGAAGGGAGGGTTTCACCAGGACTGCTCCTTTGTGTTCAGGAGCCTGTCTGTCTCCTGCCACCATTCATGGCACCCAGGCTGTTCAGGCTGAGGGGTGCCTGCAGGCCTGTGCTGAGCTACCCACAGTGCCCCCTTGGTTTTCCTCCCATACTTGTCAGTGCCCAATATCTGGAGGGGGCCGAGGAGGCAGGGGGCTGGCTTGTCAGCACTGCCCTGAGCATGTGCACACCCAGCTCGATTGTGACAGCACCTGGGCTTGGCCACAACTTTGCTCTGAAATCAGAGAGGGTGCTGGGGGCAGGGAGGGGCTAGGCAGTGGGGGCAGACACTTCCATGCCTATGTGGGCAGGGGTTGCTTCTCAGGCCCCCAAAAGCACAGGGATGCCCAGATCCCGCAGCTGGGCAGCTGCAGCTGTGTCCAGGAAGGCAGGGTTCCCACCCCTTCAACTGGGAAGCGGGTGTGGATCGCGCCTGTTCCTGGCTCCCCCAGCTCCATGGAGTGTGCAGCCCTGGCCACACCTTCCCTGCTGTGGCAGGTGTCTTTGCAGTGGCCTCTCCAGATGGGCCACTGCTGCCATCACTATTACACAGGTGTTTTCCTTGCAAGAGTTGCACAGACACCTCTGGCCACAGGGAAAGTTATCATGCCCATTTTATATTTGGAGAAAAGATGACAGATGAATAAATGGAAATAAATGCCTGATATTACAGTAGATCTGGGAACAAAACACAGGTTTATTTCACTTCATTACAGTAGTATTTTTGTTGTTGTTGTTAGCACACCCCTTAAAATAGCTTTGAAAAACAATGTGCCTTCTCACATATTTTTATGTTAACAACTGAAATTTTTCTCATAAATAGTAACAAAATATATAATTATAAATATTGACACTTTTTAACAAAAACCTATGACATAACTCTTTTCAGTGTATACAATATAATCTAAATACCAGAACAGTTTTATATGCTCTACATTAACTTTTAAAATATATGAACAGCCTCTCTTCTAACATGAGGAAATTTTACATTGTTCCTGTTTCTCCCTGAACTTATATTTCCATTTTACTTTACCCATACAATTTTTTCTTTAAATTTGAAAGCTTTTAAAATAATTAATTATATTAGCATCCTTTTCTGTATCAAACATATGTGTATGTTGAAATTTAAAGTGTATGTTTCCTTTATTGATAAAGCTGACTGGTAAAATTTTCTTTTAGATTTTATCACAGTGATTAATGTACAATTAAATATAATAAAATAAATACATTATTAAACTTGATAATAAAGATAAATAAAATGTTACTAGAACTATATCTCTTAATAAGATGGATAGAGTTTTTTTCCTTCTTAAATTAGGTTATATGTCAATAGATATGTATTACTTATTGCTAGAATGTGACTGGATTCTATGGAAATTTGCAGCAAAAAGAAATTATTGCCTGTTTTTATGTGTATGGCTTATAAAAATTGTATTAATGACTATTTATAGTAGAATCCACAATCCAATTTTGTTCAGCTACTATACCTCTAAATAAGTTCACAGCAGGATAGAATAAACTGGTAAGAACTGGCTGACTAATAAGAGCAAACAGAAAATGCGCCCAAATGAAAAATGAATATAGACTTTCTGTAACTAATTATCCTTATGGAATAGTTATTTACAGAATTTCCCTATGAGTCTGAATAAATATACAAGAAGATATACAACACTAACTTACTTCCAATATATGTTGCTGATACTTGAAAATTTAACGTTGACCAGCTGAAATTACTGAGGGAATTTGTATCCCTTTTTTCTTGGAATCAAGACTTAGCTGAGACACAAACCAGTGTTTTGATCAAGGCAGCTTCCCTCTAGGCACTGACACCCCAGGGCCAGACCCCATAGCAGGATTCCTGATGGGTGAGAGGTTTGCCTTTACTTTAAATAGTTGGGTCATGGTGACAGGGAATGAGGAACTGGGAAGAGATGCAGCACTATGCGTTGCTCAAGCTCTCAAACAGCTCGGATTTAAGCCTGTGGAAGTTGAGGCCATGTAAAGTGAGTCCCTTAAAACCATCCAAGATTACATACCCTTTAGAAAACTCCCACACCAACTCCAGTTTAAAGACCACATTGGAGACTTCTGAGGCCCACTATGTATTTCGAGTTTACTTACATTTTTTAGAAAGCCCAGCTACACAAAGCCTGCCTAGGAGGTTCATCAGGCTGTTCTGTGAGAGACATTCACAGAAGCTTGAGTCTTTATGTGACAACTGCCCTCCTCAAGAGACTGCAGCATCACAGAATGGACAGCCAACAGCCGGGTGGGACACAGGCAAAGAGCACTTGATGGGAGACTAGTGCTCTTAATACCTTTCCACCTTTGAGTTAAAGTGTATGTCCATAAAGAAAAAAATGAACATCGTTACATGTGAATTGCCTGCCCCAAAAGTAGGATAATAAGAATCAAAATGTAATGGAAACATTCAAACAAGGTCATAGTCATCTTAACGTTAAATTTTGTTTTAAGATACTTTGAAGGGATAGACTTCAAATAAGCATTCTTTTTAGTGATCTAGAGATGAAATAAATAAAACTATCACACTGTTTTTCTAAGGTATGTGATAAACATACAGGTCACAATCCAGAGTATCATAATTATGATTAATAATTCTCAGGGAATCAGAGAACATTTCATTATATTATAATGATTTTTAATCTCCTTTGAAAAATTGCCCCAGATTTATAAAGGAGTTATATGTTTTTCAGAAACTTCAATCCATTAGGAAACTGAACAAAGTTGATGTCCTACCTTTGAGATTTTGAAATGTTATCAAGATGGATATGTAGAAGGCATACTCATTAATAATATAAAGGCAAAACTATGTCAGAAATAGGGTTTTGATTTTTGTAAGTGTTTACTTGGAGTACACATTCAACTTCATACTTCTCAGCCTACACCATTTCTATATACTTGGCTAAATACTTATTACTAAAATACCTGAATAAGTTGGCCTAATTTTCTTCTTTTTTTTTTTTTTTTGAGATAGTCTTGCTCTGTTGTCCAGGCTGGAGTGCAGTGGTGCAATCCCTGCTCACTGCCTCTTGGGTTCAAGCGATTCTCCTGCCTCATCCTCCCGAAATGCTGGGATTACAGGCACATGCCACCATGCCTGGCTAATTTTTGTATTTTTAGTAGAGACTGGTTTCACTATGTTGGCCAGGTTGGTCTTGAACTCCTGACTTCAGGTGATCTGCCCTCCCAAAGTGCTGAGATAACAGATGTGAGCCACCATACCCAGCCTAAGTTAGCCTAACTTATAATTTATTTTCTTATTGCTAGAATTAATATATATGCATTTGTTCAAAGATTGTGTTTTTCAGATTTACTTCTACCCGTGATATTGCTAAATGGACTTTTATTCCCAATTAGCAGTTAAATAAATCTAAAATACAGAGGTAAAAATAGACATTGAAAAACTGTGATTCTGAGCCTCAGATCACTAAATTGATATTTTCACGTTGCTAAGAAACAGTTTCTATTTAATTGGAACAAAACTTCATCAATGTTTTCTGTTTTTCTCAGTTCTGGGAAATAATCCCTTAACGATCCAATAAAATGAAAACCTGAATGTGGATTGGAGTATTTGTATTTATTTAGAAATGTAGAGATTCCTACCTGTGGTAAACAGCCTCCAAGATCGATCCAGTGATCTCCACTTCCTGTTACTCACAGCCTATGGAGTCCCTCCTACATTGTACCAGGGCAGGCCAATGGAATCTGGCAGAAATGATGGTATCATCTTACATCCAGGACTGCATTATCAAAGAACTGCTCATGGCTTTTCTCTCATTGCTTGCTCTCGGGGAAACTATCTTGTGAGAGGCTCAGGTATGGCTGAACTCAACCTGTGTGCAGGTGAGTGAAGCAGAGCCTCGAGCTCCAGATGGATCTTGAGATGGCTGCAGCCTGGCTTGACTGCAATTTCATGGATGACCTTAAGCCAGAACAACCGGGCTAAACTGCCCCCAGATTCCCGACTCTCAGAAACAGTGAAATAATAAATGCTTGTTATTTTAGACTGCTAAATATTGAGATAATTGGTTATGTAGCAATAGGTAACTAATATACTACCTTTAGTTACTGGGCTTTCTATTAAACCTGTTACTTAAAACAAATTGTTCTTTAGTCCAAGCCTATTAGTATTTTGAAGTAGAACATTGTTTTGCCGTTACAGAAATATGCCCTAAATTGGTAGCTCTTGATGGTGGTGGTTCCACTCTCCTCCTACCCAAGGACCACCTAGAGCTCTGTGAGGGAATGCTTTTGGTTGTCATAATGATTAATGGAGCTCACTGGCCTCTGGTAGGTGGGGACTAAGGGTATTAGACATACTGCAATGTGTAAGACACTTCATTTTAAAACAGCAAAGGAAATATTACAAAACACTTGTTTTTTTATAAAAGGTGCTCCGATAGAGCTGAGAGCTACCAGCTTAAAGAGAGGAATGTCCTGCTTTTCCTGGGGAAGGGTAAATTAAATCTGCTGATCTTTTTTTTGAAATGGTCCATAATGGAAAAGTAAAAGAAACCAGGAATTTGTCACATGGAATATAATTTGCTAAAAATTTCAATATAAGAATGTGAAATTTGTAATAATAAAAAAGTCCATTTGAAATGGTATTTTCTAATAAGAGAAATCAGCCTTTAGTTTTAGGTAACAGGTTAGTTTGAAACAGGTAGAATTCCATACTCATGGAAGGAAATAATGAAGCAAATGAAATGAGGAGGTGTTCCCACTGCCCTTTAGCATCCTAATCTGGGCAAATTCAAAATTGTGAAAGGAAGACAAAAACCTTCCTTAAAAAATGAAACCTTATTTTGGTACAATTTTTATTTTCATATAGATATAAAAATATGCATGCTATTGAAATGATCAGAGATTGATTTGATGTGGTTCATAAAAATTGAGATCTATAAGATATATTTTAGAAGAAGTTAGGTCTTTTAATATAGCATTCAGAGTAATTTTTCTTTGATGGTATATACATTTTAAATCAAATGTGATATAGTGTATTCTAGACTTATAGGATTTATTTGAGTAAACAGAATATGTCAAGTGAGTTTGTAGTCTCTGTAGCGATTCCATTTGGGTTGATAAGGCAAAGTCGCATGGGGAGGGCCCTAGGTAAGGGCTGGGATATTCTAGGACAAAATGCAATAGACCATGAACACCATCTTCTTATAAGGCAGTATAATAGAGGACTGAAAAAGTCAGGAAGCCAGAGTCCCTGTTTTTATTTATTATATCTTTTTATGTGTTTGCTTATTATTTTTGTGATGTATGTGTTTATATATTTTTTAAATCACCTTTCTAAATGTACAGTTCTGTGAGTTTGGACAAAAGCATAAAGTTGTACAACTACCACTACATTCAAGGTATTCAGCTCCATCACCCTCCAAATTCTTTTTTTTTTTTTTTTTTAGCCAAAACCTCGATCTACCCCAGTTTGGTTTTTTGTTTGTTTGTTTGTTTTGAGACGGAGTTTCACTCTGTTGCTAGGCTGGAGTGCAGTGGTGTGATCTCGGCTCACTGCAGCCTTCGCCACCTGGGTTCAAACAATTATCCTGCCTCAGTCTCCTGAGTAGCTAGGACTACAGGCACGCGTCACCATGCCCAGCTGATTTTTGTATTTTTAGTAGAGACAGGATTTCACCATGTTGGCCAGGATGGTCTCGATCTCTTGACTTTGTGATCTGCCTGCCTCCACCTCCCAAAGTGCTGGGGTTATAGGCATGAGCCACCATGCCTGGCTTCTACGCCAGTTTTTAGCAAGCTCTGATCTATTTTCTGTCTTTATAGTCTGGCCTTTCCTAGACTGTTCTAAAAATTAGATCTTATATAGCTGTTCTAGTTTTTTTTCCTCTCATTTAGCATAATGCATTAGAGATTTATCCAAGTTGCTGCATGTACCAGTAGTTCATGTTTTTACTGCTAAGTAGTACTCCATTGCATAGATGCACCACACTTTGTTTATCCATTCACCCCTGAAAGACAACTGGGTTGTTTCCAGCTTTTGGAGGTTATAAATAGTCACTATAAATAGTCATGTACAGGTTTTTGGTTGAAAATAGGTTTTTATTTCTTTTGCTTGATATATGTTTAGCTTGATATTTAAAAAAGCTTCCCAACTATATTCTGAAGTGGCTATATTATTTCGTATTTTCACTAGCAATGTATGATGGTTCCAATGCACCACATCCTGGTCAGCATGGAGTTCAGCTGGTCTTTCAAGTTTAGACATTCTGTCAGATATGTAGTGGTATCTCAGTGGGTTTTAATTTGGTGTCATACATAAGAAATCTTTGTTTATCTTTGTTCCCATCTTGCTTTATTTCCAGTGTTTCCATTATAGGTTTTCTATAGTTTTTATCTCTCTGCTGAAATTCCATATTGGTTCATGCACATTGTCTACCTTCTCTATTACCTTTGACATATTACTAACAATTATTTCAAATGGTCTGTCTGATAGTTCCAACATCTGTATCATCTCTGAGTCTGGTTCTGTTGATTGATTTATCTCATGACAGTGGGTTACTTTTCTTGTCTTCTTGTCTTCTCATTTTTGACTGAATACCAGACATTGTTTGTAGGACAACAGAGGCTGAAACAAACAGCGTATATGATTAAAAATGATCATGTCTCTTCTTTGGGTAGGTTATTTGTGTAGGGGTTGAGTTCATCTGGTTAGCAGTTGAGCAGGTTTTGTTGCTGCTTGGGTGTCAAAGAGCTTTTCTCTCTCTTTTTTTTGAGACAGAGTCTTGCTCTGTCACTCAGGCTGGAGTGCAGTGGTGCAATCTCAGCTCACTGCAACCTCCGCCTCCTGGGTTCAAGTGATTCTCATGCCTCAGCCTCCCAAGTAGCTGGGATTACAGGCATGTGCCACAACACTGGGATAATTTTTGTATTTTTAGTAGAGGCGAAGTTTCACCATGTTGACCAGGCTAGTCTCGAATTCCTGACCTCAAGTGATCCATCTGCTTAGGCCTCCCAAAGTGCTGGGCTTACAGGCATCAGTCACTGTGCCTGGCTGAGATTTTCTCAATGTTGCAGCTCTACCCCCAGGTTTCAGCTTTTCCTGTGTTGTAGCACCTCAGAAGGGTCTATTTTCCCAAGGAGTGGACTGCTATTGCTTATTACCCAGTATTGCAAGCTCAGTTGTTTTGTTCCTGTGTGATCCTACTTCTTTACATGGCAGCCAAACTGCTTTTCATCTTTGGCAAATCTTGTATGGGACTTCCCTGCACTTGCCCAGTGGTAGGAGACTTCTAATAGTAATGGTGTAGGATCCTGCACCCAAGACTCTTCCTTACTCCTCCAGTAATGACAAGGTTTTTTATTTTATCCCTTCACTAGCTGTGATGTGTTTTCATTTGGTCTTAGAGATATACAGTTTCTTCCCCTGAGCCTAGAGGCTTTTGTTCGTTGAGAAAGGAATTTAAGGAGGGCTTTGTGACTTTCCCTCAGCAACTGCATTCCCCTCCTCCAGGCCTGCACCACCAAGGAAGACTCCTTCTGGTGCCCCACTCTCACCCAATCTTTCTCATGAGCACCAAATGGAAGTTTGTGAAGAAGATCTTGTAATTTTGAACTCTCTTTGTGTTTTTGGCTCCCAGACACACCTGTACTGTCACACTAGTTCACAGTGAGACTTCTGCAATTTGTTAGAAATTTTTGCAAATCCTTCCTACTTGTTTGATGGCAATCAGCACCTCTTCTTCCTGTGTTCTGCCAAAGCTGAGAAGACAGAGCTTGCGCCCTGTATTCTTAGAGAGGCTTTGGATTTCAAACAACTTAGTTGCCCTATGGCCTCGACTATCTGATGGGTTCAAGAAAAATTATGAGTTTGTATTTTATCTGTAGTTTTTCTTCTTTCTAGGGTGGAAAAGGTGTTCTTGTCTGTTTTCTACATCCTAGGTAGAACTCCCATTGTATCTTTAAAGATATTCTAGAGATTAACATTGCAGATATTTTTCCCAGTAATGCATAGAAGAGTTAATAATTTTCACTGTCCCAATTTCATCTTCACATTTGGCTGAGTCATAGACCAGCTAGGAAAAGGCCAGGCATTATTGTATCTGGCATACTGCTACGTGCACTCAAGTGCTATCATCATTTTCTTGCCCTACAAGAAGGCTTGGAGTTTCTCAGAACAGCCCCTCTTTGTGGGCAGAGGTGGCTGGCTGACCACCAAACATTTGTGCTCCCTTCTATAGTAGAGTGCCATTGGGAAGAATTGGCCCTTCCATGAACTACACTTTACAGCTTGCCTTACCGTTAGCTACTGCCATGTAACTATGTTCTAGTAAACAAAAAATTGCAGAATTGATGTGAGCCACTTTCAGGGTTTGATTGTAAAAACCACTCATGTGGCACTCTTCCATGCTCCTTCCCTTACACCAGGTAGATGCAAATGCTCACAGTGGTGTGGGAAGTTGGGTGTTTAAGAAGGCAGAGGCTCTATTGATCTGAATCCCTAATGACTGTGTGGAATGGAACTCATACCCTCCCATCCCCCGAGCCTGGAGTCAGCTTGGATTATTTCATGAGCAAGACATCAACTTTGTGTTCCAGCCGTTAGAGATATTGAGGTCAATTGCCATGGCAAACAGCCAACCCTAACTAATCGTATCCTTTCCTTCCCTTGTCAAATCGCCTGGTCAGCCTGCTCTGATACGAGATTTTACCAGGCTTGCCAGTTGTCTGTAGGTCATTCACAAGAAACAGATTCCTAGACCCTCACCATTCATGTGCAGACGAAGTTGAGGAGCTAAAAACTAGATGAGATTTAGAAAAATGTATTTTCCAAATGTGATAAAGATTTCATCTGATGTATTGACTCCAAATTATTATTAGTGGCTGCTCGTAACGCTGTGTCAGGAAATTGAGGCAGTATCCAGGCTGATAGAAAAGAACACTGTGATTAATTGGCAATAACTGTCATGGCAGGTGAGGTAGGAGTGATGGCATGGGTTCAAACAACTTTGTCATCCCTGGGATGTAAGCCAACCTCTTGGATGCATTCAGTAGGCTGTTCCTAGAAATAGTACTCAGATTTGTAAGTCTCAAGTAAGAGGCACTTACTGTTAAGCCAATATCTTTACCATGGCTTTTACTTATATAAATTGGTATGATTTATTGGCAACCTTAATCAGCTAAGTTATAAATGAAATTGAGACTTCCCTCTGCCTAGATTCTACTTGTTTAGTTCAGAAATCAGGTATTTTCAGGACTCAAAATTTCTAGTAAAACAATTTTGAAGGCACACATACTGCTGTCATCTGAGCAGTGACAAAGCAGATGATTTTAATCTTTAGGACTGTGATCTGGTGTCTTGAAGTCTATTCTGATGAACTGATGAACTCCTTATCTGGCTTACAGACTGGTCTGGCTAACAGAAGGAAACAAAGAGTAGGAAACAGTCCCTGATATAGACAAGACCCCTTCTTTCTGCTGTGGGAATTAGAGTTTACTTACACTGGCTCTCAAGTGCTTGGATTTTTTAAGCTACATGTTCTTAGTTATTATACTATTTTCTTGATTACAGAGGATGAAGTTTAGATACACACACCTAAGTCCAAATCACACTGCATCCAAACAAAATCTTAGCTTAATCCTTCTTACAAACACATTAGAGATTTTTTATTTTCACAAAACATGGGAAAGAGTCACATATTTTCAACACAAAATGGAGAAGTTAGCCAAGAAGTTCATGTAACCTCTAATCATGAGGAAACAGACACACCCAAATTGAAGGATATTCTGTAAAATAACTGTATCAGAGTCTTTAAAAAACGTTAGCCGGGTGCAGTGGTTCACGCCTATAATCCCAGCATTTTGGGAGGCTGAGGTGGGTGGATCATCTGAGGTCAGGAATTCGAGACCAGCCTGGCCACCATGGTGAAACCCTGACTCTTCTAAAAATACAAATATTAGCTGGGCATGGTGGTGCATGCCTGTAATCCCAGCTACTAGTGGGACTGAAGCAGAAGGATCGCTTGAACCCGGGAGGCGGAGGTTGCAGTGAGCTGAGATCATGCCACTGCACTGCAGCCTGGGCAACAGAGCACGACTTCATCTCAAAAAAAAAAAAAAAAAGTCAATGTCATGAAAGAATTTTTTAAAATGGTTGAGGTACTGTTTTAGATCAAACAAGACTAAAGAGGCACAAAACTAAATGCAATGCTCAATCCTCCATTGAGTCCTGGATAAAACAAGCCAAAGAGATAGTTTTAAATCTTTTGAAGAAATATGAATGTAAACTTTATATCAATGTTAAATGCCTTGAGTATGAAAATTGTAGAAGAGTTTCCTTGTTCTTGTAAGATAGGTGCTGTAGTACTTAGACCATGTCAACATGTCTGCACTCACTCTCAAAGGATGTGCATTACACCTAAAGACATGCAGCAACTGTGCAGAATCTAGATGAAGGCTATACGGGCATTTATTGTTCTGGTCTTGCAACTTTTCTGTAGGTTTAAAAATTTTCACATTTTGGGCCGGGCGCGGTGGCTCAAGCCTGTAATCCCAGCACTTTGGGAGGCCGAGGCGGGTGGATCACGAGGTCAAGAGATCGAGACCATCCTGGTCAACATGGTGAAACCCCGTCTCTACTAAAACTACAAAAAATTAGCTGGGCATGGTGGCGCGTGCCTGTAATCCCAGCTACTCAGGAGGCTGAGGCAGGAGAATTGCCTGAACCCAGGAGGCGGAGGTTGCGGTGAGCCGAGATCACGCCATTGCACTCCAGCCTGGGTAACAAGAGCGAAACTCCGTCTCAAAAAAAAAAAAAAATTTTTTTTCACATTTTAAAGCTGGGGAGAAAAGCTTTTAGGCAATACCACTTAATGGTATAGCCTAAGAATGTTCTGTAATATATTGGCCGGGCAGGGTGGCTCATGCCTGTGATCCCAGCACTTTGGGAGGCCGAGGCAGGTGGATCACGAGGTCAGGAGTTTGAGAACAGCCTGGCCAGCATGGTGAAACCCTGTCTCTACTAAGAATACAAAAATTAGCCAGGCATGGTGGCATACGCCCGTAGTCTCAGCTATTTGGGAGGCTGAGGCAGGAGAATCACTTGAACCTGGGAGGAGGAGGTTGCAGTGAGCCAAGAGTATACTACTGCACTCCAGCCTGGCGACAGAGTGAAACTCTGTCTCAAAAAAAAAAAAAAAAAAAGGAATTTTCTGTAATATTATATCCTAACCACTCATAATGACTACTTTTTAATAACACCATGGTATTCTTTTGAGGGAATATGTATTCTCTTTAATGATTCCACAATTTAGATTCCTAATAAATAATACTTCAATGAGCATCTCTGTATGTGGCTTTCTCCATATTGTAGATTCTAACCTTGGCATAAATTTCCACAGATAGGTTTCTGGATCAAATGGCCATTTATGGAGAATTTGAAACATTCTGCTGTGATCTATTATTTTTTTAAACTGCTAAGTGAGGCGGCAGGATCTTAATAAAAGTGAGTCATTTCAAACAGTTACATTTCTGTGAGCCTGAATATTTTTAGATTGCTGACACCCCTTTTTCCTCATCCATCTGCCAACCTCCCCGATTGCCATGGGACCTTGGTTCTGTCTTTGCTGCCATCTATTCCTATAGATGAGATTTTTCAGACTGAGACACTGGGCACCAAGAAGCCAGTGAGAGTAGGAGGAAGATATTAAGCTTTTCAATATTTCATCAAACAAAATTCATACATTTCTCACACTGAAGCTCACATGAGTGAGTTTACATATGGAGTCTGGCCCTGGGTCAGCTTTGAAAGGTAGGGCTGCAGCCTCAGGCAGCAGCTCAAATGCAACCTGACACCCTGAGCCAGAACCGACCCATGAAGCTGCACCCAGGTTCCTGACCCACAGAGATTGTGTGAGAGAATGAACGTTTGTTGTTTTTAGCTGTCAAGCTTTAGAGTACTTTTAAAATGCTGCAGTAGATAACCAATACAGATTCTGGAAGTGAGATGTGGCCATAACAAAAACACAAAATGCGAATAAAAGACTTGAACACATACTTCATAAAAGAAGGTATGTGAATAATAGGCATATAAAAAGGAGTGCATTAGTCAGCAGGAATATGCATATTAAAAGCACAATGTAATGCCACTACACTCCTACAAGAAAGGCTCCAAGTGTTGGTGAGAATGCAGAATATCTGGAACTCATATATTGCTGGCGGGAGTATAAAATGGTGTAAATGAATAAAGTTAACCTAAACCTAAGGCAGTTGACCCAGAAAGTACGCTGCTAGGTTTATACCAAGAGAAATGATTGCATGCATTCAAAATAAGAGGAACACACAAATGTTCCTAGCAGCTTCATTTTTCATAGGCCTAAACTGCAAATAACTCAAATATTCATCAGCAGAAGAATGGATAAATAACGTGTGACATATCCAGGCAATGGAATACCGCTCAGTAATGAAAATAATTGAAGTATACCTACAGCAACTTGGATGAGCCTCACAGCACTATTTTGAGCAAAAGCATGCTATGTTGTTTCATTTAGATGCCATAAGGATCAGGTTAAAACAAATCGGTGGTGATAAAAGAGAAGTGGGTGCCTCAGGATTGGTAAGTTGTATTGACTGGAAGGTGGCAGGAGTGAACTCTGTGGGGTGATGGAAATGTTCAACGTTTGGTCTGGATGGAGATCACATGGTTTTACAAATCTAAAAAAAATCACACAATATTCACCCATTTTGTTCATTTTACTACTATATAAATTACATGTCAAGAAGATGGTGTCAAAAATCCAAAGGCCTTTCTGGCCTTAGGGAACATGTCTTTGGTCCCTTCTCTGAGATCTCCTCTGAGCACTCTTTCCCTTATTCACTTCCCAAACACCCTGACCGCCTTCCTGCTCCTCCAGCACACCACGTGTACTGCCCCTTCAGGGCCTTTGCACTGGCTCTTCCCTTATCAGCACTCCCTACCCTCAAATATCCCTGCAGATACCATCCTTCACTTTATTCAGGTTTATCTGGCATAGTCGCAGTTCTGTGAAAACAGAGCTCTGGGCAAAGGTTAAGTCTTAGAGTGTTACTTGGGAGGTAACACTCGATGTGTTAGTTTCAAAGCAGCTGTAATAACACACCACATGCTGTTGTCACTCAGAACAACAGAAATCTATTATGTCACAGTTCTGGAAGCTAGAAGTCTGAAGTTAAGGCCATACTCCCTCTGAAACCTGTAGGGAGGCTCCTTCCCTGCCTCTTCTAGCCTTGGTGTTTGCGGCTCTCTGTGGAGTTCCCTACTACTTAGATGCACTGCTCCAATCTCTGCCTCCATTGTCACCTTGCCATCTCCTGATGTGTCTGTCTCTTCTCCTTCTAAGGACAAGAGATTGGATTAGGGCCCCCCTAATGACCTCATCTTAACTTGATTCTATCAGTAAAGACTGTCTCCAAATACTATAAAGTCACATTCACAGTTACTGGGGGTTAGGACTTCGACATATCTTTTTGGGGAACATAGTTCAACCCCTAAAACTCAGTCGGTGCACAGGCTTGGCCACACAGTGGGCCGTGTGGAGAAACTGCACCACAGGGAGGCGGAGATGGAGAGGCAGTTCAGCTGCCCAGCATCCTCCAGTCTCCTGTTTCCTGTCTCCCACTGGTCAAAGTTCATTCAGGGGGAATAAAATCCTCTTCCTTTCTGAGTTGCATCATTCAGCCCCATTGGCAGTTGCTCAGGAAACAAGGCCCTGCAGTTTGGCATTTCAGCTGAGAATGGATGTGGGGACAGAAGCCAGATATTCTAGGCCTGTGGCTGGTGAGCCTCAGAAAGGGAAACCACAGGGGCCTGTGGTGGCTGCAGGGAGCAAGTGGCTGAGGAAGGGACAGGTGGTGCTGAGACAGGCCGCAGGTTTTGCCCATATGTCACCTGATCAGAGTGGCCTTCTCTGACTACTTCATAAGAGATAGATGCCCCTTCCCTGTCTCTGCATTTCCTTGTTTTGCTGAATCATTCTTCACATCATTTATCACCACTGGACATATTATATATTTATGTGTTTATTTGCTGTGTCTCATTTTACTCACTACCACAGTGTCCCCTGCAAGTAGGAAATTTGTCTGCTCACCCTTTGCCCTTTCTTTAGTGCCTAGCACAGTGAAGGTGCTCAGTAAATATTTATTGAGTTTCAATGACTCAAAGAATCAAAGGATGTAAAGAAATGAAAAAGACTCGGTCTCTGCAGTCTGTTAGGGGGTAGCTGAGTGGTGGCAGTGAGGTTCTCTTAGGTCCAGACAGGCCTATCCTAAGCAGGTCAGGAGCCAGGTGCAGCTGACAGCAGAGCTCCATTTCCAGGGTTTGAATTCTGTAGCTCCCCGAGGAGGCTGAGGGCTGCTAGGATCACAGCTGCAAAGCCTCTGGGTCACCAGGCAGAGGAAAGAACAGACAGAGGGAACCCTTCTCATCTGGACTTGGAGGTCAACCTTGCCCAGAGGGGAGGGTATTGCTTCCTGCAGAGACCCTTTGGGGAGAAAGAATCCTGTCTTCCCATGTTGACCTCTTCCTAAGCCTCCTGAGTTATTTTGTATCTCTGGAACCAAACCAGTACTTTTAATCCCAAAATGCCAATGAATATATCTTCTTTACTAGCAATGGCACTATCATATTTTTAAAGATGAAAATTAATATAACCTAAGCAAAAGAGCTTGGCTCCTTATTACTTTCTTGCCGATTCAAGATTTAATATGTCTCACTTTAATGACAGTTCTCCATTTTACTTCAAGTTGTGCATGCTCTTGTTTCAATATAATCAATATGATTTTTAGTCACATTCTCTCTTTCCTGTGCTATTTTCTCTGTGGAATCCACTATATAAAGTCATCCATTTTTTGAAACATGTAGAAGACCATATTGGATTACAGATGAAAAGGAAATTGTAACAAATACTGGGTGACCGTAATTCATTCAAAATTGGTTTGTGACAATTTTCTCTATTAGTGTGAAAAATGTGTATAATATCACAGGTAGAGATTTTCTGAGTTGAATAATATGCTCTGTGTCTCTCTTACAATAACAAAAAGCAATGGCAGCAAGAATCAAAGGATGTAAAGATTTATTTCACCAAAATAAATCTACTCCATCACTAGAAAATAGGCCTAAGACCAAAGCTGTGACATGGTGACATTTTCCTCACTGCAAATTGTGTGCCTAAGTTCATTACTGCGACTTTACCAACTGAGCTTGAGAAAGTGGCATATGTAACCTTCTCCCTTTGCTTTGGTGAGAAAGTGCGGGCTTCATTTCCGTGAGGAAGTCTTTGGCATGGGTGGAGGGCTGAAGCCAGTCTGGACCTGAGTGATGTGTGGATTGCTGACTTTCACCATTCTGGGTTTGTGAGAAATTGTCCTTTCTGGGAACGGAGTGAGGTGGAGCGTTCGAGCTCTTTCCTAGCCTCTTGCCTCCCAGGAGGCAGAGAGTTCGTATGTTATAGGAACTAACACTAATAACTATCATTTTCTTTATAGAGGTCAGTATGCTTCTCTAGCAGACGAAATTACTTCCAGGACAAAAGATTTTTTTTTCTCTTAAGACTTGCTTCCATTAATAACTAAGTCACAAATTTTAACTCTGAATTTTTTTTTTTTTTAATTCAGGGAGTTCATTTTAACTTTGCCTCCTGAGTGTATCATTGACCTTTCTGTAAAACTAGGAACTGTAACTGTACTTACCTGTGAAGTTACCTGAAGAGCACAGGGAGTACAAAAGGGAACTTTACCTTAGTCTTTTACAAAGCTGGGGATTGGAAGACAGTCACTAGACAAGCTCGAACCAATTTTTTTTCTTGCGCTCATGATATTTAGTTGTTTGCCTTAATTCTAGTGCCCCAAAGTTAGATATATCTAAAGTACAGTTAAAACTAAACAGCTAATTCCTTTCTAATTTAATTTACTTTTACATGCTATAAAGATAGAAATACAAAAGCAAAACAAAGTTAAAACTTTGCTTCTAAAAATCGCAAAGAAATGTAATATTGTCAATCTAAAAGAAAGGAACTGGGGCACAATTAATTAAGTAGGAGTTTATTTGAGCCGAGTTTGAAGATTGCAACCCAGGCGCACAGATGTGCATTGCCCGAATAGACACTCTGATTAGTGGCAGTTACAGGCAGACTTTTATTTATCTTTTTCTTTTCTTTTTTAAATAGGGTCTCACTTTGTCACCCAGGCTGGAGTGCAGTTGTGCAATCTCAGCTTACTGCAGCCTCAACCTCCCAGATTCAAGTGATCTTCCCACCTCAGCCCCTCAAGGAGCTGGGACTATAGGCATGTGCCACCATGCCTGGCTGCTTTTTGTATTTTTTGTAGAGATGGGGTTTCGCCATGTTGCCCCGGCTGGTCTTGAACTCCTGGCCTCCCAAAGTACTGAGATTACAGGAGTAAGCCACCACACCAGGCCTACAGGTAGCCTTTTAAAGGTAAGAAAGGAAAACAGTGAGTGGGCTGATACAAAGTTGTTTGTCAGGTATTCTCACTGGTTTACAGAAATAACACGGGCTAGTGATTGAGTATTCATTGTTCAGCTATAGGGTGTGGGTTATAGTATATGTTGTGGCACTATTAGGTTAATTTATAGCTACTGTGGCCATAGCTAAGGCAGTTTCAGGAGATAAATACATAGTTCAGAGTGGGGAAAGGGGCACAACTGTGATCTCATTTTAATGCCTCTCTGGGCCTAACAATTCAAAAGGGTTCACAATCCTCAGATGAAAGCTCTTTTCTTTCCTTAATACCTAATTTAGTACTGAAAATATTGAGGTTTAAAAAAATTTCGTTATCATAAATAAAATTTTAGCCACTTTCCTGTCCCTCCATTATTGCTTTAAGATTTTAATCCAAATATATTCCCCTAAATGGACAAATCGCAGTTTTAAAACAAACCACAACCTTTTTATTATAACCCACAAATTGGGACTCTCCTGATCAGATATTTTTAATTATGCATTTCTTTTTTAGAAAGCTCAAGAGAGTGTAAGAGCTGTACTTCCCTAATGAGTATGGTATTCCTCACAACTCCCAGGTGAATAGCTTTGCGTAGAAAAGGCAATTGTCTTGGTTGAGTAGAAATTAATGTCGAAGGTGTGGAAGGAGGTTGACTTGATTGGGTCTGCACTAGCCTAAGTCGCAGATGTTAAATGGCAAGTTTCATGTGAGGCACCAAAATAGAATAGATATGAAATTCCAAAGTGAGATGCCAAGATGCAAACTTTCAATCAAAATACGAAAGACCAGTTTCATGAGTCCAAAACTTCTCACCCAAAGGGGGAAATAAAAGTGCCTACGAAGGAAAAATTAAAGGAAGATTTTGTGAGGAGTTGTAATGATTAATTTTATGTGTCACTTTGAATGGACCAAGGGGGCCCCAGATTAAACATTGTTTCTTTGTGTGTTTGTGAGGGTTTTTCTGGGTAAGATCAGCATTTCTTTCTTTCTTTCTTTTTCTTTTTTTTTTTTTTTTTTGAGATGGAGTTTTGCTCTGCCACCCAGGCTGGAGTGCAGTGGCATGATCTCAGCTCACTGCAACCTCTGCCTCCCAGATTCAAGCGATTCTCCAGCCTCAGTCTCCCAGGTAGCTGGGACTACAGGCGCATGCCACCATGATTGACTAATTTTTGTATTTTTAGTAGAGAAGGGGTTTCACCATGTTGGCAAGGATAATCTCGATCTCTTGACCTTGTGGTCCGCCTGCCTCAGCCTCCCAAAGTGTTGGGATTATAGGCATGAGCCACTGCGCCTGGCTGAGATCAACATTTCAATCAGTGGACTCAGGAGATTGCCCTCCCAGAGGAGGCAGCATCCTATTAGTTGGGGACCTGAATAGAACAAAAAGAGGAATCTGCCCCCCTTTTTCCTGCCTTACTGCTAGCACTGGGACATCTCGTCTTCTGCTTTTGGATTGGGATTTTTAGCAGCTTCCCTAGTTTTCAGGCTTTTGGATTCAGACTGAATTACACCACTGTCTTTCTTGGGTTTCCATCTTGCAGATGGCATATGGTAGAACTTCTCAGCTTCCATAACTGTGGAAGCCAATTCCTCATAATAAATCTCCTTTTATAGATACAGATATAGACATAGATACAGATATATAACCCATTGGTTCTATTTCTCTGGAAAACCATGACTAAAACAGGAGTATTTGCTTGTTTTAGTCATGGAAGTCTTGAAAAATAATATTTCTCATATTTTTTCCTCTCCATGTGGGCCACTCAGAGAACCTATAAGTTGGGAGCATAGGGGACTGTTGTCTGACTCCAGCCCCGGAAACCTAAAAATGAAGAGAGAGGGCCTGGTGAGCCTCTTTGGCAAGTGAAGAGGCTGTGCTATTGGCAGGATTGGTCTGCACTCTGAGTTTATTAGAGCAAAATAGGCGTTGAGTGTCCCTATGGACCAAATGTGGGACACACAAAAGAGAATGATCCTGGAGCCCCTTTAAATACTGCTCAAGAAGACAGCTGGGGTGTGGGTGGAGGATAAATTGGGAGTCCTACAGAGGGAGGAAATTTGGAGGGGACTCAGGAAATCCTGAGTGGCACTTGCCTATGTGGGGGGCCCAGCAGCAGGGGCACCTAAGAACACATGAAGAAGGCACTCATAAGGGAAAGAGCAGGCTTGACATTTGCCAGGCCTGGAAGATACAGTGCCATCTTACAACTGTCCCCGTGAAGTAAGAACTTTCCTGCCTTCCTTTTTCTCTTCCCTTCCCTACTCTGATTCTGGAAGGGTCAAAACCAGTGGCTTTCACAGTGGGCTGGGATGAGCAAGGAAAGGAGAAGCTGACTGCATCTTCTCTCCGAAAGGCTGAGACCTGCCTATGACCAGCTGTAGGTTGGGGAGGAGGACAGAATTCTTCTCTTTGAAATAAAGATTGAATTATGTAGTGATATATTGGTTTGGGCATTCTAATAGAAAGAATCTGATACTTTTGATCACCTGTAAGTGACCGAAAAAGCTATATCCAGTGGCAGGGGTAGAAATGCCTTCACTGAGCAAGTTTAAAAGGACAGTGAGAGAAAACATTAAAATTACTTTTATGATTTCACCCCAGGAGTACTGCATCTTCAATGAATTGGTCATATCACCAGCAGGAGTGGTAGAGGTGTTTTTATAACCTATCTTCCAATGAGGTACCTAAAACATGGTGAATCAGATTTTCCCCATTTACGGATATGACTGCATGCCCAATCTATGATAGAATTTCCTGGAGAATTTCTATAGGTTTCTCAGCAGACCTATCCCTTGTATCCTTCACAGTCAAAACTTGCAATTTATAGATGTCAAAGCCCGTTAGTATAAGTGATCTCGATAGCTTATCACCACCAGATCCCTGTGAAATGCAGAGAACACATAGTATTATCTGCACTGTATGAAGAATAACAGCTTAGAGTTACTGAACACTCACCATGTGTTTGGCACTTATGCTAAATATCCTACAAATACCAAGTTCATGTGTAAAACTATTAATTTCTCCACTCTGCAGATGATGAAATGGAGTCTTAGGCTAAGTAGTTAATTTAAGGTGAAACATTTAGTAGAAGATGGGGCTGCAATTTGAACTTGGCTGCCTGCCTTCAAATTCCTAACTTTGAACCTCTGCTCAGATGAACAAAATGGAAATCAGACATTTAGCAACTCATTCAAGTATCTACATAGCATTAACAGATATTGGTCTTGTCTCATCCTTGTCTCATGGAGACTTCAGTGGAGATCTTAGTTCTTCAGTAGAGAAAGAATTTGCTAAACTATAGGAAGGAGGTTAAGCAGATAATACCTTTTCCCAGTGAAAAAACAAGCCTCAAAAGATAGTATAAGTAAATTATAGCTATGTATTAGAATATTTGGTGGCCAGGAAAAAATGTTTAAGGATTTTTTTAAGGAATGTAAAGCATTTTTCCATTCCAATAGAAAAAGTAGCCTATAAACTATTAATACTTTCAAATCTGTTTGAATACATGTATCTATGCACATGCATGATATGCACATATATACATATACATAGTTATATATATATATGTGTTTGTGGGTACATGTATGTCATATTGTTTCTAAATTTTAATTGTTTTTATTTTTGTATAGATGGGGGTCTCATGATGTTGCCCAGGCTGGTCTTAAACTCCTGGCCTCAACCAATTCTCCTGCCTTGGACTCCCAAAGTGCTGGGACTACAGATGTGAACCACTGTACTTGGCCTTGATTGAATCTTTTTACAATCAAAAAGTTTAGAATGAAATGCACTAAAATATTAACTGTATTAACTCTAGGTGATAGAATTATGGGTAATTTTTACTTTTTCTCCTATACTTTTCTCTATTTTCCCCCGAAAGATCAATCATATTATTTTTCCTCTCCATATGGGTTTATTAATATTTTATTATTTACTTAACATTTTTACTGAGATGATTTGCATACTATAAAATTCACTCATTTTAATAATACCATTTGATGATTGTTATTAAATTTACAGAATTGTGTATCCATCACCACAGTCCAATTATTTTAGATCATTTCTAGAAGATCTCTCAGGCCCATCTGCAGTCATCCCTTATCCCCACCTCCCAGCCTTAGGTAATTCCTTAGGTAATTTCCATCTCTATAGATTCGCTTTTTCTGGAAGTGTCACATAAATAGGATCATGCAACATGTGCTCTTTTGGGACTGACATACATGATGTTCTTTTAAAGAGGGGATGTGAATAAATATTCTTTGGTCCTTTGCTTTTCCCATCCAATCCAAGAAAAAGCCCATTTTCTTCATCTTAATACTATGATAACTAATTATCAACAGTTTCCTTTACTTCTGCAGTTATTGACCAGGAATCAAATCTCTTTCAGATCACAAGATAATCTGTAGAACAGTAAAGCTATTCCTGACGTTTTAAGGATCTCCACTTTTTAATTTCTCACACATTTCTCTATTTTTACATTAAAAACTGATTTATAACTATTTTGTTCTTACCCTCTGGACAGTCATTGTAGACATGCCCTATACTCCCATTCTATTGGCAGAAACAGGGACACCATCACTGCTGCTGCAAGGGCTTTGGAATCAGACAGACCCAAATTCAGCTCCAGGGCCCCATCTCCTGTAGCTGGGTTATCGCCCCTTCCTGAGTTCAGCGTCTTAGTGAGCATCTTGGAATTACTCATACCTACCTCCAGGCTGGATGGAGACTTGTACATGCTCTGGACAAGCTAGTGAACATTGGTTCTCCTTTGAAAGGATATTCTTTAAATAAGTCTTCAACTTCTCTTTAGAGAAAAGGCAGGACCCCCACACAGCAAAACAAAGGTCTTGCAATTCATCACAGCTACCCTCCTTAAAATGCACTGTAGATTCCTCGAGGGTCTCACTCCCACTCCCAGCAGCTCATCAGTGTCTTCCTTCCAATCCAATTAACACTCTCCCTGAAAGTACTGATACATACCATTTTCAGCATTTCATTACATTTTCAAGGATATTTATTGCTCCTTGTGGTGTAGTGTCCTTCTGGCTCTGCCTCAGAGTGTTCTGAAGATTAAACGGGATCACACATGTAAAGAGTGCTGCACGGAGTCTAACACTCAGTGGATGTTCAATAAATGGCGACTATTAATAGTATCATAACCAAAGCTATGGCAACTCCGAGCTTCCGTGTGATGACAGGTGATGTGCCACTCCTTTCTCCTCTAGCTCCTTATCTGGAAATCTTTGCATAAAGGCATTTTCAGAAAGCTTTTGGTGACCTTGAAACATTTTCAGGTGCTCTCTGATGTGTTTATAAATGAAACTTAATATATATAGGAGATACATTTCCTCCTTCATACCTGTATAGTAAAAAAGCCACAACATAAATACCTTTGGTTAATCTTTATATAGTATATTATTTTAAATGTTACCATAAACATGATAGAAATTAACAGAATGAAGGTCAACTGGGGAAAAAGCCCTGAGCAGGGAGGGAGGAGTTGCTGCTGGAACACTGTGGCAGACCTGAAACCAGATCCTGGCTATTGAGCAGAGGGAAATGGCAAATCTTTGGAGGCTTTAAATCATGGTAATAATTGTCAGGATCAAAGCATCCCAGAAAGCACTTGCTGTTTCCTTCTCTCCAGTCCTCTTGAAGCTCCCATCAGCGGGGTTGGATGGGTGTGGGGAACAGTAGAAGAAAACAGTACTCTGTCCCTTTCCCCCATTGTCTGCCCCCAAATGCAGTGCCGTAAATATCAAAACAGTGCTTGGTGATAGTTCAAAAGATTTAACTTGTCCCCAGATTCGTAAACAACCATCGGCGTGTAATTTGGTTCTTGGCAGCGTGTAACTGAACAACTTGTAGGCATGACATTTGTGTGAACATTTACAAGAGACAGGCCCCATTCAACACTCCAGCCAGAGGAAGCAGAGGAAGTGGGGCCAACCATCCAAGTTCACCTGAGCACTGGAGGTCGGGGGGTGTCCTGGCCCACATCTTAAAACCTCAGTTCTCCTGTGGTCCGGCTACTCCCCATTCTCAACTGTGTTTTCTTCACCATACAGGTGACGGAAGTGCAGTCAAGCCCAGGGTTCAAAGCCAGTGACTTCAGTCTGTCACCCCCTCAGTCCACATAGGGCCCACCGGCCCCTCCTTCCCTGCCCTCTGCACTGCCCTCACTGCACTCCCCCGAATTGCGCCCAGCCCTTCCTCACCCCGCAGGAGAAGCTGCCCTCTCATTCCTCACTGAGAGACTCAACGGGCGTCCCCACGCCAAGCCCTCCCCGCCCTCCCCTCCAGCCCTTTCTGAAGGGGAGACACCAAAGGTGAGCAAGAAACCGCCGGCAAGTTTCGACAGCTGCTGAGGAAGACTCAAGGGTTTCTAAGGAAACAGAGAGGCAGCAGCCATTTTAGTGCCATTTGCTGTATGAAAAATATATAGACACTGGCATCCCCCTCCCCACTCGCGCCGCAGCGCCTGCCCTCCCGCCCGCCTCGGAGGCCCCGGGGCGAGGGAGGGGCCCCAGTCTCAGGGGGACGCAGCGGCCACCTGTCGCAGGTGCCGGCCACCGGGGTCGCCACCCCCAGAGTCCCCCAGCGGGCGGGACCGCGGGGTCCCCACCCGGGGCGGAATCCCCACCCCCGGGCGCCGCAGTGCAGCGGCGGGCGAGCGGCTCGGCCCTCCCCGCGCCCGCGTCCCGCCCCCTCGGGTCCCCTCCCTCGCTTCCCCGCCCCAGGCCGCAGGAGCCCGCGGGGAGGGCGGGCCCGTCGCAGCCGCGCTGGTCGCGAGGCGGCCGGGAGGAGCGGGGTCCGCGCGGCGGGCGAGGCGGGGGCGGAGGCGCAGGCAGCTCGAGCGCGGGAGGTCGCCGCAGCCTGGGACACCGCGCGCCGCCGCTCAACATGGTCGCTGCGCACGCTGCCCATTCTTCCTCCTCCGCCGAGTGGATCGCCTGCCTGGATAAAAGGTAGCTCCGCCGGGGGCCGCAGCCGGGGGCAGGGCTCTGCGGCGCTGCCCGGACCCGGAGACCGCCGCACCCCCACACCTGGGCGCAGCGCGGCCGGGCTGCGGGTGGCCGGGGTCCCCGAGCGGGGGAAGGGGTTGAGGTCCTGGTCCGGGAGACAGGAGGACAAGGACCCCCGCCTCTCGTGGGGTGCCATGAGATTATTACACGTGGTGGAGAAAAAGCAGCGCAGTGGCCGGAGGGGGGCTAGAAAGCACCCCCCTGTCCAACCCCCCGCCCCGCCGCGACTCCAGGCTCCCCTCCTGGGTGGGGGCTTATTTTCTCTTGGCATCACGGGACAGAAGAATCGATGCATACCCCTTCCGGCTATTCAGACCTCGCGGGTATTAAGTTTTACGGAGGGGTGGGGGCACCGGCAGGTGCAGAGTAACATTCTTTTTTTGTTCTCGAAGGCAAAGTGTGAGGGACCCAGTGGAGCTGTCGAGTCCCTTGCTGAAATTCACAGCTCTCTGCCCCCGCAGTCGCTCACTCAAGGTCTGTGTTAGAGAAGGTCATTTGGGAGGCTGCTTCCGTCTTAATACCTGCTTCTCAGGAAAAGACCTTTACTCTAAAAAAATTAAAACCATAAAGCATGTAACTCCCGATGACAGCTCTCCCTAAGGAGGATGTGTGTGTTAACAGTGGATTGCAGTTGTTTTCAAGCTCTGACAGCATAATTTTCTGTTTGTCCAGATTGCAGGTTTAGCAGTAAACATTACACGGTATGTTAGCAATTATAGCTTATTACCCTGATTAAAAGGTGATGCATCTGAACTTTCAAGAACTGAGCAAGAAATCTTGCCGAGTGAACTGCCTCTGAATTTCGGAGTTAGATGCAGAAGGGCAATGATTCACGTCTTGCAGATATCGGCATGACATCTCTATTTGCATTTGTGTGAAATATTTTGTGCTCTGCCATATTGAAAAATTTTCAATTAACAGATTCGTAACCAGATCAAACTTGAAAATCTTAAGTGTGACATGCTTTGCATACTCTATTATAGGCCATTGTTGAAAAGCATTAAGTAATTTGAGAAAAGCTAAATGTAGCTCATTTGAATAACTTAATATATCTGAGAAATAAACTTGACTTTCAATTACCACACAGTAGCAAGATTTTTGGCTGGCAGTGCCCTATTTATGTCTAAAATGATATGTACTAATATTAGAAGAGTTGCATGCAATAAATAGTAAGACAATGAAAGTAATGGTTAAATCATACAAGACTATGTAGAAGAACTAAGAGCATTTAAAGTATAGAGGTTGTTAGTGTGATAAGTATCTAAATTTAATAGATCAGGAAAAAGGAATTATATGGGATTCAAGATCTTGCACTTAACCTATAAATAGTGTGCTTCCTTATGAGTGAAATTTTTAGATAACAGATAACATATTTCTATTTGTAGAAATGCATGGCATGGCAGTTTTTGAACAGTCGGTAATTCACTGGAAACCCTTTAGTCAATAAGAAGTACTTATGGCAAAATCATAGAGCAAGACTAACACAAGTGGGACATATTCGACTCTCTTTTCATAATGTGTATCTGCCCAAATGATTTTGCTTGAAATTGATTTTTAGAGCATGGTGCCCCCATTTAATGCCACCATTTATAATGGTAAAAAAAAATCTACTAGGGAAAAAAAACCTTCACAGATACTGAGTGTAGCATCAGAAGAGTGCAGATGAGTGGATAGATCAATAAGTTAAGGGTTTTAGGCCCAGAGCTGTCACCAGTTCTGATATTGGACATGTTACTTTTACTTCCCTTGAGTGTCTGAAAAATGAGGATAGGACTATCAGGGATAAGTGGACACATGGAAGAAATAAAAAATGGTGAAATACTTTGAAAAAACTGTAAGGTGCCATGTAGCCTTTTTTATTTTGTGGCATTAAGAGAAACATTGCATGTTCTGCAGTGTTCATGCCAGAATCAATTCCTATGAGGAAATGATTTAGGGCAGCAATCTTATTGTAAGAAGGCCGTGGAGGACTTGTTTTGAAGTTGTGTTTTTACTTAGATTGTTTTTATTTTATTTTTTTTAGGGAAGGGGAAAGGTTGAGAGTGCTGATGGAAGTTGATTAGGGAAGCCCTCTGAAACCTCCGTTTAGTGGGGACACTGTCCTCAAAATCTCTGAGAAGTGCTATCTTGATACTCTTTTTCAGGCACTGTGCTGGGCACTGGGGATGCAACAAAATATGAGAGCTGCTTATAAGCTTGGAGGGTCGGGGAGATTGGTGGTGGGACAGCTATATAAACAGCTAACCACAGTGCAATGATAAGTGCTTTAATGGAGATGTATAAAGTGCTTTGGGAATGCAGATGAGAGAGTTATCAAGTTGGCCAGGATGCTTCCAGAGGATTCCGGCCTAGACCTCAGAGGCTGAGGGAAATTTTACCAGGAAGAGAATAGGGAGGGCATGCCAGGCAGTGGTGTGGCATATGAATATGCTAATTTCTTCCCAACTACAAAGTCCTCGTGACCAAATCTAGAATATAGGAATGTATGCTCTATTTTTCTAAAACCTTTTTTATTATGGACATTTTCAACCCTGCACAAAAAAGAAAGAATAGTACAATGAACCCTTGTGAGTTAACTTGGGAATATGATGCTGGGACCTATTAACTGGGAAAAGGACATAACTGGGAAACGTAGTTCAGATATGTGCCTCATTCAAGTGACAACTGTTGTGGATGGCGAGAAAAAGAGAAACCCTGGGACTGGAAATAAAAAGGAGAGTTAAAAGAGAAAGTCTGCAGGAGTAAAGAAGTATGCAATGAAAGCTGAAGTGAAACAAACAAAATGCAAGGAAAATAGAGCCTTAAAGTGTTGGTTAGGCATGCCTAGAAAGGTATCATAGATAGGACAAGAGTGTATAAACTTGCAAGTGGGGAAGGAGGTTGAAAGTGTTGTAGATATGTAGGTCAGGTTAAAGAAAGAACATCTAAAGCTTTTTATGTATCGAACATCCATGGTCTTGGACTATGGTGGGGCTGTGGAGATGAGGGTCTACAAGTACTAATCTTAAAATCAGAAAGACATTGAACATTTGGATGGATAAACCAACATTGAAAAATGTCTCAGCAGATGTATTGTTAAAGTAAAACAAGCCCCTACTATCTCATGGATCTTACAATTTTTTTCTGAGGGGATGGTAACTAGGAACAAATTACATAGTTCCCACTATTTGGGACTTAAGATAGGTAAAATGTCTTTTTTTGGGGAGGGTGGGGGAGATAGAGTCTTGCTCTGTCACCCAGGCTGGAGTGTAACGGCGCAATCTCAGCTCACTGAAACCTCCCCCACTGGGGTTCAAGTGATTCTCACCTCAGCCTCCTGATTAGCTGGGATTACAGGCACACACCACCATGCCCGGCTAATTTTTATATTTTTGTAGAGATGGGGTTTCGCCATGTTGGCCAGGCTGGTCTCGAACTCCTGACCTCAGGTGATCTGCCTGCCTCAGCCTCCCAAAGTGCTGGAATTATAGGCATGAGCCACCGTGCCCGGCCCATTGTTTAATCTTTTTTTTTCCCATTGTTTAATCTTAATTAAAATATTTTTCTCATAAGGTTTTAAATTTGCCAACTGTGAACTTAAGATCTACTTATGGGTCCTAGTTCTCAGGGTTGGTAAAGGATTATTATGAGGGATAGGGACCATATACATTCACGTATGTAGCAACTCATTGCTGGCATTCATTACGGCCCATGGGCCAGATCTGACAGCTTGCCCGTATGTCTTGTGAGTGAAGAATGGTTTCCACATTCCTGACGGGTTGGAAATAAATCAAAATAAGAGTAGTATTTTGTGACCCATGAAATGTCTATGAAATTCAAATTTCAATATCTATAAACAAAGTTTTATGGGAACACAGCCATGCTCATTTGGTTACATATTGTCTGCAGCCACTTTCCCGCTGCAGTGGCAGAGCAGAGTAGCTGCAATGGACACTGGACCCGCAGAGCTTAAAATATTTGCTATGTGGACCTTTACAGAAGAAGTTTGCCATTTGTTATAGATGAAAGAACCTATCTAAGTGATTGACAGTAAAACCACTGGAGATAAAAGAAATTGTCTTCATATGGAAAGGAGTTCATGGTGTTTGGTTTCTTGTTCTTTAATGAGAAGTATAGGTTGGAGAAAGGTCCTCAGTTGATTGGCTTTTTGAGGAATGCTGGCTATCACAGGCCAAAGCAGAAGATGAAGTGGGTTATACAAAAGGTTGTGATCTTTCAAAGGCAGATGAGGAATTTTTTTAAGTATTCATGTTTCAGTTTAAAAATGCCCCATGGACAGTTTCCATCTGACTTGCCCCCAGATAGATGTTATGTTAGCTATTTTGATGAGGTTGAATGAGAGTGAAAGAAATCAAGGAGCAAATGTTTTAAGAATCAAAATGCTTTGTAGCACACATGGTGAGAGAAGATGACTCAGATATCAAAGAAGGATCAGACATGGGTCCACCCTTGAGAAATACAGAAGATCAAAGAAGCACACAGAGCAGAAGGGGGTCCCTGGAGGAGGCTGGTATCTACTAGCCAGGTCCCAAGGGATGACATTACTCTGGTAAATTCTCCAGGGCTCAGAGCTGGTCTTGCAATCCCAGAATCCTGACTTGTTAGCACATCAGGAGTACATCTTTCAGCGACAGATACGCAGGCACCAGACTCTCAGAGACTGTAAAAGCCAGAGAGACAGTTTATTAATTTGACAATAAGATCTGTCACATCAGAGAAGTGGACACTCACATCTTTTGGCTAATGTATTCTTCCTCTAAGTAAGCTGAATGGGAAATCCAGTTATTCTCAGAAGTCCGTTTTCTGCATTTACAATGAGAAGCCAAGCTGCCAGGAGGTCAGGACACTTACATCTTCTGGCCTGTGCAAGAGTACATCCTCTTCCTAGAGCAACAGAGCCTGCGAATTGGATGATAATGAGAAGGTAGTTTTGGGAATTGTCCAGGACAGCGTGGCTGCCACCTCTTCCAGTCAGAGCACCACTGCCTGTGCTCCCAGAGCATACTTTGGTGTCCCACTCTAATAACGTAGCATAGGTTTGACTCCATTATAATGGCCTGCTTACTTCTCTTTTCACATCGCTTGACTTCAGTACATATATTTTATTCATCATTTGATCTTCAGCTTCAGTGCAGTGCCTTGACTAGAGAAGGTGCTAATGGACCCAGGGTGGGATAGCCACAGGCATCCTTCTCCTCAGGGATCATGGCCTCTCTAACCCTGTAAAAAGGCTCTTACAGTGGGCCCTTTGCTGGGGAAATGAGTGGGTGACATCATGCACATCTGCCTCTGTTGCTTCTTCTGTGTGTTTTGGCTAATGTGAATACTTAAAAAAAGAATGACCCTGCATAGCTCTAATCTAATCTATTCTTCCTCCTTAAATCCTCCCCCCACTTTTTTAAAAAAACTAACACTTTTTTATTATAGAATAATTCAAAATATACAAAAAGAAGACATAACAGTATGATTCTTAATTCTTTGTGTGTGTGTGTGTTTTTTTTTTTTTTTTTTTTTTTTTTAGACGGGATCACTCTGTCACCCAGGCTGAAAGGCAGTGGTTTGATCACAGCTCCCTGCATCCTTGACCTCCTGGGTTCAAGCAATCCTCCTGCCTCAGCTTCCTGAGTAGCTGGGACCACAAATGTGTGCCTCCATGCCTGGTTAATTTTAAAATTTTTCTGTAGAGATGGAGCCTCCCTACGTTGCCCAGGCTGGTCTCAAACTCCTGGGCTGAAGTGCTCTTCCCACCTTGGCCTCCCAAAGTGCTGGGACTATAGGCTTCAGCCACTGGGCCCAGCCAGTGTGAATCTTTTGTGCCACCCCTTCCCCTACTCCAGCATCATCAACTTACAGCCAACCTTGTTGGCCGGGCACAGTGGCTCACACCTATAATCCCAGAACTTTGGGAGGCTGAGGTGGGTGGATCACGAGATCAAGAGATCGAGACCATCCTGGTCAACATGGTGAAACCCCGTCTCTACTAAAAATACAAAAATTAGGTGGGCATGGTGGCGCACGCCTGTAGTCCCAGCTACTCGGGAGGCTGAGGCAGGAGAATTGCTTGAACCCAGGAGGCTGAGGTTGCAGTGAGCCGAGATCGTGCCATTGCACTCCAGCCTGGGTAACGAGCGAAACTCCGTCTCAAAAATAAACAAAAAAACCCAGCCAACCTTGTTTTGTTTATACCCCCGCGAACACCCCACTTTCCCCAGGATTATTTTCGAGTAAATCACACGTATTTCATCTGTAATTATTTCAGTGTATGTCTCTAAAAGGTAGTGACTTTTTATAAAGAAAACAATACCACACACATTAAACAACTTGACATTAGTTCTCTAATATAATCAATTATTCAGTCAGTGTTCAAATGTTCCCATTTACCTGATAACTTTCTTTTTTGCAGTGTGTTTGTATCAAGAGCCAAATAAGTTGCATTTATTTGATATGTGTATGTCTAGGTTCTCTCTTTCTCTCTTTTTCTTCCTTGTAATTAATACATTTCTTGAAGAAACTGGGTTGTTGTTTTTTTCAGTCTGAATTTTCATTGTACCCTCATGCAGTTTTTTTTTTTTAACATACTCTTTTGTTCCCTGTATTTCCTGCAAATTGGTATTTGGGTCTAGGGTTTGTTTTTTTTGTTAAGGCTGCATCAGAGAAGTGTTATATATTTCCATAATGAGGTATGTAATGCCAAGCGATCAGTTTTTGTAATGTTAGCAATATATTGTTTTTAAAGTTTAATGCTTGGCAACGATCTATTTGCAATTTATTGGGGGACATTTCACTGGGGCCCCAAATACATGGGAGCACATGACATATATATTTGGAGTGACTCGTGAACAGTACAACCTCATATGTAATGAGGGTTAAATTCTGTGGTGCTGATTAGTCTATTAGGTAAGGAAAGTTTAGCCAGACCTGGACTCCCTCAGTCTGTGGGTACATGTGGGATTGGTGTGCTCAGTCCACACCCTTGGGCCTGCTGCCTGGTCTCCTGCACACAGCCTGGGAGCTGGAAAGAGTCTTCAGGGGAAAAGTAGTGCTTAGCAAAGCAAATCCAGCCACTTTGTCTTAGTTGGCGTTCTCTCAAATGGATTTCTGCCTGCCCCCTCGCCCCCCAACTCCTTGAGGGTGGGACTGGCAGATACCTTTTGCTGGAATTTCCCGTGAGTTTAGAAGATTTTATGGCCTTCCCATTGTGGCTGCTTATTCTCGTGCACCACCTCCTCACCCCACATGCAGCTAGTTTTTCTTCAGTCAGAATAAAACCACCTTCCTGCATCCTCAACAGCGGTCTGTGAGGCTGGGTTTTTCCTCTAGTACTTTCAGTTCATAGATGAGGGAGAGAACGCCCTAGGAGTACTGAGAGGCTGAGGAAAGTCAGAGAGGATGGAAAGAACTGGGTGGGGAGGGAGACAGTGAGAGATCCAGCTGAACGTCTGACAGAACAATCTGGCTGGCTGGAGCGGAGGCAGACAGGCCTGGCGTGTTGACTCAGCTGCATCCGTGTGCATCCGCTTGCTTCCCCTGCCCCAAAAGAAAAACAAAGTGCTGCCACTGCTTTCTTTTCTCTCCATGCCAGCTCTTTCTTGGAGCAGTCATCTGTTTCCTTTGCTGTAACTGTGCAGATTCCTTAAACTCTGTGTCTGTGGCTTATCTTCTAGCCCAAATGCATTTTTGTCTGTCTGTTGGATATTCTCACACGAATATCCCATTAATATTTTGTGGCAGACATTGTTTTCCTTCACCTACCTCTGCTGTAGAGGGTGGGAAAAACAACTTACTTATTTTCCCAATCTCCCTTGAGGTGAGCTGTCCACGTGACACTGTCTGGCCAATGAGACATAGCGGAAGTCTGCCGGAGGCTTCCAGGGAAGCTTCCGTTTTACCCATGTATTTGATTCCCCCTTCCTCTCTTTCTGCCTGGAGTTACTACGGCCTGTGGCAGCCATGTTGCAATCCCAGGAGGAAGTGCCCAGGGAAACACAGAGCTCCCAGTTCTGGCTTTGTCTACCTGCTGAACCTGGATCAGTAGTTACCCACCTTCAGATTTTTGTTTTGTGAAGAAAAAAAACCCTGTTTCTCTAAAGCACTCTTTGTTTGGTGTTCTATCATTTTTGCCGTCAAAATGGTCTCTAACCTAACAAATTGATACTTGTCTAAAGTTGACCTCATCTTTTTCAGCCCTGCTCCCCAGTAGTTTCTCCTTCTCACTTTTCTATTTTATTTATGACATCACGACTTCCTCATTCTGCATTTTCCCTTTCCTATGTCCTTTTCCACATCTAACCAATCACCAATTGTCTTAACTTTTATATTCCACTTTTATTTCAGCACCTTAGCATCTGGATCTCCTCGTTGTTTTCTGTTTCCACTCCGGGAAACATGATATAGTCAAATCAGCTTTGTCTTAGGATCAGCCAGACTTGGCTTCAAATTCTGTCACCTCTACCTCCTAGCTATGTGATCTGGGCCAAGCTATTAATCTTTCTGAAACTCTGTTTTCACATCTTCAAATGAGATTGCCTGCAATAATGGCTGTGTTGAGGTGTATGAGCTAATACAAACGTTGCATGGTCATCTCTAGAGAGAAAATGTAGTGTAGAGGTTAAAAATTTAACAGCCAGAGGGTATAGGCTCAAACCTCAGTGTTAATTTTATTGATAGTGTAACTTTGGGCAAATTATTCAGTTCTAGTAGTGGCTTTGTAGATTAATTGGGATTTTTCTCATAGACAATCTTGAATGTGAATACTGGCAGTTTTACTTATTCTTTCTGATTTTTATATCTTCTCTTACGTTTCTCTTGCCTTATTGCATTTGCCAGGAATGCCAGGGCAAGGTTGAATAGAAGGGGTGAGAATGATGCTCTTGTTTTGTTTATGATCTTATAAGAAATAGTTTGCTATTTTGCCACTTTAGTTGTCTTTCATGTTGTTTTGTTTTGTTTTAGCAAATTCCCTTTTCTGAAATTATTGGGATGATTAAACGATTTTTTCTCTTTTATTCTGTAAATATAGTGAATTTACATTGACTGAATTTCAAATGTTAAGCCAACCTTGCCTTCTGAGAATAGATACTACTTTGTCACCATGCATTGTACTTTTTATATATTACTTTATTCAACTTACTAATATTTTATTAATGCTACTTTCATGTCAATTCATGAGGGATATTAGCCTATAACTTTCTTTTCTTATTTTAGTATCAGGATTATTCTGACTTCATCAAATGAATCAAGAAACATTTGCTTTTTTTCCTGTTTTTTCCCTCTATCTTTAAATGAACTTATCTCAGATCAATGCTATTTATTTTGCAAATGCCTTATAAACATCATGTGAGCCAGGAGTTTTCTAAGTGGAAAGCTTTTTAATGACAAATTTAAACTCTGTAATAGAGGACTACTCAGATTTTCTGTTTCTTTTTGTGTCCATTTTGATGTTTTTTCAAGGAGTTTGTTGATTTCATCTAAGTTATCAAATTTATTGACATAGAGTTGTTCATAATATTCCTTATAATCCTTTTAATGCCTTTAGGATATGTATTATTGGTCTGTCCTTTGTATCCCATATTGGTAATTTGTGTCTTTTTAAAATTCATTCTTATTAGAAGTGTCCTGATTTTTTTAATCTTTTAAAAGAACCAACCTTTAGTTGATTTACTCTGATGTTTGAGAAATTTATTGATTTTTGCTCATTTTTTCCCCTTTTTTCTCCTTACTTTGGGTTTAACTTACTCTTCTTTTTCTGGCTTCTTAAAGCAGAAACTTACATAGTTAATTTTAACCTTTCTTCTTTGCTAATATAAGCATTTCAGCTACAATTTCTCATGATCAACATAAAGTAGGAAGCACAGGTATTTTGTTACTTAGTATTTATAAACTGAAATTATTTCTGCTGGAGAAGAACAATTAGTCAAGCTGATACTGGGACCTCTTGATTCCCTCAGTCTCAAGAAGATACTTTGCAATGTGGTGAACAATATCCTCAACAACATTTCAACAGTGATTCAGTAGTGAGTTTCATAGGGCTCTTTCAATAGAGCATAATTCTAAAGAGACATTAAGGAAGTGTAATTCTGCTAGGTGACCAATATAATATACAGTTTTCTAGTGATCTGATTTAATCCAAGGAAGACTTTAGTATATTTTTGAAATAGATGGACTGTTTTTCTTTATGGAAATCCACTACAAATATTGTTTTTCACATTTGAGCCATTAGTAATGATTATGATTGGGGTGCAATGACTTTGAAGTAATATTTTCCAGTAGATACCTGGAATTATTTTATTCTGTGTTGTTGGTTGAATGGAGAGTAATATGACTTTGGTGTCAGCCAAGCTGGGGGAAAATTACATTCTTGTTTGGCTATCATTTGACCTTTTTGTTCCATTGCTTTATTTCATTTCATGTATCATTTGGTAGCCAAACAAGAATGTATGCATTAACGGTGGTCCATCTCTTCTCTCTGAGGATGTGGGGGCAAGGGTGTATTCTCAAGGAGGAATATTGGTGCCACTCTAACGAATAGACAGATGGTGGTTAAGAGCCCACAGGTAATGCTACAAAACATGGCCCCTCGAATTGCAACTATGGAAACCAAGGGACATGTGTTAATTGCACTGAAGTAATCTTTAAATGCTTAGCTGTGGTTGAAATAATTTTCTAAAAACACTTACACTGAATAAAATTGATTGTACAATGTAAGCATATCAAATAGGATGACTTGCTGAATAGAAATATTACCTTTTTTGTTGAAACAGGGTCTTACTCTGTTGCCTAGGCTGGAGTGTGGTGTGATCTCGGCCCACTGCAACCTCTGCCTCCTGGGTTCAAATGATTCTCCTGCCCCAGCCTCCCTAGCAGCTGGGATTACAGGTGCCTGCCTTCATGCCTGGCTAATTTTTGTATTTGTAGCAGAGCCAGCATTTCACCATGTTGGCCAGGCTGGTCTTGAACTCCTGACCTTAGGTGATTCACCCACCTCAGCCTCCCAAAGTGCTGGAATTACTGGCTTGAGCCACTGCACCCAGCCAGAAATACTACTTATACATTGGTGAAAGTAGTATACCCCCCTTAATTAAATGGAGAAATAATTTTTGTAGGCCCTTAGAAAAGACTTAACAGTTGAGATGTTGAAAACAAATAAAAAAGACCTTTGATGGGAAGCAGATATTATTCACAACTTAGTAATTTGATTCTTGATATTATGTGAAATTTCAATTCTGTTTAAACCCCAAATGAAGATATTAATGTTTTCCCTTGTGTTTGGGACAGTCTTAGAGCAGCCTTATTCTTCTAGTCATTAATTTTTCATTTTCATTGAGGCACAAAAACAAGGAAAAATTGTATATATTTAAGATGTATGACTTGTTGCTTTGATATGTGTATATATTGTGAAATAATTGCCACAATCAAGCTAATTAACATATTTATCACCTCATATAGTTACCTAGTATGTGTGTGTGGTGAGAACCTTAAGATCTACTCTCTTAGCAAATTTCAAGTATGAATTACAGTATTGTTAACTATGTTCACATTGTTATACATTAGATCTCCTGAACGTATTCACATTTTTATTTTTATTTTATTTTTTGAGATAGGGTCTCACTCTGTCAACCAGGCTGGAGTGCAGTCACACAATCGTAGCTAACTGCAGCCTTGAGTTCCTGGGCCTAAGCAATCCTTCTGCTTTGACCTCTCAAGTAGCTGGGACTATACGCAGGTGGTAGGTGCCTGTTTCTAGGAGTCTGAATATTTTAGATTCTACATGTAAGTAAGATCATGCAGTATTTGTCTTTCTGTGTCTGGCTTATTTTAGTTGGCGTACTGTCCTTTAGGTTCATCCATGTTGTTGCACATACCAAGATTTCCTTTATTTTTAAGACAATAATATTTCTTGTGTGTGTGTGTGTGTGTGTGTACATATATATATGTATATATGTATGTGCGTGTGTTTGTGTGTGTATATATATATACCTCATGTTATTTTTCCATTAATCTGTCAACAGACATTTAGGTTGTTTCTGTATCTTGATTATTGTGAATAATGCTGCAATAAACAGAGGAATGCAGATGTCTCTTTGAGATACTCATTTTATTTCCTTTGGATATGTACCTACACATGGGCTTGCTGGATCATAAGGTAGTTCTAACCTTAATTTTGAGGAACCTCCATAAGGTTTTCCATAGTGTACTAATTTACATTCTGTATTAGTCTGTTTTCATGCTGCTGAGAAAGATATTACCCGAGACAGGGTAATTTGTAAAGGAAATGAGGTTTAATGGCCTCACAGTTCCATGTGGCTGGGGAGGCCTCACAATCATGGCAGAAGGTGAAAGACATATCTTATATTGGTGGCAGGCAAGAGAGAGAATGAGAAACAAGTGAAAGGGTCTTCCCCTTGTAACACCATCAGATCTCATGGGACTTATCCACTACCACAAGAACAGTATAGGGGAAGCTGCCCCCATGATTCAATTATCTCCCACCAGGTCCCTCCTACAACACATGGGAATTATGAGAGCTACAATTCAATATGAGATTTGGGTGGGGACACAGCCAAACCATATCATTCTGCCCTGGCCCCTCCCAAATCTCATGTCCTTACATTTCAAAATCAATCGTGCCTTCCCAACAGTTCCCCAGTCTTAACTCATTTCAGCATTAACAGAAAAGTCCACAGTCCAAAGTCTCTTCTGAGACAAGGCAAGTCCCTTCTGCCTACAAGCCTATAAAATCAAAAGCAAGTTAGTTACTTCCTAGATACAATGGAGTTACAGGCATTGGGTAAATACAGCCATTCTGAATAGGAGAAATTAACCAAAATACAGGAGTTACAGGCTCCAGGCAAGTCCAAAATCCAGGGGGGCAGTCAAATCTTAAAACTCCAAAATGATCTCCTTTGACTTTGTGTCTCACATTCAGGTCATGCTGATGCAACAGATGGGTTCTCATGTTCTTGGGCAGCCTGACCCCTGTGGCTTTGCAGGTATAGCCTTCCTCTTGGCTGCTTTCAGGGACTGATGTTGAGTGTCTATGGCTTTTCCAGGTACACAGTACAAGCTGTTGGTAGTTATACCATTCTGGGGTTTGGAGGACAGTGGCCCTCTTCTCACAACTCTACTAGGCAGCTGTCAATTTAGTCCCCGTATAGTAGGGACTCTGTGTGGGGGCTTTAATCCCACATTTCCCTTCTGCACTGCCCTAGCAGAATTTCCCCATGACGGCCCTGCCCCTGCAGCAAACTTCTTCCTGGACATCTAGGCATTTCCATACATCCTCTGAAATCTAGGAAGAAGGTTTCAAACCTCAGTCCTTGACTTCTGTACACTGGCAGGCTCAACACCACATGGAAGCTGCCAAGGCTGGGGCTTTCACCTTCTGAAGCCTCAGCCTAAGCTGTACCTTGGCCCCTTTTAGCCATGGCTAGAGTGGCTGGGACAGCTGGGACAGAGGGCACCAAGTCCCTAGGCTGCACACAGCAGGGGGGCCCTGGGTCCAGCCCACAAAACCATTTTTTCCTCCTAGGCCTCTGGGCCTGTGATGGAAGAGGCTGTTGCAAAGTTCTCTGACATGCCCTGGAGACATTTTCTCCATTATCTTGCCGATTAACATTTGGCTCCTCGTTACCTATGCAAATTTCTGCAACCAGCTTGAATATCTCCCCAGAAAATGGGTTTTTCTTTTCTATTGCATCTTCAGGCTGCAAATTTTCCAAACTTTTATGCTTTGTTTCCCTTTTAAAACTGAATGCTTCTGACACCACCCAAGTCACCTCTTGAATGCTTTTCCACTAAGAAGTTTCTTCTACCAGATACCCTAAATCATCTTTCTCAAATTCAAAGCTCCACAAATCTCTAGGGCAGGGGCAAAAGGCAGCGAGTTCTTTGCTAAAACATAGCAAGAGTCACCATTACTCCAGTTCCCAACAAGTTCCTCATCTCCGTCTGAGACCTTCTCAGCCTGGATTTCATTGTCCATGTCATTATCAACATTTTGGGCAAAGACATTCAACAAGTCTCTAGGGAGTTCCATACTTTCCCACATTTTCCTGTCCTCTTCTGAGCCCCCCAAACTCTTCCAACTTCTGCCTGTTACCTAGTTCCAAAGTCACTTTCATATTTTCAGGTATCTTTTCAGCAGTGCCCCATTCTCCTGGTACTAATTTACTGTACCAGGAAATTTAGTCTGTTTTCGTGCTACTGATAAAGACATACCAGAGACTGGTTAATTTATAAAGGAAAAAAGTTTTAATGGACTCACAGTTCCATGTGGCTGGGAAGGCCTCATAACCATGGCAGAAGGTGAAAGGCACATCATATATTGGTGGCAGGCAAGAGAGAGAATTAGAACCAAGTGAAAGGTGTTCTAATTAAAATCGTCAGATCTTGTGATACTTACCCACTACCATGAGAACAGTATAGGGGAAACTGCTCCCATGATTCAGTTATCTCCTGCCAGGTTCCCTCCCACAACACATGGGAATTATGAGAGCTACAATTCAAGATGAGATTGGGGTGGGGATAAAGCCAAACTATATCACATTCCCATCAACAGTGCACAGGGGGTCCCTTTTCTCCACATCCTCAATGACACTTGTTATTTTATGTCTTTTTGGTAATACGCATTCTAACAGATGTGTCATTGCAATTAGGGAATGGGAGGTGCTCATTGTTCCCCGATCAGATGTGTTTTTTTTTTCAGGTCCTTGGGTTCTTGCTCACCCAAGAATGGGTCAGAGACCCTGGTGGTGCAGTGATATTTTTCAAGTAAATATCAGACCCCAAGAGCTTTGCAGAAAAGTGATTTATTAGGCAGAAAGAGAGAGAGAAAGAGAAGTAGGGAAAGAGAGAGAGAGAGAGAGATAGAGAGAGAGAAAACTCCCACACTGTCGTGGGAGGGGATCCAGAGATGGAGTCTGGACAAGTGAGGGGGCAGGGGGACTTTTAATCTGGGAGTTACTCCTGCCTCATTCACGTTCTTGTCCCATGAGAGGAGTTCCTTCAGACTTCTGCTGGAGTGATTGATCTTTGACTTTGACATCATATTGATTGTCTGGTCCACAACAGAGCTCCTCCTTCCAGGGCTTTTCTAAACAAAGGAAGCTCACCTGGGCAGTCTACCTTTCCTGCGCATGAAAGTTAGACAAAGAACTCTAGGCTCACGGATGGAGGCATGAAAGAAGGCAGGTGAGGCATGATGCTGGGAAGTTTTTGCCTTTGAAACCATGCCCCTTGTGGACCTTGGAAGAGAAGTTAATACATTCCCTCAGCATTGTTTTTCATTGTAGTTGTGATATGCAGTTCTCTGATGATTAGTAATGTTAAGCACATTTTCATACGCCTGTTGGCCATTTGTTTGTCTTCTTTGAAAAAATGTCTATTCAGGTGTTTTGCCCATTAGAAAAGTCAGATTACTTGTTTATTTGGTATTGAATTTTATGAGTTCCCTATATATTTTGAATATTAACCCTTTATCAGATATATCATTTGCAAATATTTTCTCCCATTTTAAAGGTTGACTTTTTTACTGTATTGATTGTTTGCTTTGCTGTGCAGTCATTAGTTAGTTATTGGACATGTCATAGCAAAAGCTGTGTTCTTGAATTTTACATATTTTCTTTATCAACTCTTTAAAGAAACCTGGAATATAGAAAAGTTCCATATTCAATGTCCCTTGCCATTCCTTTTGTCATTCCTCTACCTGCCTCATACTGTCTTCCACCTTCTCCCACTCAAAAGTATTGTAGGAAAAGGATCTGATTGTAGTAGGTTGCTTTCCTAGTGTCATTCACTCATTCGTTTAGAGATTTTATTGTCTGCCTACCATGTTCCAACCACTCTTGCTGGGTACACATTAGTGAAAAAAACTGTCAAAGGCCCTGAATTCACAAATTGAAATACTAGGTGGGAAGACATTCATTCATTTAGTCAGTCTTCAAAAAACTATTTATGAGTACCTGGTATGTGCTATATGCTGTTCTAGCTGGTAAGGAATACAGTGATGACAGAATACGAGAAGTTAGAGGATAATAAATGCTGATAAGAGAATATGGAGGTGGAGGAACAGATGGTAAACAAATACGCACAAAACTGTACTACTGTGTACATCATTTAAGATGTACATATGATAAGAGCAATGAAGGAAAATCAAGCAGAGAAAAGAGGAAAAGGGGAAGAGAATGAGGGGTAGTGTTATTTTACAGAGGGTGGTCGGAGGGGTCTTTCTGTAGAAGAAACATTTGACCAAAGATCTTGAATGAACTGAGAGGTCACCTAGTTTGAATTTAGATCAGTGTAATCCAGACTTTACTAAATAGGTAGATGACGTATTTTAGAGAACAGAGGTCAGACTAGTTAGTGCATGTGGAGCAAACACAGGCTGAATCAATGCAGCACTACCCCTTTGTTTGTAAGAAGGCTTCTTTTTGGGAAGGTACCCATAGACTAATTGCTTTTGTTGATATCATAAACAAGTAACTTCACAAAACAATGAAAGGGATGAATGAAGTCCTTTTGGAATTTTGGTTTATCCTTTAAATGTTATTATTACTTAAAGAGGGGAAAAATGCGTTTTACTTTAGTTTTTTTCAATAATAATTTTCATGAAAAAAAAAAAGCTGCACCTAGGGAACTGGTGAGTAGCATTCAGATCAGGAAAGCTACTATCATTTAAATGGGGTTGTAAAGACACTGTTTGTGTGCTTTTGACCGTGGATGCTGATGGTGGTATCATTCCGATCCTACCCATGGAATTTTGGTTTTCATATTTAAACGGTTTAGTGTTACCAGTGATGAATTTGTCTCGTACCTCTGTTGAATCAGTGTCTTACCTCTTGGGCAAATGTGCTAGAGCGAGAAAATGGTCCTAGATACCTAGAAGTTCCAACAACTGCTCATTTGAAACATTTGTTTGCTGTTATTCCACCATCTGCCTTTTGATAATGCTTTTGTATTGAGTTCTTATCATATTTTATTCATAGATAAATTCAGTGATAAGCAGCATGTTTTAAAAGTTTTTCATGTCAAAAACCGAAGGTAACTTGAGAAAAGTAAGTCTTTGTTGTGATGTTAGGGCACCATATATACATCAGACTCGTAAATATTCCCTGACGATATTTGAAGGTCTACATTAGAACTATCTAGTTGGTTGCCAGGTTTTACATTCTATTTACCAAAAATAATTTAAAAACCTAGATTAGGCTTCCTTGTTTAATTATGTAAATCATCAGAGCTTAAATAAGGGAGGCTTCTATTGATACAAAAGTGTGCAGTTATAGAACATACCAAGGGAACCATAATGAGGCAGCTTCATCTATAAGGCATAGCCAGACCTGGATATCCAATTGGTTGAATGTGAATAGAATATAATTTTATTGTGCTCTTTCATCTCCTTGTGCTGTAGCTGTACATTATCAGCTTGTCAATGAACCTTATCTGTTCCTCAATTGAATTTTACATTATCTCTGTGCTTTGCTTCTTACCTTTTCAGCACTTCACTGGATATTTATCTTAACAACTTTAGAGGTTCATTTTAGAGTTCATTTTAGAATTCAACAGTTAACAGGTCATGGATGTCAAAGCAATTCTAATTTTAAAGAGCGCTTTGTGCTCAGATGATTAATATATTTTTGTCTCTGTGATTGGAAGTCCTAATCCTAAATATCCACAGGAGAAATGAGCAATGAAACTGTTCCTTGGAGGAGCTTACAGGAATCAAAAGTGGACATTTCTTAACCTTAATATTGTTTTGAGTTATTTGAAATATAATCATAAAGTGGTCAATTTGCAAGACTGAAATAATTTTAAAATGTACATATGATTAATCACCTTCAGGGAAATAGTGTAGACATTGGTGAGAAGGGAGAGTGAACAATAATAAAATAAAAACCACAAAATGGAATAACTTTTAAAAAACTGGAAAATTATTTAAGAGAGAGCTTTTCTTCTTTTGATTTTAGTTGAATTAACCTTGGTTTTCTTTTTTTTATTTACCTACAATTGATTTTTATCTGCCTACAAAGACTTTTGTGGTCAAATTCTGCCACATCAGAATACCTCTAACAATAAGTATATTTGAATATATTTCTTTTGAATTGGGGAAAGCAACACAGGTGTTCAACTGATTTTATATACCTAATTCTACTTATTTATATGATTTTATAGGAAAGAAACTTCATTAATGGGGCTTTGATTTCATAGGCTTGATATTGCAGTGATTGAAAAGATTTAGAAATAAAAAATTGGAAATAAGAGAAATTATAGGGGAAAAGGAAAACTTTTTTTTTTTAAAGCTTACTGATGTTTAGATGCTAAACTGGTATCTGAGACAGCACTATGAGTCTTTTTAAAGTGAATGACATGTGACGTAATTGCTACCAGCACATCCCTTCCTCTTTTTGTTTGTGAGGGTTTCTGCTAGATTGCATCTGAGAGGTGATAGTGTGTACAAACACACACACACACCATACACACATCAGCTTCTTTCTGAGAGTGTCATCAATTAACATGTGTTGACATATTTTTCTCCTTCCCAGAAGGAAAGTGGCAGGAGCTTATGAAATTTTATAGACTATGATTTAAACTGCATTGTAATTGGACCAAATCAAATAGTTTCTGACTTACAATTATTAATTTATTTCTATAAACCCTATCACCAGGAATAATGAGTCATAACATTTTTAGCATATTTTCCTGCAGTATTTTTTGGTGTATTTTTTTTTAGCATGTTTGAGCTTGAACTTCATGACTTCATGCCTTTTAAAATGAACTTCATAGGACGATCATTTCCTAGGTTATTAACAGTTCTTTATAAATATAATTTGTATTGGCTGAAATCATACAGATCATGTGGCTTAGGCTCTTCCTTATTGTTGGACAACTAAGACATTTGAAAATAATTGTTGCTGTTATAAATAGTGGAATGATATTTTATATTAAAAATGTCTTGTATTTTAGATACTTCCTTAGGATGGAAAGCTATCTATAGAACTAAAATTAGTTAATGTGTGTGAAGAGATTTAAGATTTTTGATGCATATTTTAAATTTCTTTTCATAAAGACAGTAAGAAGTTGCTATTATTGATATTTTGGAAATAAGGAATTTGAGGTCTGGAAAAGTTAAATTACTTGTCCAGGGTCACAAAGCTGCTAAGTGCTAGGGACCACCGGGGAATTGAAACCCCAGTCCTTTTCCACTGTAAGTGTTTCAAGTGTATTCCCTGGAATATTAGTAGATAAGGCAAGGAAAAAAGGCTTATGAGGAAAAATTTGGGAAATGTCAAATTATATCTTTAAAAAATGTCTCTGGACATCACCATAAAGGCAAGGCAATATGTGGCCCTAGAACACTGAGGAATGCTCTGGGATGTGCTTTCTGACACCTGGCTGCATTGTGGTGATGAAGGCAGACCTTTGATGAGAAGTTGTTCATATTCAACTGGTCTCATACAGAAACTCTTAACTCAGGATCCATAAACATCTAACATTAGTCCCTTCAGTTAAGATTAAATGACCAAAGAGAAATCATTTAGTGACATAATTAAAATCTTATGAATTCAGCCACTTGAGATTTTAAATAGAAAAGTAACACAAATTGAGCCAGTAACAATCATTTAAAAATTATCATTTAAAAAATTATCTATTTATTTGAGATGAAGTTTCGCTCTTGTCGGCCAGGCTGGAGTGCAGCGGTACAATCTCGGCTCACTGCAACCTCTGCCTCTCGGTACAAGTGATTCTCCTGCCTCAGCCTCCCAAGTAGCTGGGATTACAGGCGTCAGCCACCATGCCCAGCTAATTTTTTGTATTTTTAGTAGAGATGGCGTTTCATCATGTTGGCCAGGCTGGTTTCAAACTCCTGACCTCAGATGATCTGCCTGCTTCGGGCTCCCAAAATGCTGGGATTACAGGCATGAGCCACAGGCTCTGTCCTAAAAATGATTTACTTATAGATTCACAGGAAGTTGCAAAAACATGTACAGGGTGGTCCCATGTAACCTTTACCTCCAAAGGTAACTCTTACATAACCGTGCTACAGTTCTATGTCAAAACTAGGAAATCAACATCAGTAAAGTCCACGGAATGTATTCAGCCTTTACCAATTCTGTGTGCATTCAAGTGTGCACATGTGTGTGTATAATTCTACGCAATTCCATCACTGTGTAGACTGATGTAACTACTACCACACTCAAGATGCAGAACTGCTCAATCTCTCCAAGACTCCCTCTCGCCAGCCCTTTGTAGCCATGCCTACCACTCTCCTGTCAATAACAACTAGTTCTTAAAAAATGAGCAGTGCATATCTTAGGTTATGATAGATGCAACCTACCTCATGTCACTCATCTATTACTGTAGGACTCTGATAATAACTGATTAAGGTTGACATATTGTTTGGTAGATATTATTTACTGCGACAGTAAAGTTAGCCAGTCCGATCTAGAAAGAATTTTAACACCAAAGAAGGCTGCCTTAATTCTGAGTCTAGGAGGGAGCTTAAGCCAAATGAAAAGGTGCCCTGTGTACCCCAGCGTCCTTTCACATGGCCCTCTGCCGCCTTAGTGCACTGCCTAGCCTTCATGCACCAGCTTTGGATACCTCCGATGCCCTGGGGCTGATAGGATGACAGTCAGCTCCCACTCTTGGCTTTCACATTGCCTTCACCACTGTGGGTGAGCTTCAGGAGCCATTTCCAACCCACTTACTCTGCCATACCTGTTCTGCCATCCCTGTCATATCTCTAGTTCATTCTGTCTACTCTCCCTTTTGTGTCTGGACTCCTTGGACAGGAGTCCTCTTGACTTCTCCCTCAGCCCTGTTTTGTATTTCTCTTGTAGGCCAGTCTCTTACATAGAAGAGATAGGACACACACCTTGCTTCCACACCTGAAGGTGGCCACAGGATGGTAGGACGCTGCACCTTACTCCTCTTTTCTATTTTGCATCTGTTCAGGACCTTGCAGTCCCAAATTTCCTATCCTTGAATAAAGTAATCTGAGCTAATGTAGTACAGAATTTAATGTGCTATCCCTTGCGGAAATGACTGTAGTTCAAATAAAGAATTCCTAGTGAAGTAAAAGCCTAAAAGCCTTAACTCAAAGGCAATCAGAGTGAAATTCACAGAGTTATGTATCTTCCTGGTGACTCTTTGAAGGCCTATATGTCCAGATGCGTGCCTTCTAACCTAACCCTAATCCTAATGCACCTAACTGGGCTGAACCATTTCCCAAGCATTTTAGCCAATTGAGAATTTTCTGTACATGGTTTTGAAATATAAGAACCTCAATTTACCCAGAGTCCTGAAAACCTGCTGAGATCATAGAATTGATTGGAACATGCTCTGTTTTGGAACATAAGATTAATTTGTGAATTTGCAGCAATAAACAAATGGCTGAAAGCCAAACAGCGTAGCTATTTTCAGTGAGCCTTCAGTAATCCAGCATATAGAGAAGTTACTTTCATACAAGTTTATCCCAATTAATCCTCCAAGCTTGCCATATTGCCATTATTTAATAATTCTGGCATAATATTTAATATGACTGCTTTTCTTTTTTCTTCTTTTCTTCTCTCTCTTTCTTTTTTTTTTTTTTTTTTTTTTTTTTTTTTTTTTTTTTTTTGAGACAGACTCTTACTCTGTCACCCAGGTTGGAATGCAGTGGCACAATCTCGGCTCACTGCAACCTCTGACTCCCTGTTTCAAGCAATTCTTCTGCCTCAGCTTCCTGAGTAGCTGTGATTACAGACATGTGCCATGACACCCCGCTAATTTTTTTTGTATTTTTACTAGAGATGGGGTTTCACCATGTTGGCCAGGATGGTCTCGATCTCTTGACTTCATGATCCACCCACCTCAACCTTCCAAAGTGCTTGGATTACAGGCATGACCCACTGTACCTGGCCTAACATGACTGCTTTTCTAAAGCATACTGAGTATCATTTTTGTTTTATTTGATGATTAAGGTTTAGTATATTGAACATAAATTAGCATCCTGTGTACCTCTGTGATTTATGATTTTGAAGTATGTGGATTATCTGTTTTAATACCAGATGCCCCCAGTGCTATTTTTAACGTTCTGCCTACTTTTGTTTTATTTATCTGTGTCTTCCCTACTGCTGAGAAGCTGTCACTCCTTCCCTGCCCTTTAGGTTTCCGTCCTATCTCCTTCCCTTGCACAAACATAATATATTGCTTGTAATCCTTTAGATTTAGAATTCAGGTAACTTAATTTATTGGAGCTGTATGTATAATACAAGTGGATGTATTTGCCCTCTGGGTATTTCTCCTTTGAGTTAAGTGTATGAATGTCAAGAGTTTTGGTATTTGGGGCCTTGATTTTGGTTTCATAAATCCTTTTTAAACTTACTTGCCACATGCTCTCACTCCAGTGATTGTTTTAAAAACTGAGATTTCCAGATAAATATCCTCTGAATAGTTAAGGTATTACTGTAATGAGATTAATTCCTGCATTTAACAAATATTTATTGAGTGCCAAAGAAACACCTTCTACGCGCTTAGAATTTGTAGTTGAACAAAACAAAAGACTCTTGCACTTGTAGAGCTTACGTTCTAACAAAGAAAATAGATAATAAACAATAAACATAATAAATAAATTAGATCTTATGTTTGAAGGCAATATGTATTATGGAAGAAAAAGCTCCCCCAAAACAAAGATAGCCCAGTAAGAAATCAGGAGCGCCAGTGGGTGAAGACTCTAATATTAAATAGGATGGGCAGCATAGGGTTCACTGGGAAAGTGATTTAAGCAAAGAGGCGGAGGAGTTTAGCCAAGCATGTGTTTAGGATAAGAATTGCTGGCAATGGGAACAGCCAGTGCAAAGGCCCTGGTGTGGGTGCATGTGTAAGTTGTTTGAGGGATGGTGAGGAGGCTATTGTTGCCAGGATGAAGTGAACAAGGGAAAGGGTAGGAGAGGAAATGAGACAGAGAATGAAAGCAGATCGCATAGGGACTTGACAGCTGTTGTAAAGATCTTGAATTTTACTCTGAGTGAAATAGGGAGCCATGAAGGTTTTTGAGCAGAGGAATGATATAATCTAGTTTACAGTTTCAAAAGATCATCGTGACTGCAACATTGAGAAGATGCTGGGTAAAGGGGGACAACGGTCGAAGGAGGGAGAGCTTTGAGGAAGCTATTTCAGTAATCTAGGTGAAAGCTGATGGTGGCTTGGATCAGGGGAACAGCCGTGAAGATAATGAGAAGCAGTGGGATACATTTTGGAGGTAGAACCAATGGGATGTGCTTATGAATTGAATGTGGAAGTGTATGGGAAAGAAGAGTCAAGGAGAGTTTTGGGCTGGATCACTAGGAGGATTGTGGGTCATCTGTTATGATGGGGAAGGCTGTAGATAGGAGGAATTCAATTTTGGACATTTTGAGTTTGAGATACCTATTAGACATTCAGTTGAATGTTAAGTATAAAATTGGATATATGACTCTGGAGTTTGGGAGAGAGGTCTGAGCTGGATATACACATTTGGGGATCAGTAATATATGGATGACATTTAAAGCCATGAGATGGGAGAATACCAAAAATGTGGGCATTGGAAGAGAGGAGTTCAGAAGGAAGGGGAGTAACTAGCAAAAGAAGCTGCATGGGAGTGAAAGGCAAGTCAAGATGTTTTGAAAGACAAGTGAAGATGTTTTCAAATATTCAGACAGATTGTGTCATGTTGACAAAACATTAGGAAGAAGAAAGACCACAATCTGGGGTTGCATTTGAAGTTTTATTTCCTACAGGTGATATTGCTAATAGGTCTATTTTTCCAGTGTGTTGCTAGTTGGGCTGATTGCAAACTCTATGCTAGGTCTTCAAATAGTGTTCTGAAGAAGCTAGCAGTATTAAAAATAAAAATAAAAGATCTTGCAAACAAGGTAGAGGGCACATGCATAGCCTGTGACTTAGGTTAGAGTGAGATCATTCAACTAGAATGCAGGTAAATGGGAAAGTCTGGGTAAGGGAAGATGAAAAATCAAGGTATAGAGGTGCAGAGGGCAAGGGGGAGGATATGACATGGATGCAATTTTGAAATTAGGGTGTTATTTCTCCATAGCAGATGGCAAAAGAACAGAGAGTCAACATCACTGTGATAAATACTGAACAGCAAGGAAGCAAACGATCACAGCTGAGGCATGTGAGCTGCTGTGAAACTCAGAAATGATATTATCAATAAAGCCAGAGTTGTCAAGTGATTAACAAATAAACAACATATGGCTCTTTGGTTGCCATGTCCCTGGAAACATATCCTCTTAGGAGATAGCGTGCCTCTGTAAATGAGTTTCTAGTTTGTGCGTACTTGCTTTTGGTACATAGGGCAGTTGTAAAAGTGTAACTACCTAGTTTACCTAAGCAAAACTACTGCCAAAAAGACAACTATAGATTTCTCATTCTGGACAAGAAGGAATGGATTCAATTCTCCCAATTCTTCCTTCTAAGTACAGTTCTAAACCCTGGACATTATATATAAACAAACAGAAAAAGACTCTAAAAGGCAGACTGGCTTGGGATCTCTCTATTTGAAGGACACAGTGGTGAGTCCTTGAGTTTTCTTTTTGCCTCACATATCCCAGGCTGGGTGTTGACAGCTACCAGAAACACCAATGGGCACAGACAAAAAATAAATAAATAAAAAAGAATGCCCCAAGAAAAGTCTACTCTCTGTAGCCATAAAACAAGAAAAATAGAAGCCTAGAAAAATAAAAAAAAAAAACTTTCAGAGAGCTGCTTTACTATGCCAATGCCACAGAAGCAACCACAGGCTTAACTCCACCCCATCAGCAAAGACCAAACGAAGAGCCTAATCATCCACCCTTGCCTGGCTGTGATGAAGGGCCTAATCATCCACCCTTGCCTGGCTGTGATGAAGCAGCTCTTAACTCCTAGATTTTAAATACATCGTCATACAAATACTCCACTGAGCAATTATGAACATACTTAGAGCATAGAAAAAACAGAATGTTTAAGCAAAGAATAGAAAGCCTTAGCAAAAAAATACAAGAAATAAGAAAGTTTTAGAACTGAAAACTACAATAACTGAAATTTAAAAGTTAATGAACGGTTTGACAACAGAATGGAGAAGACAGAGGAAAGAAATAGTGAACTTGAAGATAGAACAATATAAGTTACCCAGTTTGGACAACAGAGAGAAGATGGACTGAAAAAAAAAAAAACAGAGCTAAGATCTAACATTCCTTGGGATCCTAGAAGCAGAGAAGAAAGAGGGTGGTGCTGAATAAATACTCCAATAAATAATAGCTGAAAATTTGGCAAATTTGGCAAAAATAAATGAATAAACTTCAAGAAGTTGAAAACCCTAAATATGAAAACCCAAAGAAATTCATGCCAAGACACATAATCAAACTTCTGAAAACTAAACATAAAGAAAACATACGTAAAAGCAGGAAGACAAAAATAACACCTTTTCTATAGGGGAAAAACAATGAGAATGATAGTGGTTTTCTCATCAGAATCCATGGAGCCCAGAATGAAGCAGAGCATTTTTCAAGTGTGGAAAAAAAAGAATTGTCAACCCAGAATTCTATACCCAGTGAAAATATTCTTCAGGAATGAAGAGGAAACCAAATTATCCCCAGATGAAGGAAAACTAATAGAGTTGTAACTAGTAGTCTTAGCCAAGAAGAATTACTAAAATAAGTTCCTGAAACAGAAAGGAAATGAGAAAAGAAGGAATCTTGGAATATCAGGGAGAAAGAAGGAACATGGAAAGAGTAAACATGTGGAGCACAGGAGAAAGGGGATTGAATTAAAATTGCATAACTTGCAAAACAGAAATGCATGAGGAGATCAATGGGTGCTAGAATGGTAACTCTCAATGCAAGTGCCCTCCTGTTTCCACTATCCTTAAAAAAACATGCTGCTTTCTCCTATGTACCAGAATTCCATCCTTTTAAAAGCCCCTCAATAGTGTTCCTAAATCACCCAGTTGGTATACAGGAATGATGTTAGTTGGTAAGCGTGTACAGCTCCTTCTACTTCCTGATTTCTATCCAAAATCCTCCCTCTCCAGTAGTCTAGCCACCTCACCTGCAAGATCTCTTCCTGAGAGATAGACTGCCCTACCCTGGCCTCCACTGTTTCTTTTGCCAGACTGCGAGGCAAAAGAAAATGATCACATCTTTATCACTGAGAGCTATGATCTTTTTGGAGTCCCAAATGTGGTTGGAAAAAAAAGATCTTTGATCAAGGGCATCACTTCTACTCAGTCCTTATTCTCAGTCTGCCCCTTCACCTGATAATTGTCACTTTTTTGGAATCTCAAAGGCTGAGCTTGTCTATAAGAGGCCTTCTGCCTGGGATTGTGGCTGCATTTGTCCCCAGTTAGAGACAGAGGACAGAAGAGGGGGCCAACAGTGGACACACCCGGCTGGTGAGCAACAACTCTTATCTCCCTGTAACCAGCCTTGCATTTGGACCATATCGCTGTCTAACACAAGGTCATAGATAAGAATCACATGATGTAGCTTGGGCAGTGAACATCTTTGCATATACATGAACCTGTTATCTTACCTGATGTACACATAGGGAAGTGGGGAGTGGGACCAATGATGAAACACTGGCTGTGGACCTGTGAGGCCTCTGCTCTGAGTGACCGTGGGATACACAATGAGATAGTAATAAATCTATGTGACCATGAAGGCCAGTATGCTGTTATGAGAATTGAGTGGTGAATGTCAGTAATGCCTTCTAGTTATTAAAGAAAGAAAGGTTTATTTGCCTTATTTTTTGAAACTAAGATCTCCAAGATGAGAGCCTGGTATGACTGTAGATGGCACAGTAAATCTTTTTCTAACTTGATGAGCCAGTCTGTTGAAGAAATTCTGGCAGAACATGAAGCTCTCAAATCCCAGAACCTACTTTACTCTGATGCCTTCCTTAATCTAAGGACACTTCTTCACCATCATTTTATCATACAGTCACTTTTCTTGTCTTGAGTCACACAGGAATAAGGAAATAATATTCAAAAGAATTTTCATAAAGCCTTTGTGTGTTGCATATTAGTCTTATATTGAACAATGTGCTACATGTGACCCTGATGCTGGGGCTTAGTCCTTAGAAGGGGACAGTCCATGCCATTATAGAAACTACCTGGACACAGATACTGAACACAGAGATACTTAATGCAATTTTCATATGCGCTATGAGAAATCAGATCAGGCTATGAGAACATAAACAGAGGATCCCGAGTCTGGGAGATCAGATCAGATTTCCCCAGAGGAGGTGGCATAAAAGCAATAAACAGAAGGAGTAGGTGAGAGAACAGCTGAGGGTCTTATGTACACAGTACCTTTTGATTATTGTCTAATCCAGATGATTTATTTTCTAGTTTTGAGAAGCCCCCATGTAGCCAGGAGCATGTATATGAATTGTGAATTAATCATTTTGACTTAGTGATATATGGATGAGGAAAAAATGACCTGCAGATTTCTCTGGCTAGATAGTACAGCCAAACTTTTGAAGGAATTTGTTATAAATAGTGTTGACTTTTCCAGTTTAATGCAATGAAAATATTATCTAGTTTGTCCATTTTTGAAATATTTGTATGTTGCTGTATGTTACAAAATTATAAATGTATACATATTCATATTTCCTTTTTTGGTATTTTCTGATTATGCTAAGAAAGGGACTCTATACACAAAGGAAATACCACTTAACCTATAAAAAGTAATATAATCGGCCAGACACCATGGCTTATGCCTGTAATCACAACACTTTGGAGGACTGAGACAGAAAATCATGTAAGCCCAGGAATTTGGAACCAACTTGGGCAAACACAGGGAGACCCTCGTCTCTACAAAAAACAAACAAACAAAATGAGCCGGGCATGGTGGTGCATGCCTGTGGTCTCAGCTGCTTGGGAGGCTGAAGCGGAAGGACCTCGGGAGGTTAAGGTTGCATTGAACCATGATCACACACTGCCCTCCAGCCTGGGTGACAGAACGAGACCCTGTCTCAAAAAACAAACAAACAAAAAAAGTAGTATTATCATTTTATGATTCAAGTCTTTCCTGTTCACCATTAAACATGCCTTATCTCCTTACATGATTTCTACACAAAGCAGGTGCCAAGTAAAATTTTATTTGCTGTTTGAATCAACATGGAACTTGCAGAGGTACCATCCCAAAATCCTGGAATCCTACCATAAGTGGGTACATTTCCGGCTTTTATTTTGTTTGACTTCAAGGGAAGTTTAGTCAAGGGAGTATAGGTGAGATGGGCTTGGCAGGATGTGGGTAGAAGATGTGATCTCACTTTTCCCAATAAAAGGATAGCAGTGAGTCCAGATCCCCTGAGATACAGCTGGGACTCTTCAGTGTGGATGCCTGTGGAGAGGATCTTAATTTAAGAGCATTCATGGCTGAACCCTGGAAGGCAATGCAATGACTTTTGCCCCTTTTATGGGGACTACTTTGGGAGCCATACTCTTATGATGTGTCTACATAGTGTCTAAAGTGCCTGCCTTCTTGGTGATGGAGACTGGCAAAAGACTTTTTGTTTGTCCAGAGTGCTTTTCAGTCTTATGGGAGAAGCACTGGGCAATTTGGTCAGTTTTATCAGAGTTGGAGCCAGCACTAAACATGGGCCTGAGAATTTGCCATGGTAAGGTGAATTTCTATGGGACCTTATATTAGTTTTCTTACAGCTGCTAAAACAAAGTACCACAAACTGGGTGGCTTAAAGGAGAGGAGTGTATTGTCTAACAGTTCTGGAGGCTAGAAGTCTGAAATGAAGGTGTTGTCAGGACCATGCTTCTTCTGGAGACTCCAGAGAAGAAACCTTTCTTGCCTCTTCCTAGCCTCTGACGGCTCCTTGGCAGTCCTTGGCTTGTAGATGTATTACCCCAATCTCTGCCTCCACTGGAACATGGTTGTCTTACCTCTGCCTGTTTCTGTGTGCCCTCTCCTTTTCTCAGAACGACACCAGTCATATTGGATTTAGGGACAACCCTAGTTCCATATGACCTCTTCTTAACGAATTACATCTGCAAAGACCCTATTTCCAAACAAAGTTACATTCTGAGTTCCAGGTGGGCATAATTTTGGAGGGTGGGGGTGACACTGTTCAACCCAGTACAGACAATAACAGGGAAACTCAGAAAAAGAATCAACCTGTTCCATTTTCCTGAACTCTTTTGAAGACCTCTGTCTAATATCCTATGAACGCAACTTCTGCTTCATCTATCCCAAGAGGGAAAGAGCCAGGATAGTCTTTTCACTTGTCTATTAGGGCAAGTGTCTTGCCATCTCTCAGACACAGAGGATCCAGATCAACATGGTTCTAGGGAGGCTGGTGTCTGAGATCAGGACTGGGCCGGTGCTGAGTATATACTGTGGGATGCTGAAGTTTTGTGTTTATTTGAGCCTGGATCCAGCCATGGCCAATGATTTCCTCATATTTTCCTGTGACCTGGGGAGCATCAGGTGTGGGTACGTCCAGCAAAACCAACCAGAGAACATGGAGATATTCATCCCTACTGCTGTGCTGGGTTCCCGTCTCTTCGGTTCTGGCTGCCACCGTTCGGAGCTGGAAGGGGGAGACCCAGCTGAATGGGCTGTGGGTGTTTGCAGAGAATCTGCATATTGTGAAGGGACTTTCCCTTTATCTTTAGACTTTTGGCTCTGGATTGTGGGCTCAGAAAAGGACGTGAAGTAGCTGTCACTTCTGAACCCTGGGCTATTCTCTGTGTAAAGCCCAATTTGCAGAAGGTGAGGTCTTTCCTGGACTGTGATGTTGAAAGCCGTTTTATGATTCAGTGTCACATGTGAATTAGAGTTCTTGTCCCTTAATAATGGGCTTATCATATCTAATTAAACAAGATATCTTGCAAATTTATGATATCCTTTTATAGTTTTTTAAGTTCAGTTGAGGCACTGAATTCTTACTTTTATTTTGTTTATGTATTTATCAAAAACAACTTTATTGAGGTACACCATGATACAGTAAAGTACATATGTCTAAATTATACAATTATATATTATAAATTATACAATTTGGGGCTGGGCATAGTGGCTCACACCTGTAATCCCAGCACTTTGGGAGGCCAAGATGGGCAGATCCCTTGAAGCCAGGAGTTCGAGACCAGTCTAGCCCGTATGGCAACACCCTATCTCTACTAAAAAATACAAAAATTATCTGGGCATCGTGGCACATGCCCTAGTCCCAGCTACTCAGGAGGCTGAGGCATGAGAATTGCTTGAACTCAAGAGGTGGAGGTTGCAGTGAGCCACTGCACTCCAGCTTGAGTGATGGAGTGAGACTCTGTCTCAAAAAAAAAATTATACAATTTGGTAAGTTTTGGCTTATGTGTACACTTATGAAGCCATCACCACAATCGAGATAGCACATATACCCATCACCCCTAAGTCCTCTTTGGCCCCTTTATATTCCCTGCCTCCAGCCCCTCCCTATCACCTTTCTTCGTTAAAACCAACAGTGGATCTGCTTTTGTTGCTATAGATTAGCTTGCATTTTCTAGAGTTTAATATAAATGAAATCGTTCAATAGATGCTCTTCTCCTCTGTAATTGTTTTGAGATCTATTGATGTTAATGTTCTGAGTAGTATTCCATTGTGTGGATATACACAATTCATTTATACAGGACTATTCTGAAACTGTGCAAGGAAAGCTACAAGCAATTGCAGCATTTTCTTGTTTGGTTTTGTTTTAGATTGTCTTGCTTCTAGTCAAGTTGGCTGTCTTTAGCTCAACAAATTTTAGGAACTTTCTTTTAAAATGTGCATAATTGGCTTTTTGATGTTGTAAAAGTCACAGTTTCTGATATATGGTCATAGGTCATCCAAGGTATAATAAGGTTTGGGTTCATTTGTATGAGGATAAACTCTCTATTTTAAATAAACATAAAAACAAACATAAACACTCTATTTTAAAGAAACATATAAACCTGCATAGAGAGTGGAATCCATGAGGAAGATGAGATTGTGCTGAAATTGAACATAGCCCACGAAAGAAAAATAAGCTGAAGATGGAAGCCTAGGAAATACTTTTTTTCTTTCTGATTTCTTGAAAAACAAGATACCAAGTGGTTACGTTTCTTTTATTATTTTCAAAACTTTAGAAATAAGGATCCGTATGCTTTTTAGAGTTACCTTTGTATTTACCTCCAAATAACTGTCTGTGAAATGGCCCTGCTTGCATCTTCTCTTGAATTTGTTGCCGAAAGCTTAAAAGATGACACTAGGTTCCAAAGTCTATGGTGATGCATGTTTTTTGTTTTGTTTTGTTTTTTGAGACATAGTCTTGCTGTCACCCAGGCTGGAGTGCAGTGGCGTGATCTCAGCTCACTGCAACCTCCGCCTTGTGGGTTCAAGCGATTTTCCTGCCTCAGCCTCCCATGTAGCTGTAATCTCATCCAAAAATTTTGTAATCTCAAAAACAAAAACAAAAACAAAAAACATGCATCACTATAGACTCTGGAACCTAGTGTCATCTTTTAAGTTTTCCACAGTGAATTCAAGAAAAGATGCAGGCAGGCCCATTTCACAGACAGTTATTTGGAGGTAAATTAAAAGGTAGCTCTAAAAAACATAGGGATTCTTATTTCTAAAGTTTTGAAAATAAAAAAGGAAAGTAGCTGTAATCTCAGCTACTCAGGAGGCTGAGGCAGGAAATTAGCCACCACACCTGGCTAATTTTTGTATTTTTAATAGAGACGGGGTTTCACCATGTTGGCCAGACTGATCTCAAAGTCCTGACCTCAGGTGATCTGCCCATCTCAGCCTCCCAAAGTGCTGGGGTTGCAGGCATGAGACACTGCACTCAGTCTGATTCATGTTTTGATGCATGACTTTTTATCAACTGGGACAAAATGTATGTACTGCTTGTGCAGACAGTTCCCAGTCTCTACTAGGTAAAATCTTGGGAGCTATTAAAGTCAGGGAGGGAGCTTGAAAGGATATATGGACCAGCAGACAGTCATCCATTTGAGAAATGTATTGCCATTTTTCCATTTTAAAGTGTGAAGAGGAAAAATATATCATTTAAAAACTTTAATTTTGCTTGGTTCTGTGTTACAGGGACATTCAGTAAAACAGAAAATGAAGCTATTTATAGTCCTGTGCTTATAAACAGATATTTGATTTATCACATTTTGAACAATTTTAATAGGAAGCTGCATTAGTTTATGGAAGCCAGTAGAATTTTTTGCAGCCAAAAGTAACAAACAAAAAAAAAAAAGTAAAGAAAAAAAGAGAGAAAAGAAAAAAAAAAAAAGCTGTGGATTCATCAAGAAATCACACTTCCTGGCATGAATACTCAGACGGAAGAGTGCCAGCTGTAGGTGCCAGTGACGTTAGCATAATCAGTTCTGCCAGAGACATTGCTCACTGTTTCTGCATGATGATGCTGATTCTGGGGATTCCCACATAACTCTAAAGTTCCAAAGATTACAGTCCCTCATTGCACATTGAAATATCTGTGGCCTACTGGTTTCCATGAAAAGCTTGACATTGACCAAGATGGAAAACTAAAAGACTGCTGCATATTGATGTGACAAATTCTTTTAAAAACTCAAGAATGTAAAATTTTTCACCTGAAAATATTTCAGTAAAATTGTTGCTTTAGGTAGATGTTTCCTCTGCATTGCACAGCTCTCCTTGTACTCTCACAGAGAGCTGAATATGTGTCATCATGAGATGACAAGCATGCCGCCCACAGAAGCACCAACATGGTGGTGAGGGGGCAAGGGCGTGGGATCACCATTTTCCTCTCCTTATGTGTGAATGTGGAACAAATCATGATATGGTGGAAGCAGGAGAACCAGACCTAGGTTAAGCTGTGAGACTTCAGGGCAGTCGTCTTGGTGTATCAGTCTTAAAGAGGTTCTAAATCATCGTCAGGGTAAAAGGAACTTTCCTTTCTTGAAGGTTTGATCTCCGGAATGAACTTGACAGTAGACAGGAGAAAAGGCATACACATTTATTACATGTGTATGCAGGGAGTCATGAAAAATATGAAACTCAAAGAAGGGCCAGATGGTTGAAGCTTAAATACCCTCTTCATAGGGGAGAGGAAGTGGGGGATGTAGACAATTTTAGAGGAAGATTAAAAGATTTTGGGGGAAATGAATGGGCCAGAAGAACAAACAGTAGCCTGGGACAAAGTCTGTCTGAGCTCTGGGTGTGATATCCACCCCTGTCTTCCTTCCTGGGGTATGTATCAACTTCTCCTGGTTGACAAAATATCTGGGGAAGGGATTCACACAGTTGAATATCTTCTGGAGGATCTGGCCTTTTTTTTTTTTTTTTTTTAAATATGGAGTCTCACTCTGTTGCCCAGGCTGGAGTGCAGTGGTATGATCCCTGCCTCCCTGGTTCAAGCAATTCTCTGCCTCAGCCTCCCGAGTAGCTGCGATTACAGGCACCCGCCACCACGTCTGGCTAATTTTTTTTTTTTTACTTTTAGTAGAGAAAGGGTTTCACCATCTTGGCCAAGCTGGTCTTGAACTCCTGACCTTGCGATCCACCTGCCTTGGCCTCCCAAAGTGTTGAGATTACCGGTGTGAGCCACCCCTCCTGGCTGGATCTGGCCTTTAAGTAGATAGGGGCAGTTCAGGGAAAGCCCTTCCCTGTATTTGCTGCTCCCCAGGTGCTCTCAGTTTGAAGTTCAAAGCAGCATATTTTGGGGTATTATTTTCTGAACCCCCACAACATCAACAGAAATAAGAGATGGAGAAAATTAATCTTATCTAGCGTTCCCAGATAAAATACAAGATGTCCAATTGAGTTTGAATTTTGGATAAATGACAAATAGTTTTAAAATACATACTTATATTTTAAAACTATTTGTCATTTATCCAAAATTCAAATATAAGTGGGTGTCCAATATTTGTATTTGCAAAATCTGGCAACCCTAGGTCTATCAGAACTCTTCACACAAAAATACTGTTTAGGGATGGAGTATCCCTTGAATGTACCCAAGGGTGGAGAATAAGGTGATCATGATGAACCACATGTAGTCTAATACCCTTAGACTAATTAGACTAATTACGCCCTTAGACTAATTACTCTAAAGAGGGGGAGACTAATTAAATGCAGGGTTAGTTTCTGCTGATGTGTTTGGTGGTGTATGTGTGCATACCCACTTTTGTTTGTTGATAGAGCATGCTGGACTGCTTGAGGAAGTACAAGAATAGCTGAGGACTGCCACTGGCTGGACCTCCTCCTCTGCTCAGGGACTCTGCTAAACAGATATTGAACCAACAGTCAGAGGATGTTTGAAGTGGACCTCGATTATCTGCCTGCCTGGGGCAGTCACACATCTGTGGGTGCCCCTGATTAAATATATAGTGGTTAAGAGAGCAGTCAAATGGACTGAGTTCCAGGCTGCGCTACCCCACTGCCTGTGAGATTTGGGGGAAGTTCCCAAATCTCACAGGCTCAGTTTCCACATCAGCAGGGTGATAATATAATACCTACCTTTTAAGGCTATTGTGAGGGTTAAGTGAGTTCATATATGTAAAGTGAGTACATTGATGGGCCCTAATGAAAACATAATAAATGCCATCTCCTTTTTTACTGTTATTTCCTGAAACATAGTGCTTGCTAGGTTGTGATATAGTTGTTTACCTAATATCTTTCTTATTCAAATGTACATAGCTTGAGGAGAAGAAGTAAATCCTGTTCACATTGCATCCACAGCATGTACTATGGTGACATGCATTAGGCACTAGATGTGTGTTTGTTAAATTGAAAGAATTGACATTTATTGTCCCCATGGATTAGGAAATAATCTTCCCTGGATGGTTCCTGAACAGGCACACTTACGGAACCGATTCTCTAGACAAGAACTTCCCAACTAATATGCAGTACTGGTATACCTAAGGGACTGATTCTGCAGCCTTTGGATGGCCTGAGCTTCAGCAGGTGGCTTGGGGACATGGATCAGTTTACCCTAGTGTGCCATGCAAATGTAATTTTCTGCGAGTCCATCGTGACTTAAAAAAAGGTTGAGAGTCACTGTTCTCGGCTGCAATGTGATACATTCAGTTCTTACAGAATATAGCTCAGCACCTGTCTTAGTCTGTTCAGGTTGTTATAACAAAGTACATAGGATGGGTAAATTATAAAGAAACAAAATTTATTGCCCACAGTTCTGGAGGCTGGGAATCCAAACTGACCAGCAGATTTGGTCAGGGCCTGGTGTCTGATTCATAGCTGGCGCCCTCTTGCTGTGAAAGGGAAGAACATGTCTCCTTGGGCTTCTTTTGTAAGAATAGTAGTCCCATTCATGAGACTCCTCCCAAAGCCCCACCTCCTAATACGATCACGTTGGGGGATTAGGATTTCAACATTTGAATTTGAGGGGGGGATACAAAACAGTACTTTTGGACCAAAACAGCACTTTTTTTTTTTTTTTTAAATAAATCAAGTTTTAGATTTTTAGCTAGTTTGCTGCTAGAAAAAGATTGAAAAAAATATATAGCATATTGAGGTTATTTGAGAGATTGTAATTGTGATTTTTCCCCTAATATTTTCCCCCAAATGCATTTCTTTAATTAGGAAAAGACAAACCCTCATAAGTGTTATTTTAAAAACATTTAATTTTTTAAATTTATTTTTTTGATATGAGACAAAGTTCTCGCTGTATTGCCTAGGCTTGTCACAAACTCCTGGGCACAAGTAGTCTTCCCACCTCAGCTTCCTGCGTAGCTGGGATTACAAGTGTGTACCACCATGACTGGCTTTAAAAAAAAAAAAATATATATATATATATATATAAATGCAATATATATATATATTACATTTTAGGTTTTGGGGTACATGTGAAGAACATGCAAGATTGTTGCATAGGTACATGGCAGTGTGATTTGCTGCCTTCTTCTCCTTCACCCATATCTGGCATTTCTCCCCATGCTATCTCTCCCCAACTCCCCACCCCCAGCTGTCCCTCCCCTATTTCCCCCCAACAGACCCCAGTGTGTAGTGCTCCCCTCCCTGTGTCCATGTGTTCTCATTGTTCAACATCCGCCTGCGAGTGAGAACATGCGGTGTTTGATTTTCTGTTCTTGTGTCAGTTTGCTGAGAATGATGGTTTCCAGGTTCATCCATGTCCCTACAAAGGACACGAACTCATCATTTTTGATGGCTGCATAATATTCCATGGTGTATATGTGCCACATTTTCCCTGTCCAGTCTATCATCGATGGGCATTTGGGTTGGTTCCAGGTCTTTGCTATTGTAAACTGTGCTGCAATGAACATTGGTGTGCATGTGTCCTTATAGTAGAACGATTTATAATCCTTTGGATATATACCCAGTAATGGGATTGCTGGGTCAAATGGAATTTCTATTTCTAGGTCCTTGAGGAATCGCCACACTGTCTTCCACAATGGCTGAACTAATTTACACTCCCACCAACAGTGTAAAAGTGTTCCTATTTCTCCACATCTTCTCCAGCATCTGTTGTCTCCAGATTTTTTAGTGATCGCCATTCTAACTGGCGTGAGATGGTATCTCAATGTAGTTTTGATTTGCATTTCCCTAATGACCAGTGATGATGAGCATTTTTTCATATGTTTGTTGGCCTCATGTATGTCTTGTTTTGTAAAGTGTCTGTTCATGTCCTTCGCCCACTTTTGAATATTTTTAATGTTATATTAGAAATGTTTATGTGCATCTACAAGTAAGTAAACTCTAAACAATGATATGAAGTGGTTGTATTGTGAACAATAAACCAGCCTTCAGTGGGGCTAAATAAAAGCACACATTTGATCTATGAAGAAAAATGTCTGTTGCTCAAGGAAAATTAAAAACCTTTCTATCCAGGAGAAAGTCATAACTCTTGGCTGGTCACCGTGCGTCAGGCCTGTAATCTCAACACTTTGGGAGGCTAAGGCAGGATGATCACTTGAGCCCAAGAGTTTGTGATCAGCTTGGGACACGTGGTAAAACCCCGTCTCTACAAAAAATACAAAAATCATCTGGGTGTGGTGGCATACGCCTGTAGTCCCAGCTTCTCAGGAGGCTGAGGTGGGAGGATCACTTGAGCCCAGGAGATGGATGCTGCAGTGAGCCATGATCTGGCCACTGTACTCCAGCCTGGCAACAACGTAAGACTCTGTCTCAAAGATAATTTTTGAACTCAGAGAATAAAATAAATGTATTTAAAACAGAGTAAAATGTTATTTTATTTTTTTAATATTATTTTATTTTTGAGATGGAATCTCGCTTTGCCATCCAGACTGGAGTGCAATGGTGCAATCTTGGCTCACTGCAGCCTCTGCCTCCCAGGTTCAAGCAATTCTTCTGTCTCAGCCTCCTGAGTAGCTGGGATTACAGAAACCCACCACCACACCCGGCCAATTTTTGTGTTTTAGTAGAGATGGGGTTTCACCATGTTGGCCAGGCTGATCTCAAACTCCTAGCCTCGAGTGGTCCACTTGCCTCAGCCTCCCAAAATGTTGGGATTACAGGCATGAGCCACCATACCCAGCTAACACATTATTTTTAAATGAAATGAGTTTGTTTCAGGACTGATGATTCATTAAATACTCAGTATGTTTGTTGAACGAATATGTGAATAACCAGGCATGTGCTTTGGTGCCAGGTGGTGTGTGTCAGATGTGGTTGCTGTGCTAAGGCTGCTCACAGTCTGGGGAAAGACAGAAGTTTATTTCCTTATCAAACCTTTGTGTTCTTTATTTACTTGTACTAGTTATTTTGTAAACTAAGGGTTACTAATAGTGAATCACAAGCACATGCTTTCTGAATCTGCTTAACACACAGGTCTTCCAGGAGATGTCAGTAATCACTCTTTGATCCCTTTCTTTGATTAAAACTCTTTAGGTCGCCTTCCATGTGAATGGCTGGATTATTCTCTTTGATTAATCTTGGCCCACCCAGAAATGCACTGCCACTTTTTGTACATTTACATTGGTTTATAAAGATTATTCCTGTTGGCTGGGCATTTTCCTTCTTATACACGTTCATAGGTATTTGAAAAATCCAGATCTTTTACTGGATAAGATGATTAATTTATTGATAATAGGAGTTAGTGTTGTAAACAAATAATCATGCCACATGAGTAACAAACTATAATTATGAACGCATGTGAAGAGTTTACTATTACAATCAAATACAGCCACAATACAAATGATCTGGCATCTTTTATGATGTACATATTCGTTCTTGGACAGCATTGTAATTAGGGACAAATGGTTCATATGATGTTCAAATAAATGACTATAATTAGTGCTACTTTCATGCAGTCAAGTCACATTTTTCATTTTGCTGCTAACACGTACCCTTTCATTACCATCTTCACACATCCACTGGCATTTGCAGATGAGAAAAGACAAAGGTCTGGAATCTTACTCATCCATGGCTCGCTGGAGAATCCTTGTCCTCCTCCCTCTTCTCAGACTGGAGATCCTCTATCTCCTCTTCCAGCCTTCCCTTCCCCTCCTGTACTGCATTCCCACCATCCTACCCAACAGCCTGAACCTTTTCAATCAGAATTGCATCCTACTCTGACCCACTGACTTGGAGCTGGAGAAAAAGGCAGCAGAAACTCTAAAGCCAAAAAAAAAAAAAAAAAAAAAAGTGATCACCTGGTATCCTGGGGAGGGAGAGAAACTGATCACATAATTGTCATATAGTGAGTGAGGGGAGGGGGCTGCAAATGGTATAAATTGGCTCTGAATCCCTGATATCTAGGAGAGGATCTGCAGAGAAGTAGGAGAAGGATTATTTCTAAGTAAGGTGCATACATAATTTATTGTCCAAACCAGAATACTTTTGAGAGTGAATGAAAGCACTATTAATAATTTCACTGGGACTACAGGTATAAGCCACGACCGAGCCAGGAAAAAAGACTTACTGTTGTACTATGTCTAAGTAGACATTGGAGAGAGAAGAGAGTGATGATATTATTACACCTAAGTGCGTGTGGATTCTGTATGGTATTGTGAAAAGCATGACATATGGAGCCCTAAAAGCTCTGTCCTAATTTCTCTCCATACCTTTTGTCTCTTTCTTCTCCAGTTCATTCCCTGCTAGAAGACTAATTTTCGAAAATGATGGTTCTGATTTTTTCTGATTTTCTGATTTTTAAATATCTCTGCTGGCCTTCCCATGGTTAGCAGAATAAAATCTGTGCCCAGCTGGCTTGCATTCAAATGCTGCCCCAGTTGGGTCCCAGCCTTGTTTCTCAGAACCACTAGAACTTCAAACCACTGGAACTACTGGCTGTTCCTGGCCTGTCATTTCCTAGCTCCATGGCTTTGCTCATGCTTTATTTTTTTGCTGTCTGGAAACTTTTTACCCCCTGTTTGTACTTTTGCAATTTCTGTCCATTCTCCGTGACCTAGTTAAAATATCAGCTAAAATGCTCTGGAAAGCTCAGCATTGGAAGAAAGGGGCTCTCTGTGAAACCTTCTCCACTCACTCTTATCTCATGTAGCTCTGAACTTCTAGGAGTTTTTCTACAGACCTCGGTGTACCTTTTATAGACCCAGATGACTGCTTTTATCCTTGCATTGCCATCATTTAGATACATGTCTTAGATCCCCTAATAGATCAGAAGCTGTTTTAGGGCAGATTCAAGGTCTGGTTCTTCCTTGTAATTTTCAAATAACTTTTCATTGGGCTTGTACATGCTAGACATGGATGAGTATTGTTGAATGAAAGAAGTTAGAGACTGCAATTCAAAATTCTGATGCTGTTTATCTCCGCTTGGGTGAAGAAAAACTGTGGGATGAAGATGCTTCCTGTTTTGCTTGCTCGGAAACTTGGGACTGGGATAAGTGTGGGCATTCGATTTTTGTTGGCCCTGAGGAGTGGCTTCCTTTCCTTCATAGGAAGGATAGAAAAGATGGACCAGCTTTTGGCATTTAAGAAGTCTGTTATAATCTCCCAGGCCAGAACTATGTCTTTGGTGGGTAGTTACATTATCCTATTGCTACATGGACCATACACGACTATAACGAGACCGCTTTCTACAACCAGCTTTGGCCATTCACTGGCCCTTTGGGAACCTTGTCTCTAGGTTTCTTATTGCCCAGGTTGTCACAATTGCTGGCAGTTATAATTAAATGCAATCATTCAAACATTGCCTGAAATTATATGTATGGTTGGCTTTCTTTTTATTAAATCAGCATTCTATATACTAGCATACCTGGCCTGAACTACTAATTCTGATTGCTCAGAAAACCAAAATGACTAACAGTAAAAATAAAGACTGTCAGATTGAATCTTCATCCCTAACTAATCATAATCCCTGCCATATGTCCATGGCAGAAGTCATGCCGCCTGGGTCTTTTCATTCTATGCAGTGAGGCATACTGGAAATGTGTGATGGTGAGGACTGCTCTTGCCATTTCACATACTGAAGGGTGTACTGGAAGCTGTTTCCAAAAAGAATGAAATTCAAGGCACCTGTTTTTGTTTTGTTTTGTTTTTTGCATTTGTATTTTTGAAACTAGGAAAATGAGGTATGTTAGACTCAGTGGGTATGACAAAAGGTTTTTGTCTGACAAAAGTTTATAAAATATTATAGATATTTTTTCTACTAGCTACCTCAGATTTATTTAAGTCTGTTCATCCTTAAAGACTGAGGGTTATTGTGGGGAAAGCCTAAGCACTGTGAAAGGGATTTGACTATGTCCTAATGTGCCTTAAATCATCTTTAGTTTACTAATTAACACTCTTTAGCTATAGGAACCTATTTCTACTATGTAATCTTTAGTTTACGTAGTAAAGCCATAAAGAGTATATTCTAGCCAGAATCCTAAGTATATTTTGACTTAGCAATAGATCTGGAAGGTTCAGGTACATTTTGACTAAGATATTCATATTCTTAGCAGCCAAATACTTACAGATTTGCACTTTGACATGTCATCCTGATTTATTTTTATGTATTGGTTTAATATATAACTCTTCTCAGAACATAGATTTTTTTTTTTCTGAATCTGGACGAAATCTCAGAAAATTTAGCCCCACATCACTCTATTGGATATGAGAAAGTCAAGACTCAGGGAGATTGAGCAACTTGTTCAGGGTAGTAGGCTTGATAGCAGTAGTGCTAAACATAAGACACATCACTTCCATCGCTTTCTGTTGGTCACAGGGCCAGCCTAGATTCACAAGGAGAGGAAATAAATCCCACTTCTTAATGGAGATGATGACAAAGCATTTGTGGCCACCTTTAATCTACCATACTTATAAAGCAGAAATTTTACTTGATAATATTTTAGACTATCGGTGGCATTTACTGCCTTTTTAACTGGAACATTTTCATCCATTATTTCTTTAATTTTTTTTCCGCCATTTTCTCTCTCTTATTCTTCTGGGATTTTCATCATTTGTGGATTAAACTCTCAGTATTGTCTTCCAGGCTATTGAGTCTCCCATCCTTATTACTAGTTTTAATCCTTTTCTCTCTGTGCTTTAGTTCAGATAATTTCTATTGCCTGCCTTGAGGTTCAATGATCTTTTTTTTTTTTTTTTTTTTGCAGTGCCCAATCTACTCTTAAGTCTGTGCAGTGAGGTTTTTCTTTTATATTTTGTATTTTCAAGTTTTATAATTTCCATTTGCTTTTAAAAAATATGTTCATCTCACTACCGATATTCCCTATCTGTTCATGCCTTATGATCTTTCCTTTTCAATCTTAAACATATTTATTAGAGTTGTTTTAAAGTTTTGGTTTGCTATTTCAACATTTCTGTCATCTCTGAGTCTGTTTTTATTGATTATTTTTCAATAAAATTATGAGTCATATCTTCCTGTTTCTTTACATATATAGCAATTTATATTTGTATGCTAGATACTGTGGATTTTATGCTATTGAGATTCTGAATTGTGTTTCTTTCTTTTTTTTTTTTTTAAGGTCTGTTTTCGTTTTCAAAGGCAGTTAATGTCCTGGCCAATCAACTTGATTCCATTGGGCTTATTTTTAAGCTTTGTTAGAAAAGGTCTAGGTCTTGGGCTACAGTAGCATTTTTGGAGACTTAGTTGAATGTCCAGAGTGATCAGTGAGGCCTGTGTACTCTGACTGGTCAGAAGTGCTATATCTGTCAGCACTGTGTGACCTCTGGAATGTCCACTCAGCTCACACTGTCTAGGACCTATTGTCTGCCACATCTCTCCATGAGTATTCGTCTACACATGTGCAGCTAATGACTTAAGAAGATCCCCGCTGCTAAATTTTAGATCTTTTTCTATGAACAGCTTCTTTCTGTCTGACTGACTTCACTGCACGTTCCAGCTACTTCAGCATCCCTGAATTCTGATTGCTGCCCTCCCCAGCCCTGTGGGACTGCCATGCTCTGTTTGATTTCTCTCTCTCTGCCTGTGTTCCAGAAAGTGTTTCCAGGCAAAATATCAAGGCTATCATGTAGATAGATATTTTTGTGTGTTCCCCTTTTTCCTGGGATCACAGTGTTACCGTGTCTGAAAGCAGTTACTCCCTGTATTTTGTTCAATTTTATAATTGTTTACTCTGGGTGAAGGGGGTTAATTTTCTGCCAATTACTCCAATACAGACAGAAGTAGAAGTCCTTTCCCTTTTACAGTGATACAATAGAGTTTTCTAATAAATAAAAAATTTCTTATGTTAAAAATTACAATTCTACATAGTGCTTAGGTGACCAATCTAAAGCATCAGATTTAGATATTATCTTGTTAGTGAAATAAAGACACCCTGTAGGACTTTCCTTGACTGTTGGCTAGTATATGTGGTTCAGTAACAGGTTAGTGAGCTGATGAAATTAGTTCTAGTTTAAAATCCTTGGCTCTTGGGTCAAAGTGATGGCTACCTTGATTTGCCAACTTCTTCCTTCTGTTCTCTCTTGGGTTCTTTCCTGGAAGTCCCAGAATGCATCCATTATTTATGCATCCTGCATGAGTTCTAGTTCCTTATGGGGACTAGATATGCAACATATAAACTTTTATAATATACAACATATAAACTTTTATAATCTTATTACTGATCCTGAGACCTGTCCTCTCCAATGTATCTACATACCAACTTTTCTATTTCTATCTGTTAATTATCAATTAAGCTAAAATTAAGCACTTCTCTTTCCATTTAAATATACTTATATCCAAGTATTGTGGGCAGGAGAGTTTGTTACCAAAAGAATGGCCTGATTATCTCTGCATAGGAAGAATAAACCTTCTTGTAGTTGCTGGTGCAAAAAAATGGTTTAGAACCATTTTCAATTTGGGCCTAGTTTAAGGAATTTCTTTGAGGGCATCTCTCTAGAAAAGAATGGTGCCTGTGCTTGATTCTGGGATATAGCTTTAGAACTGTTTTATTTTCATTTGTTATACGGTTTGTAACTTCAGAAGAGACAGCACATAAATGGTGTGAGTAATATCACATTTTTGAATATTTAGGTTTACTTAATCACTCAGGAAAATTAGCATGGGCGCACATGAGAAAAAGTAAAATGGATCTCACAGGAAGTCCTGGTGTATAAATAAGCTGTTATTAATTTTTAAAGAATCACTACTTATATACTTATATTCATTAAAAAATAACTGCTTATTTATTTTATTGAGAACACTGAAATTCTGAGGAGTTATTATTGCTGATTTTGGTGAATGTGGTAGAAAACATAAAAAATTTTCTTAACAAAAAAGCAATTTAATTTTCTCTGAAATGCCATTAACTTTTCATGGTAATACATTCTAATATATAAATAAAAAAGGTATAAAAAGTATATTTATTCTTTCAACAATGTTTATTGGGTATCTACTATATTCCAGACATTGTTCTCGGTACTGGAGATATAATAATAGTTATTTTTTTTTAAATCCTGCTTTTATGGAGCTTACATTCTAGTGGAGACAATAACCAAAATAAATCAATCAATAATTTATTCCTATAAATATTATGGTAGAAGGTGTTTCATGCTTGGAATAAAACAATGCAGGGTAAAGGCACTGTTGAGGGGACTGTGGTTTTAAATGGGATGGGAGGGTAGACTTCATTAGAAAGGGGAGTTTTGCTTTGCCTTATAGTGGGCAAGGGCCTGAGCTGTGCAGATATCTGGAGAAATAGTATCCCTGGCAGGAGGAATAGCTATTGCAAGGGCTTGAAGGCAGGCCAGAGACCATCAAGGTGCAGCCAAGGCACTAGTGTGTTTAGAGGAGGGAGTAAGAGGAGGATGTAGGAGATGAGGTTCCAAAGGAAGTGGGTGACTGAGGTGGGACATGCGGGCTAGGCAATGTGGAAACTTGGGTTTTTACTCTGAGCTAATTAGGGTGGAAGCAGGGATTGCTGCTAGGAGACCAGTGCCACAGGCTGGGGAAGAGAGGATGGTGGCTTAGACCAGGGCAGGCTTGAAGTGGTGAGAAGTGACAGGATTCTGGAAATATTTTAATGTGATATTTGTGTGTATATTCCTTCTGGTAAACAGCAAAAATTAAATCTCCCTCTCTTGTATTCCAGTCACTTAGTCACTCTATAGAATAACCACTAATGCCGCTTTCCAATTTTTGATCTAAACTGGTTATACGCATTTAAGTTTATATAAACGCATATAAGAAGTTTAGACCAAAAATTGGAAATTTATAAATATACATATATTTATAAATGCCTCTTTTATTAATAAATGATAGCATATTACACACTTAAATCCTGCTTTTTACTGAATGGTACTCTAGGGAAGGAAAAATTTTCCCTCTACCCCTCTGAGTTCTTAACTGGGGCCCCTGCAGCAAAAGATTGGTTAACCAGAAAAAAAAAAAAACAGAAGTTTATTAACATGTATTTTATATATGCATGAGAGATACCCAGGGACTGAGTAATTCTCCAACAGGTGGCTTAGAACTCCAGGCTTATTATAGCATCTTTAACAAAGAAGAATACATTTTAGTGAAGGACAATACATTTTAGACAAGACAAAGGAAGAAGACCTTGAGTCTCTAGGGACAGCAAATTGTGAGAAGGCAAATATATGGGAAACTAATGGTAGATAATGTCTAATTAACAAAGTTTATGTAGATTCCTCTGGTATCATCTCCAGGCTGGTAAGGATCTAAAGTTATCTCCAGTGATTCCTGTTTATTCTTTCTGGTAGAGAGGGAAGGAAAGACACCTTTGTAAATTGATGTCCTCTTTTTAGGAAAATAGCGGGAGGGCAGAGAGCTTTTCTTGGTTCTGCTTCTCAATTGCCTTTAGCTCAAAATATCCATGTGGCATATTTTGGAGTGGTATATTCTGCTGTTCTTCAATACCTTGGATTGATAGAACTACCTCATTCTTTCTTTGCATACCATTTCGTTGTGTGAATTTATAATTATTTATATCAACATACAAATATATTTATTTTATCTTATATTCTAGTGCATACATAATTTTACCAATGTGGAAGAATATCTGCAGAAGACTTATAACTGGAATTATTGTATTAAAATATTATAATTTTATAATTTCACACCATCAAATTGCCCTCCACTGAATTTGTATTGCTTTCTATTTACCATGTATCTTTACACATTGAAAACATTTTGCTTTTTTCATATTCATAGCATCTATTGAAATTGAAGCTATTCATTCATAGGGTGCATTCTTCTAATAACCAAAGACATCTTAGGGAAAAACTGAGAAGGCTTATCACTCAATTATGCATTGAAACCCACCAGTGTTTTAATACTATTTGAATATAGTATTATTAAATAAAAGTTATTTAACAATTTTTGTTATTGATGGTAAGACAGACTTTTTTCAAGGAAGTATCAACTGAAGAATGACAAGGTTCACACATTTGGAAAGGAAAACTTTACTTCTCAAAAAGAGTTGGCTAACTGACTGGCTAGGAAGTGTGGACTCCAGCTAAAAGCCAGAAACAGACACTTCAGTCAGAAGAATAAAACAGAGAAGAGCCAGGTGTGGTGGCTCACAAGGGCAGGGTGTGGTGACTCACACCTGTAATCCCAGCACTTTGAGAGGCCAAGATGGATGGATCATTTGAGCCCAGGAGTTTTAATTTTTAGCAGAGGTGAGGTCTTGCTGTGTTGGCCAGGCTGGTCTCTAACTCCTGGCCTTAAGTTTGATCTTCCGGCCTTGACCTCCCAAAGCACTGGAATTACAGGTGTGTGCCACTCACTATGCCAACGACAGGACTTCTGACAAATATTCTTAACTTTCCAATGTTACTTTTATGTACAGTCATCCTGGAGTACCCATGGGAGGATTGGTTCCAGGACCCCATTTGGGTACCAAAATCTGGAGATGTTCAAGACCCTGTTATAAAATGGTGTAGTATTTATG